>NC_046161.1:109830778-110130778 GCF_011064425.1 Rattus rattus
CGTTCATAACTGGAGAGGTCGCTGTTGCCATCTCTCGGCAAAGGTAAGTAAGGTGTGGCAACGAGTCCTGGGCCTCGCAGTCAGTAACCAGTCAGGACTTTGCTTCAGGCCTTAAGTCTGGGTCCTTCCACAGAAGGAGTCCCACAGTGAAGACTCTCTGAGTCTCTTCAGCTTGTGTCACCCGGCTCAGACAGCTATAGAAATGTGTCTGTCATGAGACTCATACTAACCAGACACCACTCTGTGACATGCTTTACGCGGCTAATTTAATTCCGTCCTACAGCTACCTGATGAACACGATGTCCTGTACAAACAGGGAGACTGAATCCTGCAGGGCCTATCTACACAGGGTCACATACCAACACCATCAACTGGGTGTGTGCTTCAACACACACACACACACACACACACACACACACACACACACACACACACACACACCTGTGGTAAGAAAGTGACTGAAGCCTTGTAGGTGGGGCCCTGACCTAGTAGGGTTAGTGCCATTGTGAGAAGAGATGCCCGAACACACTCAGGTGGCCTCTCCTCCTCCTTCTCCTCCTCCCCCTTCTCCTCCTCTTCCTCTTTCTCCTCCTCCTCCTCCTCCTCCCCCTTCCTCCTTCTCCTCCTTCCTCTTCCTCCTCCTCCTCCTCTTCCTCCTCCTCTTCTCCTCCTTCTCTCTTCCCTTCTCCTCCTCCCCCTCCCCCCCCTCTTCTTCTCCTCCTCCTCCTCTCCTCTTCCTCTTCCTCCTCCTTTCTCCTCTCCTCCTCTTTCTTCTTTTTTTTCCTTCTCCTCTTCCTCTTCCTCCTCCTCCTTCTCCTCTTCCTCCTCCTCTTCCTCCTTCTCCTCCTCCTCCTCTTCCTCCTCCTCCTCCTCTTCCTCCTCCTCCTCCTCCTCCTCCTCCTCTCCTCCTCCTCCTCCTCCTCCTTCCTCCTCTTCCTCCTTCCTCCTCCTCTCCTCTTCCTCTTCCTCCTCCTCTTCCTCCTCCTCTTCCTCCTCCTCCTTCTCCTCCTCCTTCTCTTCCTCTTCCTCCTCCTCCATCACCTCCTCCTCCACCACCTCCTCCTTCTCCTTCTCTTTCTCTTCCTCCTCCTCCTTCTTCCTCTCTCTCTCTCTCTCTGTCTCTGTCTCTCTCTCTCTGTCTCTCTCTCTCTGTCTCTCTCTCTGTCTCTCTCTCTCTCTCTCTCTCTCTCTCTCTCTCTCTCTCACCTTGTGGTACTGGGGATTGAACTCATGGTCTTGCACAC
Organism: Rattus rattus; assembly: GCF_011064425.1. Classification (NCBI taxonomy): domain Eukaryota; kingdom Metazoa; phylum Chordata; class Mammalia; order Rodentia; family Muridae; genus Rattus; species Rattus rattus. The sequence goes on from NC_046161.1 coordinate 109,832,023, forward strand.
TCTGGATATACAGAACCACTAAGCAACATCCTCAGCCTGTCCCTCCCCTCCTTGTCCTTTGTCCCATGCAAATCAAGGGAAAGATCTCAAAGAGAACATATGAGAAGGCAGCAGGCAACCACTGGAGAGTCCTGTTGGCACCTTGACCCCAGGCTCGGAGTTTCTGGAAAGGCGAGAGTTTTTATTTCTGTTTAAACCTGGCACTGTGTGGTGTCTTACTGAGGCATCTTGAGCTGGCAAACATGTCTGACAGGCCCCTGGGATCATGCTCACTCAGCAAGGTAAACTGTCTGGAAAGTTGTTACACATTCTACAAGATACAATGTGATTACATCCCCCTAGTCCTTTGAAAGCCGAAAACTCCTTCAGGGGAAGGTGCATTTGATATTTTTGGTTTCTATAGAAGGTTAGCGCTCCCCCTCTCCCACCTCCTCAGACATCCCAAAGCACGTGCACTAGCTTGCAGTTGAGCAAAATTGTCCAACATGAGGCCTATTTTATAGCAAAATGCTAAATTTCTTACATAGGCAGTGAGTTCTTTCTTGTAAGTGGAAAAGCGAAACTTTGTATGGGAACATTTTCACAGTATTGTAAAGTAAACACACACACACATAACTTTTATGTCTGCATTTTGACAAGTCCTATACTGCTTTTATTTAAAAGAAAGCAAGGACTGCTTTTTAAACCTATCGTCTAAGAAGGCGTGTGAATCTATTCTAACAACAGTATTTGTTACCAAGAGCAGTTTCACTAGATGTGGATCTCTAGAATAAGATATGGAGCCTGGAAACGGGTCGGAAAAGTTCCACCCAATAGTTGGACTTTGGCTTTGGAACAGCTCAGGGGGAAAGTATTCACTGAGGTCTCCACCTGCTGTTCAAGTTGAAGATTTGGCGATGGCATTTACCCTCCTCCTGAACTTATCAGGCTTCAAAAACACGTGGAAGTATCATTTGTCTTGTATATAAAAAATTAAGTTAGGCGATGTTTGAAGACTTGGCTTCGTGAGTGCGTTTAGCCACCTGCCAGTCACGCAGTGTAGTTATGGCCCCGTGAATGATCTGGAAGAGTTTTTCCTTTCCTTTTCCTTCTTCTGGAAATACCACGAGGTGCCATCTGGACACTGACCATTTTCCTTCTCCCACATGGTGTTGGCTGGACTCTTCCTCAGCTCTGCTGGCAAAGTTAGCCCATCCACAGACGCCAGAACTGCATGGCAGGGCTGGCCAAGAGACTGGTAATGGTGGCAGCCGCTGTGCAGCCAAGTCCAAGTTTTCCTCTCACTTGGAGGGCAGATGCTCCATGCACACCGAGTCCAATGCTTCCCTCCATTCTTCACCATACTCCTTGTTCATCTTGAGACACAGTTTTAGCATGTAGCCCTGACTGGCCTGGAATTCCCTACGTACAGGATGGCCTCACACTTACAATGATCCTCCTGCCTCAGCCTCCTGAGCAGCTGGGAATGCAGGTGTGCACCACCTGGGATTGCAGGTGTGCACCACCTGGGATTGCAGGTGTGCACCACCTGGGATTGCAGGTGTGCACCACCCGGGATTGCAGGTGTGCACCACCTGGGATTGCAGGTGTGTACCACCCGGGATTGCAGGTGTGCACCACCCGGGATTGCAGGTGTGCACCACCTGGGATTGCAGGTGTGCACCACCTGGGATTGCAGGTGTGCACCACCTGGGATTGCAGGGGTGCACCACCATGTATGCCAGGGTTTGTTTTCTCTTTATGACACCATTTGGACTGGTGGCTTCAGCCATTTTCTATATCCACAGTAGTTTATCTGCAGACAACTCAGACAATGCAAAGGATAGATGACAGGCAGGCAGTCTCAACTCTAATCATCACCACTGTGTCTTACTTTTCTATCAGTGTGATAAAACACTATTACCAAGGCAACTTAGAGAAAGAAAGGAGTTATTGGGCTTATGGTCCCAGAGGGATAATGATCCACGATGGTGGAGCTGAAGCACAGGGGCAAAAGGCCACACCACTTAAACGTACCCAAAACAATGCCACCAACAGGGTCTCAGATGCCTGAAACTAGAGGCCATCCCGTTCAAACCACCACGTATTGCAAACCCAGCGAAAGCCTGGCTTTCTGTTTATGTGTCGTGTGCTTACAGATACAGTCTAGTTATCAGATCTGACTGGGTGTGCCGTTCAGGAATTCCCATTTTACTCGTGTATGCTGTAGGTGTCTGCTTGTAGATGGTGCTGTCCTTTGAGGATACATGTATTAAAGCACCAATCCCAACAGCAAGGGCCTATGCTGTGGATCACAGTGTGTGTTTGAACGATCTAATTATCGAGCTCTTTGGATTTGAGATTTTTGTGCCCCGTGAGCGGGACGGGATGAACCCACATGATGAGCTACCTGTGTAGATGAACCGGAACCGTGAAGAGGTCCTTTTAGAGAGATCTGGAGTGTTTATGAAGATACTTTGATCTGTCCTTCCCCTTCTAGACCCCAACATTTACTCTGGCCACTCTTTAAGGATTTGAAATAGGAGGTAGGAAGACGGCTCGGTCAGTGATGAGCTTACCTTTGCCGATGCAAGGGCCCGAGTTCCACATCCAGGACATAAAACAAACAGCAAAACCCAGCACTTGTAATTTCAGAGTTAGGGAGGTGGAGACAGAACAGAGACCCATTGACCAACCAGGCTAGGCTATTTAGACAGTTCCAGGCCAGTGAGAAACTGTTCAAAAATAAGATACTCAGTGCCTGAGGAATGGCATGAAAGGTGGTCCTCTGCCCCCCCCCACATACACACACATACATATACACATACACATACATACACACATACACACATACACATACACACACATACACATACGTACATACACACATACACACATACACATATACACATACACATACACACATATACATACACACACATATACACATACACACATACACATACACACACACACACTCGCCTGTACACAGCACGTTTATCAGTATGTGTGCACACAAGCACACATACATGCAAATAGGATTTGAGATTATATTGTTGAGATTAAGTTGTTCAATGATTTAAAAATTAGTGGTTTCCTTTTTGGTGTTTTAGCTTAATAAATATCCAGATGTCTAGAGCTCTTTCTTCCTACAAAATGCCTCAAATTGTTGAATTAAATATAAAACTGAGCAAGAGATGGCTTGGCTGGTAAGAGGTTAATATTCAGAGACCAAAAACAATGAAAAATTCTCACACAGAGGACAGATGAGTGTCAGGCCCAGCTGTGGGCGTGTCAGGATCTACCTCACACATACCTGGGAAAGTGGAGTCTGGGAGACCATCGGACTGGGGGCCTCAGATCAAGATGAGCTCCTTAGGAGGCGAATTGGGATAGCTTGCGCCATTGAAAGACCATCCAACGTTGTTCTAGTTTGTTTTCTGTTGCTGTGATAAACACCACCCACGTCCTTCCTGTCTGGGTTGTGATTCCTGGCAGAATGTAAGTCAATAAAATGAAAGGCAGCCTTCAGGCACACAAAAACAGTCTGTGTTGTGTTATAGCTACCTACCATCTATATCTATTCTCTGTCATCTATCTATCTATAATCTACATCTATTATCTGCCATCTATCACTATATCTGTCTACTATCTACCTATCCACCATCTATATCTGTCTCCTGTCTCTCATCTACCTACTTACCTATTCGCCCATCTACCTGTTATCTATCATCTATGTACTTATATATGATCAATTACTTATCTGTCTATCTGTATATTTTTTTATCTGTCATCTACCTGTCAGTCTCTATATAAACCAGACATTAGGTCACAGCACAGGTCGATCAGAAGTGCCCAGGCAATACCCAGAAAGAAGCACAATTTGGAAAAATATATTCCAAACCAAGATAAAATCCCAAGGAACATGAATTTGCAGCCAAGCTTATGAAACACAAGGAAATGAGCTACACACACACACACACACACACACACACACACACACACACACACAGAGAGAGAGAGAGAGAGAGAGAGAGAGAGAGAGAGAGAGAGAGAGAGAGAGCAAGCAGAGGCCGCAAGCTGAAGAGGGACATTTATAACCTTCACAGACCTGCGTGATCAAAGCCAGATTAGCCACAAACCTAAAGGAAGCAGCCAGCCAAAGTATGATAAGAGCTGAGCATGGGGGTCAAATGTGAAGTCCCAGCACCCGGGGGCGGGCCAGGAGGAGGAGTGAGAGTTCAGGCTCACCCGGGTTATGTAGCAAGGCCCTGTGTAATAAACAGTACTATTGGAGAGAAAGAGGCTAACAAGATTGAATGGGACGCGACTCACAGGCGAACATGTGCTTACCTGTGCAAAGGCCCTGGATTGATCCCAGCACAGAAACACAAGGACCACACACAGTCCTTCGATTAACAGGGAGCAGGCCGACAGCTCCCGCTGCCTGTACCCACATGGGTGCATGGTTCTTCCCTCTCGAATTCATAGACTTGTCCATAAAGCCACTGAGTTCACTCTGTGCTGCTACTCTGCGTACAGGGACAACTGCTAGAGCTTGGACATCCTATCTAGGGTCACAACTCTGAGGAAAATGAACTCCCTCCCCCAGCAGTCATTAGTTGCCAGTAGCTCCTCAGTTAGGGCGTGGGAACTGTAAGCTCCTCCCCCCGCCAGTGCTGGGAGTGTTTGGCTTGACCTTGCCCGGGGTTTGTACATGGAGTCAGTCGCAGCCAGCCACCAAAAGCCTGCATGATCTGTTGTGTCCTGAAACTACTGTTTTGCCGCAGTCCTCCCCTGCTTCCGGCTCATACGGTCTTTCCGCCCTTTGTTCCGTGACGATCCCCGAGCCTTGGGGAGAAAGAAAGTGGGAAATTGGTGTCCCATTTAGGGCCGAGCACCACACAGTCTCTCGTTCTCTGAGCCTTGACCTTCGAGTCTCTATCCATCTCCATCTATTGCAAAAGGAAGCTTTTTCAGACGAGAACGGCCTTAATCTATGGGTGCAAAGGAAGAAGAACCTTGAGCTGTCCTCTTCATTAGAAAACTGGACAAATGGTGCAGTTTCTATAAAGGCTTAGCACCAGGAGGCAAACCTGCCTCCCATGTGGGAAGGTTTGAAAAGAATGCTTCCCCTGTGTTCTTCATCTTCATCCTCGACTTGATTGGCATCAGAGTAGCCAAGGAGACCCGCCACCGGACTGTCTGCATCCATGGCGGTTTGACTGAGGTGAACGTGTGCAGCACCGTCCTATAGGCTGGGATTCGAGATAAAATTAAAAAGGGGGAAGGAGACAGCCAGCTGAGAGTTGTCAGAGCTCATCCCCTGTATCCTGGTCTGTCCAGATGGGAGGTGTCCCAGAGGTATGCTCCTGAGGCCACAGGCCTTTCCCCCAACCCCCAATGCCATAATGGGCTGTGCACTCACAAGCGTGAGGGACAGTCAACACTTCTTCCACCGAGATTCATGGACGCAACATCATCCCTCTCGTTAGACATCCAAGAGACCGAAAAGCTTACTCTGACAGGCAGGAAAGGGAGCTCACGGCTGGCTGCCACTGTCAGATAGCACGAGTAACTAATAACCATCCCGTCCCACAGTTTCTAAAATACCACAGACAGTTCACCAGTGCATTTCAAAGGCTTGCCAGCGTCCTCTTTGCACCGACTTTACCACAGCACAACTGGTCAGAGCTGGGAAGTAACCCTGCGTTTTTTATTTCAGAGTCTATGGCTTTCCTGCCGTAATGTCACGTGTTCAGAATCGCAACACAGAACTGGGGATCTCTTTCCCAGGGGCAGGGCTTTCTAACCCCAGTTGCTTAACAAACGATTCTTGGGCCTTACCCCTTAGAAAACCAACCCAGCTCATTACGTGTGAATCTATGTTTTATTAATTTTCTTTTTAAGTTGTTCCCTGGAACTGGAGCTACCAGTGGCTGTGAGGCACTGTGTGGGTTTCAGAATTGAACCTGGGTCCCCGGCAAGAGCAGCCCATGCTCTCAGTGGTTGAGCCAATGTCTCTAGACCCAAATCTATTTTTTTTTTTAATTCCTGGATTCTGATGTATGGTCATGTTTAGGAACCCCTGCCTCATGAAATGAAAGAGCTAATACAACAGTTTGCTTTTACTTTTTTTTTAACCAGTATAACTTTGAGGTTTAGTTTATAAGGGTTGTAATTGGTGTGTTTTAGACCAGTGGACCTGAAGCTTTTTTAAAGGTCCACTTGTTTTCATTTCCTGTGTATCGTCGTTTGCCTGCATAAATGTGTGGGCACCGCATGCGTCTAGTACCTGGGAAGGCCAGAGGAGGAAGTAGGGTCTTCTGGGGCTGAAGTTACAGGGGGTTGTGAACCAATATGTAGGTGCTGAGAATCGAACTGGCGTCTTTCCCAAGAGTCGCATGTGCTTTTAACCTCTGAGCCACGTCTCCAGCTCCCAGTTCCTAACCTTTTAAAGTCGACTTTTTCTCTTAAGAGCTTGCTAAAATCTATAGGAACACACTTTTACATAGAACTTCAGGTGCTGTACCAGTTAGCATTGATGTCCGTTTCCTGCAGTATAAAATCACCTGGAGGGAAAAAAAAAAAAAAAAAAACAAAAACCTCGAGTGATCGTCTTCATCAGCTTCGCCTGGGAGCATGATTGGTGTATGAGAGCTCAGACTGAGCAGCACCATTTCCCGCACAGATGACCTATGCCCTTTGTAAAGCTTGCTGAGCACGGGAAGAAGCAAGCCAGCGAGGAAATCCAGTAAGCATAGTTCCTTCATGATTTCTCCCTCAGCTACTGGCATAGATTCATGCCCTGCCTCTCTTCAGTGAGACTAACCTGTAAGCCGGGATACACCCTTTCCTGCCCCAAGTTGCCTTTGATCAGAGTGTTTATTAAAGTTTCCCAGGAGGGAAACTAAGACAGGTGCATATAGCACTTATGCTGGGTAGTTTTGCATCAACATGGCACAGCTCTAGTCATTTAAGATGAGGGAGCCTCACTTGAGAAAATGCTTCCCTCCACAAGATCTTAACTGGTGATTGAGGAGGGAGGGCCCAGCCCATTGTGGGCAGTGCCATTCCTGGCCCTGGTGGTCCTGGGTTCTACAAGAAAGCAGGCTGAGCAAGCCATGGGGAGCAAGCCAGTGAGCAGCACCCCTCCATGGCCTCTGCATCAGCTCCTGCCTCCAGGTTCCTGCCCTGTGTTAGTTCCTGTCCTGACTTCCTTCGATGATGAACAGTGATGTGGAAGTGTAAGCCAAAAAGCCCTTTCCTCTGTAACGTGCTTTTGGTCATGGTGTTTAACCCAAGTAAGGCAGCAGTTGTGTGTCCGGGTATGCAAATCACCTGAGTGCAGTGGCTTAAGACAGCAACATTTATCGTCTAACGATTCTGGAGGTCATGGGTCTTACTGGACTGATGCCAAGACTTCTATCTCTGGGCTGCCTTCCTGGAAGGGGTAGGGGAGAAGACATTTCTCTGTCCTCGGTCTTTGAAGCTGCCTGACTTCTTTACCTCATGGACCTAGCAGTGACTCAGCTTCCTTTGTCACAACTCTTCTGATGACAGCCAGGAGAGGCTCTTCACTTGGAAAGATCCCTGAGTTTAGGCTACTGGGGAGTAGATAGCCCTGGAATGTGCACCCCCACACACCCTTGCCTATCCTAGGCTTGTGCATGTTGTTGTAAGGACAAACCTGATTAGAAAGAAAGAGACGAAAGCCGCATGTGCGTTTAGCATGAATGAGACTTCCGAAGTGGAGAGGGTGGGGAGGAGTGGGGAGAGGGTGGTGCTTTTACCAGAGTAAAGAGCTAGTTCAGTAATAACATTAAACTTGGACTAGCCAATTTCACAGAGTCAGAGATAAATGAAACTTGCCAGGGGCTGGACTGGGCGGGGCGTGCTTGTTAAACTTGTATGTAATTTAATTTGTAAGATGATCATCGCACAACCAAAATGAGGTTAAGACATTAACTTCATGCAATGTACGCTTCACCTTAATCTCCCACACGCAGGGGAGCACACCTGGCTGCATTGTGTGTCCCCCGACTTGGAAAGCACTGGCCAGGTCTGGGAGTATGGAAGTCCACACGACTAATTCTTACGGCAACTGACTGGAGGTCTTGAGCCGTTCCCTCTGAAGAGAGCTTCCAGACGGGCAGGGCCAGAATATTCACTCATCCTTGGCTCGGGTGACTTTAGGCCTTTGTGTGTGAGAGAGATTTGAGAGAGACTCACAGTGTAAGACAAAAGGAGAGAGACCCAGCCAGCTTGGACCCCACAGAGCCTAGGACACTGGAGAGGATGTGGTTCACCCAGGTTCAGCACCAGGTCCAGGCGGAGCTCCCGGAGCCGCGTCCAGCAGGGGGCGCTGCGGGCCCGTCCCGCCCCGGCCGCCCGGGCCGCCCACCCCTCGGGCGCGCCTCTCCGCAGTCCAGTGCCGCCTGGGCCCGGGACCCACTCCATCGGAGAGCACAGAGCTCTCGGCGGGGATCGAGAGGACGCGGCGCGCTGGCGGCCTCCCCTGGCCTCTTTCCTGCTCGCGCTGTAGCCCTTCCCAGCGTCCCGGGCTCAGACTTGGAGCGCACAGCTCGCGCCCCGGGCAGCGTCGTGTCCCGGGAGCCCCGATCCCGGGGCAGGGCGCAGGGCGGCGGCCGGCTGGGGATGGGCGGCCCGGCTGCAAAGCGGACCGGCGCCGGGGGGCTCCGCGCGCTGCTGCTGGCGCTGGTGGCCGCGGGGGTCCCGGCCGGCGCTTACAACATCGACGCGCAGCGCCCGGTGCGCTTCCAGGGCCCCGCGGGCTCCTTCTTCGGCTACGCGGTGCTGGAGCACTTCCACGACAACACGCGCTGGTGAGTGTCCCCCCTGTGGATCCTCACCCCGGTGCGGCCACCCCGTGATCCCCCAAGTCCGCCGCCGCCTTTCCGGCCTCTTCCACGCCGCCTCCGGAGGAGCCGATTTAAATGTCCAGCGGCCACGCTGACATCCTGGCCTGCTCTCCGAGGCCCCAGGGGAGTCTCTCCCTGGGCAGTCAGGCGCAGCTTCGCTCTCGCCACAGTAAAGTTAGTTGGCTGTCTGCCCTCGAGGGGCCACCGCTGGCTGGCCGACTGCCCCAGATTCCCGGAGGGCCCCTAGGAGGCCAGGCTGCTCTCGGGGACCACTCCATGTAACTCTAGGGCAGCAGCACGCAAGAAGCAGAGAAACAGGGGATGTGGTGGGAGTTGGTCCTGGGGGGCGTAGGGATCTCCAGGAGGGGAACTGGGGACCCCACAAGGTTCTGAGAGGATCTGGGATGCATGGAGGACTCCCCCCACTCAAGGAACAGACTGTGTGGTTGGTGGGCAGCCTGGAGCTCTTCTCCCACGTGCCAGTCTAGAGACAGGACTTAAGAGGATGAAGTTTTTGGATCAAGGGGTATGGTTGCTGACTAGCGAGATGGGTGGGCCTGCAGGAAAGAATGTCTCTCCCTCATTAAGCATCAGTAGTGACGTTAACTGACCCTTCAGCAGAAGCGCTTAGAGAAGATAGGTAGACCACTTTCCTGGAATGAAGCGGCCGCCCCATGCACCACGCCCACCTTCTCATAGCAGCTAGCGTTCAGTTCAACCTCGTTTTAGATGATGTTACTGTGGGCCCAGGAGATGGCTAGTTCAAGTTGAGGGTGTTATCCAGTGAGTGAGCATCCTTAGAGGCAGCGGGCTGGGAGATGGAGACCGGGAATGTGTGTGTGTTGGATACGTAACACACTGGGAGTCTGTGCTCAGAACTGGACAGGGGCGGGGCAAATAGGGGGTTTGTGGATGCGGGCCTTCCAGAACCCTGGGGAAAGAGAACTTTGTGACTGGCCTTTTTTAACACGGCCATGTACTTAAGAGAGCAGTTTCCAAAGTCCTTTCGTGTAGCTCTCGTCCACATCCTTTCCTGAAGTTGATTCTAGTCACAGCGTTACCAGCCACGGTTGCTTCCTGCGTTTGACAAACCCTTTTCAGATAGCAGGGCAGAACACTTTCCTATGGTCCCCTAACTCCAGGTCCACCATGGGCTTTGGGCTTGATACAGATTACAGCTGGAGAGAGACAGTTTGTAGAGTACATCCCATAACCCCACATAGTGTGGCCTTGGCACTAGCATATGGGAGGAGCTGTCAAAGATAGAAGGGCTGTTCTGGGTTGGGGGCTACTAAGGAAAGGTCAGGCAGCCAAGGGAGCCAAAGGTCAGTGGCAACAAGCTGTGGCTAGCCGCTGTGCTCTGCAACAACCTGGGTCTAGGGACAGGGGCCAGGCTCCTGTCACCTGGATTTGGATGGTCCCCAGGTCACAGCCTCTCTGGTCGGTAACTAGATAGGAGCAGAGCCAGCAGAGGAGCGAGGTGTTTAGCTTGCTCTGTTTTTAAAAGAGGTTGTGAATAAGTTTTGCAGAGAACGAGGATTTGGCCTGATGCTTGGGCACCCACGCTGCATTGCTGTGGTGGTCATGCTGGGGCTTGACCTCATCAGGAAAGGGTAAGGCATTTCTGTGGGGACAAGCAGCTGGCCTGCTGATCTCAGAAGTGTCCCTCCTGCTGCCCAACCACTCCCTACTGGAGTGCTACTGCTCCCTCAGGTTTTTAGCAGCCCCCTGATATATATATATATATATATATCATATATAAGATATAATTTTTACAAATATAAAATCTCTTTGAAGCAGACGGTGTTCTCACTACAGTGCCATAGTCTCTTCTTGAATTCTTTTGCTGCTTAAAAAAAACCCTTTCCTCCCCACACTTTTCTTTCTTCTTTCATTTCCCTAATGTTTTCCCCTCAGCTCTTAAATACAGCTCCTTCTGCTGCTATTCCTAGTCAGGGGCCTGTGAACTTTGAAGCAAGAGAAACTTCCATTTCTTCTCTCCTCCTCTAGAGTGAGACCTGTGTGAGGTCAACAGAGCCCGAGACAAAGGCTTTTCACCTACACAAGCCCCTACTGCAGCCCCAGGTTTACTTTTATGCCTATATGTTAAGAAAATCTTCGAGGTAGCCACGGGTCTAGTCTTGTGAAATCTGTGTTGAAACCTCAATCTTTGCCTTAACTTAACAACTCTAGGGTCGGTTGATTGACTTAATGACTGAATGTAAGTCTCTTAGTATTAGGTAGTTCCCGACCATTGTCCTCTAAACTTCCCGGGTCATTTCCAGTTGCTTATAATTGTAATAACATATGTAAGCATTCTTACAGTGAAACGCCGTGGACGTTCTTAATTATTTCCTCCCAATCAATTCCTGGAATCAGAATTCCTCAGTCAGCTAGAATGACAGTTTTACAGTATTCTGTATTGTATTACAAAGGTTCCTGTGAAGTGGGAAACACGGGGGATTTGGGTCTTGGAGTTTAGTAGCTGTTTAGCCAAAGGGTGGTGTGGTGCAGTGGGAGAGCAGAGAAAACTTGGTGGAGTAGCTTAGAAAGTTCACAGTCTAAAGTGGGGAGAGAAGAGGTGTCTCCAGGAGAAACAACGATGAAACCTGGGTAGGAAAGATGGCTAACGTTAAGTAAACATTGCATCTTCTGTTCCTCTTCCAGATGACATGGTCTTTAGTTTGTCAGTTGTGATGTGATTTGGGACCTTCGCTTCATGCTAACTAGCTCTGGGTTGTGTTGAGCACAGGGCAGAGAGAATGTGCTGGAAAGGACAGGGAGAACCCAGACACCAGGTGGCAGAGCTGAGGGATCCAGGTGGTACCAGTTCCTGTTGCTGTAACAAACACCTGAGTTAGGAAACTGACAAAGAGCAGAGGTTCCTTTTGGCAAGATTCTGACTGGAGGCGGTGGTTGTTGGCCCTGATGCTTTTCAGCTCTGTCAGGATCAGGGCTGCATCATGGTGGAAGTTCATGAAGGGCAAAAATAGAGAAAGAGGCAGGGGCTGGGCTGTCCTTTTTTAAGAGTGAGACTTCCCACAGGCCTAACCCCATAAAGGTTTACCACCACTCAGCAGTGTTAAACTGGACCTGAGCCTGCACCACAGGGTGTTTTACAAGACCCACAGGCGTGTGTGTGTGTGTGCGTGTGTGTGTGTGTGTGTGTGTGTGTGTGTGTGTGTGTGTGTGTGTGTGTGTGTGTGAGAGAGAGAGAGAGAGAGAGAGAGAGAGAGAGAGAGAGAGAGAGAGAGACCAAGCACATGAAGTGTCTCTGCGGTGAAACTGTCAGCTCTTGGGTCTGTAGCCAAGCACTTTATGAACTTAAATTGTTCCTTCTTGAGGGAGGTCAATGCCCGCATGAAAACAGGGGGGACCTTGCCTCTCAGAACCCCTGTGTTGAGTCTGGCTCCCGAAACCATACTCCCATTCATGACACAACCAGACCCAGCCTTGTTCAAAGTACTTCTTGAACAGACCCTTGTCACCGTGCCTTGGTCAGCAAGAATTGTCCCTGTGGATAAACCATAAGAACGCGATGACATTGGTACCAGTTTTGATGCAGACATGAAAGTGACCGAGCTTTTTTTTCTTTCTTCTGATGACACCCAGAGAGCGTCTGCACACTCAGAACTCTCCCATCCCTACCCTCCCCAATCCTGATTCTTCTGGCATCCTTTGAACAACAGGAGTAGGTGCCAGGGAACATAGACAAAGCCAATTTCTGTCCCCTTCTCTAGCAGTTTCTCAGCTGCAGAACGGACAACTGTGACACTCTGAGATATAAATAAATGGAGTCTGGCTGCCCCAGCACACCCCCCCCCCACGCTCTAGAGTCCAAAGTGGTTGGGTGCGCTGGCTTCCTCTCTGGCGACGTGCTTCCTGCTTCTCCTGGGACAGCAAGACTGCTGTGCTCAGGCACTGAGCGAGCTCTCGGAAGTGGCAGGCTGGCAGGGCATCATTGAGTGAGGAGTCGAGCAACCCCAGGTTCCGTTTGCATTTAGAGCTGAGGAGCCAAAGTTCTGATGTGCTGCCAGGTGACATGGCCACCTGCCGGGGTATTGTGATTTACAGAAAAATGGACTAAAACTAGACAGAATTAAGAATCCAGCCTCACAGTCATGAATGAGAGGTCACGTGGTTGTATCTGGGGCAGTCCGAATAGGGAAATGTTTATCAGCCCCAGAAGGTTCTACTGACTAAAGTCTTAAAGAGTTAGGAAAGGCTTGAAGGAAACTCAAAAGCAACAACAAGAGGGTCAGTCCTTAGCATATTTAACTATTAAAACCCCAGTAGCATGGGCTTATCAAAAACTTGTGCAACATGGAAAGTGGACAAGCTTTCTTTTCATCTGTGAAACTTTGAAGCGCCTGTCGTGTATCTGGAGGTAATGGGAAACGCCACCCACTGCTTTCTGGGATTCTAAATATCAGCTGCATCATAGGCTTCGAGCTGAGGGGAGGCAGACGTGGGGTGTTTATTCCGAGGGAAGAGGGAGATTCCTAAGAAGATGAAGGATTTAGAAGGGGGCCTTGGGATTTGGGGCTCTGCTCCCCAACCCCATCTGGCCTTGTCAATCTCTGTGAGGAAACACGGGAACCGGTGTTAGTCGTCTAAGGTCTCTGACCGGTGTTCGCTCATTGTGCATGCTCAGTGAGTTCTTCTACTCAACTCTGAGCTTGGGGAGTGTGCGGGGAGAGAGGCATGTAGTCACTTCCTCACAGGCTCTTCTCTAACCGGACCTCCCTTGTCCCGCTTTCTCACCCTCCTGCGAGGCGGAGCTGAAAGCACATGCAAGGGGTCCATGTTCAAAGGGGACCCAAAAAGTGTCTGGAGTATTTCCCAGAAGATCCCGGGGAACAGGCAAGGGTGCTGTTTCTCCAGCTGGTGCTGAATCACCTTATTACCCAAGGGAGAACCTAAGACAGACTCTGTCTCCTCAGTCAGTCAGGAACAGCTGCGGGTGTGAGAGTGCGCGAAGGGCTCTCCCCAGCCAGCTCCCGCACCCTGTGATATGCGTCTGTCCAGATGGCAGCTCCTTCTGATAATGCGTGGGATTTGTCTTTGGAAAACCGTTTTCGTGTTTATTTAAAGCAAAGTGTCCGCGAGACTCGCGGGAAATCGTTTACCTCCAATGGAGTTGACCGTAACTTTAGAAGGCAAAATGAGTTCTATCCGAGTGTTGCCGGGTAAGGCCGACGGGCCAGTCGCATCCATAGGCCTAGTTGGATTTTGTTAAATGTGTGTGTGTGTGTTTGTGTGTGTGTGTGTGCGTGTGTGTGTGTGTGTGTGTGTGTGTGTGTGTGCGCGCGTGCGCACATACATGAAGGCCAGAGGACACCCTGAGTTGTCAAGCCTCAGATACTGTCCACTTTGCTCTATGTGTTAGGGTCTCTCACTGGCCTGCAGCTGGCCAAGCAGGCTGGACTGACTGGCTGGCCAGCAAGCCCTAGTTATCCCAGAACCATGATTCTGGTATAATGTCACCACACCTGGCTTTTTAATGTGGATTTGGGGGCACTGAACTCAGGTCCTTAGAGTTGTAAGGCAAACGCTTTGCAAACTGAGTCATCTCCTCAGGCCCGCTAGCTGAGTCTTATGCCCAGTTCTTTCCAGACAGCCCAGGAGACATAGGGATTGATGATTGACTTTTGGGAGCGACTTGGACGCAGAGTCTGCTTTATTCTTGCCACAAGCTGGCCCTTGGGGTCTCTGTTTCTGATGCCACAGGACTCAGGAAAGGGACTTGGGAGGCCCAGCAGGCTTCCTAACCTTGAATCACTGAGGTCTATGAACTGTAAATCTTTTTAAGCAAGTGGGTTTGGCTGACTACCAAGGCAGAATGAATGGTTTTATCCCCACCTTTCTTGGTGCCAGAGGAAGTCTTAGGGAGTGAAGGAAAGTCCTAAGCCGGGAAGCAGGGGGTGAGTGTCTGAAACAGAGGGCTCACTGGGTCCCCAAGACCCGCTCTTCAGGACAACCAAGGGGACTTGCGTTGTGTGTTGAAATTAGCAAAATGGCTTCAGCGACAGGTGGGAGAAGGACTCCTGAGTGGCCTGAGAGGCGTCATGGGTAAGAGCAGATGGAGGAGGTAAATTTCGTGCCTTTTTTGTGTCCCTGTATTTGGGACAACAAGTCACCTTCCTGCAGGAATCATCGGCCTCAGGAGCAGTTGTCTGCTATTCAGACAGAAGGGAGCAGCCTCAAACTGTGGCGGGAGCTGGGAGACCCGGATTACATGTGGGTGATGTGGAAACAAAGCAGGAAGCTGGGTCAACATTCTGGAGTATTCCGTCTCTTCAAGAACACTTAACTGAATGCCAGAAAGACTTGCTGCGACAGCAGGACCTTTAATCAGAAACCTATGGGATTGGGAGTCCTAGACTTTTGGGTGTCTTCCCTAGTCATGGTCTTGCAGAGCTGGGGACAGGCAGCATTCACAGCTGTCACAGGAGCTCTGGCTCCTACCCTGGGCTCCGCACAAGTATAGAAAGTCAGTTGTTATTCGTTGGTTTTAAAAATCAACCCTGTGAACAAACACCTGACAGAAGCCATGTGAGGGAGGAAAGACTTCTTTTGGTTTCTGAGAGTTCACTGGGTCCACGACTGCTTTGCCCAGTGCCCATGGGTAGAGCATCGTGGTGAAGGGGGTGTGGCTGACTCGCTTCCTGTTAAAACACCGTGGCAGAGGGATCTATGTCACTGGATTGCACAGTAGGCCAGGTAGCCCAATAATGGCTTTCTGCATTCAGGGGAGGCTGAGAGATTGGTAGCTGCTTAGTCCGTGAAGGGTAACGCCTCATCAGGCCCAGACTGATGATCTAGAAGATTCTCAGAGAGTTGGACACATGTCTCCACTTGACTGTGTAAGGCTGAAGGAGCTGGTTCCAAGCAGCTCAGGGGAGCTTTCTGCACCTCACAGTGAGGGGAAGTGCATCGTGAAACAAAAGTGGCCAGAGCAAAACGTGTCTTCCAAAGACTAGGGGCTCGAGTCCTCCAACTAGACACTGCCTCTGCCTTCCCCAGCGATGTCACTGAGATGGATCCCCCCGTGAGGCTGGAGCTCTCGATATCTCTGTAAAGGTCATCACAGACACCCCCAGAATGTGCTTTACTAATCTATGCATCGGCCTTTAAGCTAACAGTTGAGAATGACCCCTGCGGGTTACCCTCCCTGGTCAGTATGCTGCCTGCTACAGGGATACTGGACCTGGGTACCATTAAAGAGCAGGACACGGTGCCATGCCATTGTCATGGCTGCCACTGAGAAGGCAGAGACAAGCATATCCCTGGGGCTTGCCAGCCAGCAAAGCCCACTGAGTGAGTGTCAGGCCAGTGAGGAAAACCATCTCAAACAAAATGCACAGTGCCTGGGAGATGAATGAATCAAAGTTTGACTTCAGGCTCTTACACACCTGTGTATATGTGCACACACAGAAGCACTAACCGTCATACATGCCTGGCCTTTACACACCTGCATATATGTGCACATACAAGCACTAACCATCATACATGCCTGGCTTTTACACACCTGCATATATGTGCACATACAAGCACTAACCATCATATATGCCTGGCTCTTACACACCTGCATATATGTGCACACACACAAGCACTGACCCTCATACATGCCTGGCCTTTACACACCTGCATATATGTGCACACACACAAGCACTGACCGTCATACATGCCTGGCCTTTACACACCTGCATATATGTGCACACACACAAGCACTGACCGTCATACATGTCTGGCCTTTACACACCTGCACATATGTGCACACACATAAACACTGACCACCACGGATGCCTGTAGTCCCAAGGAGATGTAGAAATGCTGAGAATTATACAGTTTCACCATCGTGTGATGAAAGCCTTGAAGAAGGAAACGATGAGAAACAACGGGAAAATTGTCCGCTCCTGCTTTGGTCTCCAGAGGTCTAAGCTGGCTGCATTGTTACCTGACAAGGGACCACAGCCCATGTCCCACGCCAGGTCCAGTCACCCATCCTCCACTAGCCAATCAAAATTGCCAAATTAGTAGTGAAACGCAGAAAAACGTTTCTTCAGTGTGAGCAGACTGCGGTGGGCGGCAGACAGGTCAAGGGACACTCCCCTCTCTGCCCAACTCTGTCTTCATGTGTTGAAGTGAGGCTACTGTTTAAATGGAGGACAGAGTTGTGCCCTGGAAATCCTGGACAAGGCATGTTCCCACCTTTCATTGTTTTGGGGCTTCGGTACCTACCCAGGAAGATGGCCTCCCCAAGAAGTCAACACTGAAATCTCTTTCTGAGAGAAGAGTTCCCCCTCTGGCTGGACCATACTTTAGTGTTTTCTTTTCCCAGCATGAGATTCCTGGGGGGACTTCCAGTTTCTAGGGGTTGAGGCTGTTTTAACAGTGCAACAGCCAATGCATGGGGCACAAATGTCACTTAGCACCTTCATCCCTGCCAGGTTCCTTTGGACTGCAGTGTGAACTTGATGTTCTCAGCTGTGTGAGGGCACAGTCCTTGGCTTGTGAGTCCTCCGCTCTCTGATGCCCTGGGCGCGTCTGTTGAGAGCGGCGGCCTCTGAGGCCCCTCCATCCCTCCATGACCCACCCTGCTCTGTGGCCTTCTCCCCCTTGGCTGGACTCAGAACTCCATCTGCTTCCTTCCCTGATGACTCTCCTTCCCTTCCTTTACTCCGAGCTGTTTTAACCACCTTTGATGGAGACTCCTGTGTGTCAGAGGCGTGGTGTGTGTCATCGGCCTACTGTGGCTGAGGCACAGAGACACGAAGCCACCCGGCAAGTCCAGGCGAAGCGTTGTTACTTGCACCCAAGCTGCCCTAATTCAACGCTAACCCAGCTGCTTTGTGGACCAGCATACCTCCTGCTCTCAAGCCCCCATTCCAGGAAGTACAGCCCCGATCAAGGAAAAGACAATGGTCTGATACCTCTTTGGGGCATTTTTGTGAGCTTTTACAAATGACAGACCCTAATCCACCCACTTCGTGGTGTGGGGTCCCCAGATACTTTGATATCTGTTTCCCCTTGTGGTTCATCAAATTGCTGTGCCAGGGAGAGTCCATGAAACCTCTCTATTCTAGAGAGAAGGGAAGGGAAGGCCAGGGGACCCATCTAAGGTCACATGGGTAGAGAAACCAGTCAGCTCCAGGGACGGTGCGGTAATTATTTTTCTTGTGGTTGCAACTGAGCACCTGCCAAGAAGCAGTTAAGGGAGGAAGCGTAAAATAATACCAATTGTGCTTATCTCTGTCTAGCTTCAAATGAACGGGGCTCAAACCATGATTTATTTATTAGACTCTGCAACTACTGTGGGGACGGCCCATAATCTAATCCTCTCGTGCTAGACTGGCTACTTCCCCAGCTGTGCTCCCCAGATACTCGCTGCTTGAATCTTCCCGGGTTATTTCTGCTCCAGCAACCTGGCATCCTGGGGAAGCATTTCCCTCGGGCACGTGCTGCTGGTCCACCATGACTAACGGAGACCTCCCTCTCTGTCTTCTCCTCCTCCAAGCTCCTCCTCTCATTTCTCCTTCTCCTGGTGTGGGTCCCTACTTGTGACCCCCAACCACACAACTCAAAACTCCACCCTCTCTGTTCTCCCCATTTAATTGGCCGTAGGCATTTTTATTTAACCAATGGCTTTAAATCGGGGAGTAAGGTTTGCACAGCAGAGGCTGGTGTACGTGGGGGTTTGCTCAGCTCGGGACAACCAGCTCTTGGGTTACAGAATGTATCATATGGATACAAGCAGCGTCAGACCAACCTCCAAGACGGAAGTGTTCGCTTGTGCTCATAGTTCAAGGATGCACAGTCCACCATGGTGGGAAAGGCATGGTGGCAGGAGTCCGAAGTGGCTGGTCACACCGAGTCCACAGTCCGGAAGCCGAGATGGTGGCTGGCACACAGCTCGCCTTTCATCTTTAGTCTTCGGGATGGTTCAGCTCACATTTGGGATGGGTCTTCCCTCCTCAGTTAATTCTTCCCGGAAACATCTTCATGGTCATACCCAGAAGTGTGTTTCCATGGTAACTCTAAACCTAGCCAAGTTGGCAATGAAGACTAACCATCACAACAGACTTCCGGCACATGTTCAGGGCTCCCCACAAACCTTCACACACACACCTTCCATGCCTCTCCCTAGCCCTGCACCTACCATGCCTCTCACAGCCACCAGGGACAGGTCTGTGGTCCTGGCTGGGGATGGGAGTCCTTTACAGGAAGGAAAGAACAGCAGGAAGCAAGAGGAGACAGAAACCTTCTCACTCGGCCAACCAGGATGACCAGATTAGACTCAGGGGCAAATGATGAGGGATGGAGTTACCGAAACTCAGAGCCCTTAAAAAAAAAAACAAAAAACAAAAAACACATTTCCAATGACCCGAAAGCCCAATGGCTGTCAGCAGCCATCATTCTGAAGGTCAGGATTCCATGGCTGTCAGGTTAGGCTAAGATCAGTATTTTTCTGCTCTGAGCCTGGCTCTCATGTCAGCCTCTGTGCTGTTTGGTTGACCAGTTGCTGCAGGATCGACTTTAGCTGGGTGGCCCATCTCTGCTCTCCATGACACTTATCTTAGTAGACTAACCTGGGCTGGGCACAAGGTGCCGGGCAGAGTGCCGGGAGAGTCGGTAGAAACACACATGAGCCCAGCAGTCAGCCCTTCACTCCCCCTCCCATCCTAGCGGCTAAAGCAAGAGTCAGAAAGGAGGAAGCAGCCATCACCTTTCGGTGGGAGGAGCTGCAGGGTTCTGTGGGACAGGACAGGGATTCAGGAAGGGTGGAGTACAGCGGTTGCTTCCCTAATGTGAATGGTGGTGAAATCACCCTCATCATCCCTGGATTTCTGTGATGTCAGCGGAAAGGCTGAATCGATGCTGCTGAGTGAGCAGAAAAACGGAGCTGAGGTCTAAGGGCCTGTGAGTTCCCGGGGTGCTGTCCTTGGCAGCACCCCACGTGGATCCGGGACAAGTGAGGTGTCTAAGTGCTTGCCCCAGTACTACCTGGTATCTAAGCCCTGCCCCGAGTACCTCACCACACTGGGTGTTTTATAACATTCTCTTGACCAAACCTCGCAAGAGTCCCGTTGAGTGTATTTTCATTCCCCCATTTTATAGCAGAGGAAAACCGAGGATCAGAGTGATTAAGAAACACATCGGAGGTCTCACAGCTTGTCAGTGGTGGAGGGAGAATTTGGTCTGTGCATCTCTTATGTTATTGTGAGTAATTGGGCCACAGAGTGTAGACGACAGGGGGAAGGCTAAGCATATGGTTGATATGGTAGAGTGCTTGTACAGGTTCTGCACTGTGTATGCTAGGTCTGGTGGTCCACGTCTATGAGCTCACCGTTCGAGAGGTAGAGGCATGAGGATCAGGAGTTCAAGGTCATCCTTGGCTAGGTAGAAGCTCAAGACCAGGCTAATGTACAGAAGACTCTGTCTCCACAAATGGAAAGCGCCCGAGGACGCCTCACTCCGGGAGACACTGCTGTGCAATCATGAGGACCCGAGTTTGATTCCTAACACTTACGAAAGGCAGCACAGTATGGCACAGTCCTGCAATCCCAGGGCTGAGGAGCCGGAGGCAAGGGATGCCAGGGCTCGCTGGCCAGCCATTCTAGATAAACCAGCAATCTCCAGGTTCAGCAAGAGACCTTGTCTCAAAAACAAGTGGAGAGAGATTGAGGAAGACACCCGACATTGACCTCTGATGCATACATGTATACTCACACATGTGCATGCTGTCTACACATAGGCACATCAAAATGATCACACACATATGTACACTTACCTCCTCACACAGACACACTACCATGTACACACATATGTGCACACTTCCATGAACACACACTACCATGTACACACATATGTGCCTGCTTTCCTGAACACACAGATGAACACATACATGTGCATGCTTACCTACACATACAGACACACTTCTTCACACATGTGCATGCTTGCCTGAATACACAGACACACTACTATATACATATGTCCCTGCTTCTCTGAACACACAAATGAGCACCAAAATGAACACATATATGTGCATGCTTGCCTTCACACACAGACACACTACCACACATGTGCATGCTTGCCTGAACACACAGACACACCTCTTCACACATGTGCATGCTTACCTGCACACACAGACACACCTCTTCACACATGTGCATGCTTACCTGCACACACAGACACACCTTCACATGTGCATGCTTACCTGCACACACAGACACACCCCCACACATGTGCATGCTTGTTTGCACTCACAGACATACCCCCGCACATATGCATGCTTATCTGCACACACAGACACACCTCTTCACACATGTGCATGCTTGCCTGCACACACAGACACACCTCTTCACACATGTGCATACTTATCTACCCACACAGACACACCTCATCACACATGTGCATGCTTGCCTGCACACACAGACACACCACCATGTACACACACTCACAAACAACCCAAGTGGACCTGTTAGTGGAATGTGCCCAGCAAGCCCACTGCTAAATCACCTTCATCCTTGGTTTCCTGAAAGTTGAGGGACTTCTTGAGGCATTTCTGGTTCACGGCTCCTGGTGGTGAGCACTTGCCTTCTCCCTCTGAGGTGAAGCCTGCAGTCTGGTCGGAGGGCTCCAGCATGGTCCTCCACTCTGTGTCTAGTGAGAGGCGGGCAGCAGTTCCCGGGGGTTCTCTGCAGTGGATACACACTGATTAAGCTGCGTTCCTGTAACTGGAACACGGGTCCCGGGGGAAGCGTTGGCTTGGAATCAACTGCATGAAAACAAAGCTAATGGATTGGAAGTTTGTAATCCCCACACATTGTTCTCAAAACGGCTGTAATTTTGCCCTGTGGTATGGCCGCTGTGGCGTCTGTGGGGAAGGAGGGAGGGAGCCGAGAGGCACGGCTACTCCCAGGCTTTCCCTAGGAAGGCAGCTCTGTCTCTGCCTAGACCCTGATACCTGCTCTCCAAGGAACTGACCTGTGAGAGGAGAGTCAACTTCCGGTCCCTGCAGCACAAACCTTCATGCACACATGCACACATCTCAGCCTATTTTAAGTAAGTTTATGCTTTTGTATTGGGTCTCATTCGTAGCTACGTTGGGAAGCATGTCTCTACCTTCTAGGAAACAGTCAAAGGGATAGGAGAAAGAGTGCCTCTGGATGTGGACTCTGGGCTCAGAAGCCCCCACTATTGGGGACGGCACCTTAACCTGGCCTCCCTGTGTGGAATGAGTACAAGAAGTTGCCTGGTTGGATTTGCCTTGGTCCGGAGCCAGGCTCCTGTGATCCTCGATGTGGCTGGTGGCTAAACAGATGGGCACATGTTGCCGGAGAGGTTTGTGAGCATTTACCAGGAAGGCAGACCTTTGGTTAGCACCATGCTGGCATCGTCAGTGTCTAATAAACCAAGGCCAGGGCTGGAGTTCACTTCTTCCATTCTGTGAGCCCGAGGGAGGATAAAAAGTCATTCTTTATGGATCAAACCTCAGTCTTTAAGTTACAGACTCGAGAGCCAAGTTCCAACCTCAGAGTTCCCATGGAGCTTCCTTAGGCTTCCCTGGGCGTGGTCAAACACTAGATTAGCTCGCAGCAGAGAGGGTGCTGGGTACCTGCTGGCTTCTTTTTCCTCCCTCCTACTGAGCAGAAGCGGGGTTGGTACATGCTGCTATGGGGCACATGCTGTGGCCAGGCAGGTAGGGTCTAGGGCAAGTTTCAAGAGCAGCCTTGACTGCCTACCTCTTCATCTGTGAAATGGGAGTAATGTTAGCATCTTATAGGTGCTCGCATGGGACCACACTTGGAGGAACAAGCAGAGGTGGGAATAGCTTGATGCTTATTTGATGGGCACCTGAGGCTGGGGACATATAGGTCCTTTGATAGGTACCTGTGCAGAGGAAAAACATAGTCTTCTCTGGAGTGACATGAGAATGTCTCGAGTACTTCTGTAACTCAGAGGACAAGAAAAGAAACCGAAGGTGGCAGGTGGCATCCTTTCAGCGGTACACTCCGAACTCTGAGCTGCCGCGATCTCCGTGTCTCAGGATACACTTGGCCAGCGGCCAGCTGAATGAGCTTCAGACAAGCCACACTCCAAGGCTGGCCCGTTGTAGCTGTCATGCTGGACTGTGGCCTAGGTCAAGAGCCAGCACTGGGCTGCCAAGGCAGCCACAATGTTCTGTAAACACAGAGGCAAGCACATTCTCCAATATGCCATTCTCCGTGTGTGTCAGGCACGTGCCTAGACACACGTGTCTCCTTTAGCTCACATCACGGGATCTGAGGAAACTTTTCTTGTGGGGCCTGCTGGTTGGAAGCATGAACCAGGGGATGCTAGGAGGCTCTGAATCACAGCTGCCGTTCGAGCCATCGAGCACTTCAGGCTTGGAAGAGCATTAGAGCCCAGCAAGTCCCTTCTCTGCTTTAGACGCTGACAGACATTTTACCCACAAGCCTTGGCTCTGGGTTGGAAGAAGCAGCTATCTGAGAATCCTGCTCGCCAGGCTCCTCCCTGCCTGGCAAATTGGGAATGTGTCTGAACTGGAAGGAGTAGGACCATCGGATGGTTCTAGGGTTGTGGTGTTAATGCTGGGGACATGGTGGACTCACAGGCTGCTGCTTCCTGTAGCCACTTCCTGACTCCTGTGGGCCGCAGGTTTCTCTCTCTTCTTTACTTATTGTGACTTCAAAGTTATTCATCCTGGGAGAATACTTCTCTACAACACATTTGCTCATATCTACCCCTCACTCCATGGTCCTACTCCTCCCGGACCCCTCCTACCCATTTTCCCTCTTCCCCATTTCCCCCTCCACCCCATCTCCCCCTCCTTCTCAGTTCCCCTCTCTCTCAACTTCGTTTTCTTTTCTTTTTAATTTTTTTTTAAATTAAATTTACTTATATTTATTTTGAGACAGGTTCTTTACATAGCCGACGGTCCTGGAAGTGGACCAGACTGGCTTTAAAATTCCAGAGATCCACCTGCCCGTCTCCTCTCTGAGGAGGTTAAATGCATATGCCACCATGCCCATCCCCTTTTCTTTAAAAATATATATATTCCACTGAGTCGGGTGCTTCCCATATGTTCAATGATGGTGTAGGTCTATTCACTAGGTGACGAGCAACCAACCAGGGGTCAGTCGGATCCTTGAAGAAAATTGATTCTCTGCCTTCACTCCTCAGTAGCCATCCTTGGCCAATAGCTCCGGTCGAGGGGTGTGGCCTGTGAGCCCCTCCCCCACCCGCGCTGGCGTGCTGACTGGCTCGCCACTCCTGAGCACTGTGCTGGCTGGGACAGGTGCTGTGAGTTCTTGGGCGTAACCTTTCCCTTATTTTCAGAACACACCTTTTCCCAGCAGCCCCCTGACCTTCCTCTTAGACTCTTTCCAGCCCCAATCCTAGATCCTCCCTGGCCCCCGGGGGCATGGGGCTGTGATAGAGACATTCATTTCTGACTGAGCACTTCAGCCCTCCCCTCTCTGCACTCTGACCAGACATGCGCCCCTGTCTCCATCACAAATGTTTCTTGGGTGAGACGGAACTCCTCTATGGTAGAAGGATATGTGTACAGAAGGCGGCTGGATGCAATGGAAACTTCTTTATTTTATTTTTGGTGTGCGGTGCTGGAGATGTTACCCAACGCCTCCGGCAGGCGCTCTGCCACTGAGCGACACCCGGCCCCTACTGTAAAATGAGTTACAAATGGTCCTTTACTGGGCTGATGGGAAACGTGAGTCTGTGGGAGGCTTAGGACCCAGAACAAGGGTTTTACATTTATACTCCCTCGCCCCCAGGGCTTGACACGGCAGGCTGTAGACGCTTTAGCCGTTTTAAGTTGTCAACCTGATAATTCTTTTCACCTGTGAAAACAACGGGTCCTCTAAGGAAGGCTCTTTGAGTTGCTCCAGTGGCTCAGGCTCAGCCCCTGAGGAGAGGGGATGGGGGATTATCCCTTTGTGTGGCTTTCCTCTTGGGTTTGATTCTGAGTGTCATTACGGATTTGAGTTAGAGCATCCAAGGGCTGGCCAACCTCCCTGTGTGACTGAGCAAGGCAGTGAGTGTAGCCTGCGTGGGAAAGGACTCCCTTAGTCCTCACAGCCAGTGAGGGAATGCTACATTTGAGGCTCATCATGGAGGGGCTGAAGGAGTGTGAACAGATCCAGACAAGATCCTGCAGAGTCACATGGCGAGGCTCCTGGATGAGGGCTTCACTCTTAGCCCCATTCATATCCCAGCAAGGAGCAACAACCCCTATAGAAGCAAAAACGTACCTTCCAGGGTTAATCTGGGAAGAGATAATTCTTTGCAGGGATGGTGTGTGTGTGTGTGTGTGTGTGTGTGTGTGTGTGTGTGTGTGTGTGTGTGTGTGTGTGTGTGTGTGTGTATGTGTGTGTGTGTGTGTGTGTGTATATGTGTGTGTGTGTGTGTGTGTGTGTGTGTGTGTGTGTGTGTGTGTCTGTGTGTGTGTGTATGTGTGTGTGTGTGTGTGTGTATGTATGTGTGTGTGTGTCTGTGTGTGTGTCTGTGTGTGTATGTGTGTGTGTGTGTGTGTTTGTGTGTGTTTGTGTGTGTGAGTGTTTATGTTGTTGGTTGTAGTTGTTTAGTTGTGTGTGTGGTGTTGGTGTGTATATGTGTCTGGGTGTGTATATGTTACTGGTGTGTGTGGTGTGGGTGTGTGTGTATGTGTGTGTGTGTGGTGTGTGTGTGGTGTGTGTGTGGTGTATGTATGTGTGTGTGTGGTGTGTGTGTGTGTGTGTGTGTGTGTGTGTGTGTGTGTGTGTGTGTGTGTGTGTGTGTAGTCCCCGGGGCTCCCTCAGGTTCTGGAGTGGGAATTAAGATGATTTTCCCATGGGGCCTGATACCAGGCCTCTGGTGTTTAATTAGTGACAGTGTCCATGAGCCTTGGCTAAAGTCCGCTGAGGGTTTCAGACACCAGCTGTACCTCAGCCTTGTTTGCCAATCTCTCTGCCTCACGGAGCAGTGGCGGGGAAGGTAATCAGTCATCATGACCTCTAAGTGGTGGGGAGGTGACTGGATGAGTGAGACCCCAAGAAGAAGGTGGCCTCTGGAACAGAGCAAGGGGATCAGGGCCAGTTTTCTTTATCCTAGGAGGCTCCTAACTCTCCTCTGGGGAGAAGCCTCACAGTGGTGCGTTCTATCCCAAGGCCTGTGTGTCTAATATCCTGGGATGGTCAGCCTTGTCCTGTTCCATGGGTGCTGGAGTGGAAGGATAGCTCAAGTCCTCCCTGAGCCAGGGTTTGGAATCTGCAGCTCTTGGAGCAGGAGCGTGGAGCTTGTCCGGTGTCCTCACACAGTCAGTGCCTTTTCCAAGTGCTCACTGCTCAGCGCACATTGCGTCCAACTGTTACTTAATCTTCTGTGCTGTGATCTTTTGTGATGGATCTGCACTGGGGAGGTGGAGACAGGCTCACTTGGGGATCCCTGGGTTTGTGGGTGCCAGGCCAGGAAGAGACCCTGTTTGAAACAAAAGATGGATAGAACCCAAAGAATGACAACCAGAGGTGACTTCTGCTCATATATATATACATGAACGCACACTCGCGAGGGCACACACGTGTATAACATATACATACACATGCATACGACACAAATGCGTGCACACACTTAAAAAACTCTAGGGCAGATTTATGTCTGCGACTCAGTGAACTTAATGTTGCTGCCCTCTTTGTGTTCTGCACTGACCAGGCCCAGGCTGATCCCACTGTCCCCTATCCTACCTTCCCTCCCCTCCCCCACTCCCTACTTATCCCTCTGGTGACTGGTAACTGGTAAAAGTGAGCATCTGTTCAGTTACCTACGCATGGCCTTAGGGTGATGAAACACCGTGACCACAGGCAGACCAGGGAGGGAAGGGCTTATTTATTTGGCTTACACTTCACATCATTGTCCGCCATTGATGGAAGTCAGGGCAGGAACCTGGAGGTAGGAGCCGACGCAGAGGCCATGGCCGGGTGCTGCCTACTGGCTTGCTTGTCATGACTTGTTCAGACTGCTTCCTTATAGAACCCAGGATCATCAGCTCAGGGGTGGCCCCGCCCACAGTGGGCTGGGCCTGCCCCCATCAATACTAATTAGTAAATTGGCCTATAGGCTTGCATGCAGCCCACTCTTACTTAAGCTGTGTGTGTGTGTGTGTGTGTGTGTGTGTGTGTGTGTGTGCGCATCCTGATGCATACTCTGATTGCTCACTCTTAACCCCTGCCTTTTCTTCTCCAGCACTGATTGTGACCACACGCCTTTTTCTTTTTGATGTGCAGGGTCCTCGTGGGTGCACCAAAGGCAGATTCTAAATACAGCACTTCAGTAAAGTCCCCTGGAGCTGTGTTTAAGTGTCGTGTCCATACCAACCCTGACCGGAGATGCACCGAGCTGGACATGGCTCGAGGTGGGTGGACACGCCTGTCATCCTAGAAGTGGACGCGACGCCTCCATACCTTGTTCTTGTCCTACTTAGGGTGGCCTCAGTGACCTGCCCTCCCTCTCTCTTTACCTCCCGCCATCTCACAGATGTGTCCCGAGAGGCTGTAAGTTATTAGGCGCTGAGATGTGCCAATGAACCAAGCAAAGAAGGAGCCTGCCATCCTGGGCCTCGAACACCAGTAGTCAGAATAGCCATTAAAATAAACGATGAAGTAAGAAATCCCGAGGGAAGGTGTGTGCTGGTGTCAACTCTATATTGGAGGTTGGAAAAGGCTTCCTTGGGGACCTTTCTACGAATGGAATGGAGTTAGCTGGGAAGTCCAGGAAGTGAAGTCTCCAAGCAAGGACAGTGCTGTCACTGGGGAGCTGAGCAAGGGAGGGAGGAAGGTGGAAAGGACATCTGCCAAGTGGGAGGGGCTACGCCACATAGGGCCTCACAGGACAGGTTAAATGACGAGGTTTCACTCTCTGTGGGCCAGAGGCCATTCAGATGAGTTTCAGCTTCTGCATCTTACATGGTGAAAGGTGCGATCGGACGGATTGTGGCTCACTTTGGTCTAGTGGGTAATTCAGATCTATGAGACCCGTCCACACGGATTGGCTCTGGTCCAGCTGTACACACCAGGGATTGGCTGCACTGGGTTACTCTGAGGAGACTGAGATAGGAGAGGCAAGCACAGTGCAGCTAAGTGCAGAAGAGCCAGGTGGCTCACTGGCTGCTTCCAGGCCTCGCTTCCCCAAAGCCCTTTCTCACCCAGGCCTCTGTCACTGCTTTTTATACATAGAGGTCTGGGGAGATGACTCAGGGCATGTATGCTGTGGAAGCAGGAAGATCTGAGCCTATCCCTTAGAATCTGCAGAAAGAACTACATGGGTGCATGCATGAGCTTGCAATTCCAGGGTTGAGGAGGTGGAGACGCATGGGGTCACTGATCAGCCAATGTAGCTATTCCTATGAGCTCCAAGTTCAGCAAACACAAACATGGGCGCGCGCGCGCGCACACACACACACACACGCACACACACAACTGCATAACTCCAATATGTGTGCACACATGTTAACATACAAACACACATTGATGCACTCTCCAATATGTGCACACACACACACATACACACGCAAATGAACCCGCCAGCATATGCACAAACACATGCAAACTTGTGAACACACACACACACAGCAAAGCGGGGGGGGGGGAGTCCCGATTTTCTTTATCAGAAGAGACTTATGCTTGTGTGGTCTGCTCAGAGAAATGTTTGTAACAATGGCTTCCCAGAACATCAGTGGAAACACTTTTTCCTTCATAGAGAACTTTGTCCTGGAAAAAGAAGACGCTGAATTAAACAGCAACATTTTGTTACAAGTTTCTATGGAGTTGACATTTTGTTATAGGTTTGAGTTTGAGTCCCCAGGACCACCCTTTGAAAAGCAGCCAGCTGCTCCATTCCTCAACCTGAATCTGACCTCTTTTCTCCCTCCAGAGAGGAATCGTGGGGAGTCCTGCGGGAAGACCTGCAGGGGAGACAGGGATGATGAGTGGATGGGAGTGAGCCTGGCCCGGCAGCCCAAGGCAGATGGCCGTGTTTTGGTAAGACCTCTGGGGAGAGGGTGACTTGGGACAGGGCTCCCTAAGAACAAAGGACTGACCCCATAGCGAAGGTGGCAAGCACAGAAGCCAGAACCCAACCTGAAGGCTATCTGCTCTGCATTG
Organism: Rattus rattus; assembly: GCF_011064425.1. NCBI lineage: Eukaryota > Metazoa > Chordata > Mammalia > Rodentia > Muridae > Rattus > Rattus rattus. The sequence goes on from NC_046161.1 coordinate 109,861,043, forward strand.
CTGCGGTGTCTGACCCGTAGTTTTAGCGGGGACAGCATATGAGGCCACATGCAACTGCATGCAGCAGGAGACAGCTGTGAGGCTCAACACAAAACTGTAAAATCACTTAAAACACTGTGAGATCATTTTTGAGAGATTTAAAAATACCTCGGTTGTGTGGTGCTGGAGTGTGAACCTTGTAGGTGACAGTATCATGTTGTCATGACAAAGGCTGAAAGACCTAGAACCTGTCATTGTATTGTCTTTAGACACATTGGGCTGAGAATATAGCTCAGTGGGACTGTTTTCTTCACATGCACGGGGCCATGATTGATCCCAGGAGGCAGAGAGGGGAGGGTGGAGAGAAAGAGAGAGACAGAGACAGAGACAGAGAGACAGAGAGACTGACAGAGACACTTAGAGAGAGATAGAGAGAGTAGAGAGATAGGGAGACAGAGAGTGAGAGAGAGAGAGAGAGAGAGAGAGAGAGAGAGAGAGAGAGAGAGAGAGAATATGAGACTACAGGTAGAAAGAAGTTTGTAATTTCATTTACTTAGGTAATTTCATACTTAGGTAAGTATTTTTGTGTATGTTTTCAGGTCAAGGTATAATTTACATAGAATACACAAACCTCGAGGCTGCAGCTTGGGCTCTAGCACACAAGTTCTCTGTGTCTTTATCTAGTCAGCCCTTACATCCCAGAGGCAGATGCTGCCTTGCAAACATTGTTCTTGATTCTTTGAGAACTTTACACGAATGTAGCTCTATGCAGGTGCTTAATAACAGGGACACGCACAGTGAAAAGAGACGTGACTCTCACGAGTGACCCTCTGAAGGGTGCACACACATAGAGACAAATGTATACATACATATACATACACACATACACCTTTATGCATGCACACACCCATACACATACACCCACATACAAATGCACACACACACAAATGCACGCACACATAAACACATACATACACATGCATATACACACATATACACACATAAAACCTATATACATGCACAACATACACAAATACATACATATGCACACCCATACACAACACACACATACATACACATAGACACACATATACACATATACAGGCATATACATGTGCACACATATACACACGTACATATACACTCACGAACACACAAACACATACATACACACAGAGAGACACATACACACATAAATACATGTTAAAAACAAACAAACTTCTAACTGTGATGGGGACTTGGTTACTAACCACTTTCTCTTTTTCCTTGTATACTTTTCTGTTGAGAGTACTCAAGCACGCACACCTCATAGTTTGGTGATGTTTTCACACATGTACATTCAGGCATCCCATGGCCAGCTCCCTGAAGGCTCCTTGGGCCCTTTCCCAGGCCACTGGTGCCCTGCAGGGTGATCTCTTCAGACTTTCTATGAAGTCTGCTGTTGGCTTTCCTCGAAGGCTGTAGGAAGATTTATGTTTTAAAAGTTCAAGGTCAAGAAGAGAAAGTGAGTCCAGCTGCTGTATCTCAGGGGTTTCCTTTGGGCCACGAGCTGTCAAAGTTGGGGGCTTTGTGGATGTTTGTTCCCAGGGGAAATGGGTTTTCCTCAAGGACACAGGCCAGAAATTTGCAGTCTCCTCTGAGGAGCTCCATTCTGTGTTGATCTCCTCAATCCCACCTCAGCACACTTAAGAGACCCCCTTATTGTTGGGTCCTTGGGAGGGAGAGAGCAGCTGGATACTGTCACCAGAATTACAAGGCCTCCCACTGGATACCACTATAGGTTCCATTGACTGCACCCCACCCCCATTTCTGCTGGCCTTGGATTCCAGTCCTTCAATCCCGGTCACAGAAGGCCATGGATGATGTCCAAGCCACCACATTCTTCTAGGCATGGTGGTCTGACCCCCACAGGGTGACTCAGCCCCAAAGAACCAGATCTCTTGTCTACCATTCTTGGGAAAGAGATGGGAGAAACCAAGCATGTGTATTCCCCAGAGGGAACCCAAAACTGTGACTCAGAACCAATTGAGGGGAGGAGATAGTTGGGGACAGTAAGACATGAGATGCCCCTCCAGGCATGGAGTCTAGATAGCCTACTCTGCCAAGATATACTAACTCGGGGATGTGGGACTTCGGTGTGGTTGAGAGCTTGTTTGTAAAAGTGCAAGATGGAGACTCAAAACTGTGCCAGTTGGTACAAGACTGGACCCAGGCTGGGGTCTTGAACAACGGTGAGGAGCATGGGAGACATTTGGCCCCAGAAAGCCAAGGAGGCAGGGTTCAAGATTTGTAGGAAGTGGGGCTACAGACAATCCTAGCTAAGTAACTGAGTTGAATTTCTGTTTAACACAATGCTTGAACCATTTGTTTTATCAGTCATTCCCCTAAGGGTGCTGGAGAAGGAGAGGTGGGTATGAGAGGGCGTCTCAGGTCTCAATTCTGTTGTCGTCATGTCTATGTATCATATGAAGCAGCACCTCAGCCTTTAAGAGTAGTATATGCTCTGAGGAAACATGTGCTTCCTTTGGGCATGCATGCTACTGATAAATGAAAAGCTCACTTCTCCGCTGAAATCAGGAGACAACACGAGAAGTACGTGAGAAAACGTACAATGGCGTCTCTAGAACTCTCCGTCTCACAAAGGTTAAACCCTGTATCTATTGAGCCAACCCTCTTCCTCCCGCCCCCTGGTTCCTGGTAGTCATCATTCTAATTTTGAAGTGCTCAATACATCAGATTCTGTGTAGATAGAAGTGGGCAGGATTTGTCAGCTCAGGAGGGCCTGTCACTTAGCGTAGCGTCCTCACTGCTCAGCTCTGTCGTAGCCTATAGGACAGCATTCTTTTCTTTTCTTTCTGAAGACCAAGTGATACTTTACCACAAGTGCACAGCGTTTTCTTTGCCGACTCATGGATATAGGTTTAGGTGGCTTCTAGCTCCTTGACATTATGAATAAAGTTGCTACAAACAGGAAGATTTATTAGACAGCCCACTTTCCCTTTCTCTTGGGTACACATGTGGAAGTGGGACTCTCAGATCGTGTGATAATTTTACTTTTCACTGTTGGAAATACCTCTACACTTTGTTTCTCTAAAAGTGCACGGGCCATTTCGTTTGGCCAGCATGCAGAAAGTTCCAGGGACAACTAATGTTCATCTGCTTGTTATCAGGGTCCTGGGGTACTGGAGACAGAATCCACATGCTAAGCACATGTTCTGTTACTGAGCCCCACCCCTAGGACACTCCGTTTCCCTTTTAAATAGTGGCCATCCTAAAGAGTGTGAGGTGATGTTTCATGACAGTTTGTGTATGTGTGTGTTAGTGTTATTTAAATCCATTTCATTTTTCTCTAATGTCTCGTTTTTGTCTGTGAAATCTTTCTGGGAAGCATTTTTTAATTGAAGGTATTAAAAGCATTTTGGACCCTCAGGAATATTCTGTGGCACAGGATAAGACCTTTCTCCCCAGGGATACGGCCTTTGATTTCAAGGGTGGGATGGTAGAGAGTGAAAGCTGTGACTGGGAGTAAATCATCTCAATGACAGATGGCCTTCTCAGAACCAAGGCTGCCAAGACCCAGGATGTCAATCAAGCTGGCCCACCAGGCTAACCTTGGCCCAGTGACTGCCCATCTTGGCTCTGTGTATAATGTGGTGCTTTCGAGTGTCCACCAGGGACAGATGATCCTTAATACAAAGGCTACCATGGGACTGAAAGCAAGTTCCTTCCCTTCCCACTCTGTTCCCGCACCCCTGGAGTACAGAGATGGTGTCCTCAGGAATAGGGAGGAGGGCTTAGTCAGCCAGCCACACAAGCACAAAGACCTGAGTCTAGATCACCAGCACCATGCAGAAGCTGGGCATAGCCATTCGTGTCTGTAGTCTTAGCCCTGGGAAGGCAGAGACAGAAGGATTCCTGGGGCTCACTGGCTGGAAAGCAAGGGAGGAAGGTACTCTCTATTAACCTCTGGTTTCCATATGCAAACACACACACACACACACACACACACACACACACACACACACACACACACACACAAACATTCAGAACCACGATCTCCCCTTATCAGAGCTGCGGGCCTCAGATAGCAATTATCTAAAAGGCTCGATTTTTTTCTGGGTGGAAGCAGCAATTTCCGGCTCTAACTTGGCTGTTTCCTTTCTGAATGTCAGGACTCTCCTCCTCTCCTCTCCCTCTCCCTCTCCCTCTCCCTCTCCCTCTCCCTCTCCCTCTCCCTCTCCTCTCCCTCTCCTCTCCCTCTCCCTCTCCCTCTCCCTCTCTCTCATCTGCCTCATTTGCCTACTTCCCTTGTGTCCGTCTTCTTCAAAGCCACCGGGAATGTTCCATGTGACTATTTCTGTCACTGCTTCCTGGTTTAGTGTGTGTGTGTGTGTGTGTGAATGAGTACTCCGCTGAAATATAACACATGAAGAAAAGTGCACAGATCAAGAGAACGCACTCCAGTGAGTTTGCTTTAGGTAAACATCTACCAAACAACACTCCCAGCACCAACCACCCCAGAGCCTCTTTCTCTGCACCTCCCAGCCTCCCCCAGCTGCAGGGTGGCATAGCATCTTTGGGGGAATTCTGTGACATCTCTGCCTGGCTTTAATCCTGTGCCCAGCACACGTCCCCATGGCCAGGGTGTGACCTGGCAGTGCTCTGTAGACCTGGAAGCATGACAGAGCTGGTCCTTCTGTGGACAGCAAGTGCAGGTGCGTGAGGGCGGCAGGGACAGACAGGCATTTGTGACCGAGCTGCCCCGGAGGAAGGACATGCTGTAATCACACGACAAAGAAGGGCTTTGAAGGAAATTGGACACTTTTCTTCCTCTTTTTCTTCCTTGGGAGGATAATCAGCCCTTCTGACTTGAGATGTGTGAGGGCTGAGATTCGGGTGATGGTAGGATCCTCAGTCTTTAACTAGGGTGGTTTGAAAGGCGAGTTTAAACCGGTTGTTGTCTCCTGAATCTCCTCCTCTTTCCATCTCCTGCCTTCATTTCCTTCCCCTCCCCTATCCCCCTCCCCCATCCCCTCCCCCCATCCCCCTCCCCCCATCCCCCCCCCATCCCCCTCCCCCATCCCCTCCCCCCATCCCCCCCCCATCCCCTCCTTATCGTCTTCCTTCCTTTCCTTCTCCTTCTCTTCCTCTCTCTTACTTCCTTTCATCCTCTGCCTCTTCCTTCCCTTCCCTCTCCATGCTGTCTCCTCTTCCTCATTTTTCTTCCCTCATCTCAGGCCTTGTTCACTCCCTTAAGAGCGCACGGTACCTCTGGGCTACTCCCACAGCCCCAAAGCAAGTCCTGGCCACTTCCAAAGAGTTCTCTCCTTTTTCATCCTTCGCTGCTCCCCGCCCTTCCTGACAACCCACTCCCCAAGGCGACCAAGTCACGGCGCTCTGCAGTCCCTCAGAATCTTGCTCTTTTTACACAGGATGCCGGTCAGACGGAGATCATGTGTGTGAGGATAATCTGCCTGAGCGCAGTGTTTTCTTCTTATAATTTATATTCAGAGTCCATTTCTGTTTTCTGGAGGGGGAGCCTGTCTTTGACCTTTGATCTCTGTCCTCCCAGGATATTGTGAATTAGATGAGCGTAAAATGTAGTATTTGGGTCTCCTAGGGATTCTCCAAGGTCACCCTTAAACAGTTTATGGGATGGAAAGCAGGCAAGATAATAAACACCGGCTGACACTGTCCATGTGTGCAGCTGGTTGCCAGACACGCCACGATAAACGACGTCCTCTCCAACTCAGCATGCTATAGGTAACGGAAGCTCTCGAGCTGTGGGCTGAGTCCTTCAGCTAGAATAAAGCCCATTTGCCTAGGAACTGGGTGATGGAAGGGATTCCAATTTACAAATGGTAAGAGGTAAGTCAGAAGCCCCGCAATGAAAAGATCAACTAGTCGGCCCTTTCTATCCACAGGCAGAGGGGTTTATCAGGGCAGTGTCCCTGGAGGGAGGAAGCACAGAGAGCTTGGATGATAACAATCTTACCATACAAGAAGTGGGGAAGAGCTTGCACTGGGAGGCCTTGGGCGTCCCATTCCAGCTAAGGGCCAGGGCCCCATGAGAAGGGTTCCAAGAGTAACCAATGGCCTGGCTTCTCCAGTAGGAATCTAGAATCTTAGGATGGAAAGGCTTGATAGAAAGACGAGGTCCAGGAACAGCTCGGTCCAGTCCCGGTCTCAGCATTTACTGTGTCACTCAAACACTCTCTGCTACTTAGCCATCCCAGGAAGAAAATGGAGGTCCTGGGCCAATGAGATGACTCGGTGGGTAAAAGAGTTGGCCATGTAACTCCTGAGTTCAATTCCTGGAATCATGTAAGGGAGAGAACTGATGATACAAAGTTGTCCTCTGACCTCTACATGGATGCTATGGAGTCCTAGCTGACCCATCATCCTCTCAATAGTTGGAAATATTTAAGAAATTGGCTTGGTCGCTGTTCTGTTGCTATGAGGAGATACCATGACCAAGGCAACTCTTATAAAAGAAAGCGTTTGATTGAGGGCTTGCTTTTAGTTTGGGAGGTTTAGTCCCTTGTCGTGGCAGGGAACATGGTGGCATGCATGGTACTGGATCAGTCGCTGAAAGCTGTATCCTGACCCACAGACAGACAGACAGAAACACCCTGGCTTGGCATGGGCTTTTGAAACCTCAAAGCCCACCCACAGTGATACACTTCCTCCAACAAGGCCACAATCTCTGATCCTTCTAATCCTTTCAAATAGTGCCATTCCCTGCTGACTAAGCATTCAAGTGTGTGAGCCTATTGGGGTCTTATTCAAACCACCACAAAAAAAAAAAAAATCAAAATTGAAAATGAGAGTTTTGCCACCTCCTTCTGGGATGATAGAGGTCAAAGGCAGACCACCAGTTGGCCAGATGTTATGACACGCTGGGGAGGTGGATCAGATCATAAAGTGCCTGCTGGGCAAGCACAAGGGCCCCGGTGCAATCGTTAGCAGCCACTTAAAAAGGCTGGCCTGGTAGAAAAACAGTCCAAGCACTGTGGAGGTTGAGCTGAGTGGATTCCCTGGGATTTGGTGGCCAGCCAGTGCCCCAGGTTGAATTGGTGAGTTCCAGGTAAAAATGAGAGATGCTGTCCCACAAAACAAGGTAGAAGACATCCTGAGGAGTGAAACGTGAGGTTCAGGTCTGGTCTAAAGACACACACACAAACATGTACCTACCCACAAACACACATACATACATATATACACATACACACATATACACACACATGTACATACCCACACACATATACTCACACATACTTATATACACACACACAAATACGTACCTACCCACAAACATACATATATACACACATGTATACATATACACACATAGACATGTACATACCCATGCACATATACACACACATATACACACATATGTATACATGTACACACCCACATGTATATATGCACACATATACACGTATACATATATATACCCACACACATATCCGCAGACACTCACACACACACTCACCATAACATACATACACTAAAACATATGCACACATACCATTCACACACACATATACACATAGCGCGCGCACACACATATACACACACAGAAACAAAACTAGACATTAAAAATCTCTGATTATTTTAAGAAAATGCATCCATTGGCCAAAGCAAGATGAACTAATGCCCAGAAATGAGTGCTTTGCACTTAGGAGAAGGAACCAGGTTGGGCTGCCCATTCCCCACCCCCTCCATTCCCCACTCTCCTGAGCCAGCTAGTACCTTCCCCCTTATCAGAGAACCTCAGGCCACACTGGGACCAGAGGCCATGTTCCAGCATGAGCAGGGTGTGTTCTTCAGAGGGATATGAGTCAGGTCCCTGCTCTGCCTGGTGGCCCCTGGTCCTCTTCATCAAACTGACTGGCCTCAGTGTCCCTCAGAAGTTTGATCCCAGGACTGAAAGACTATTCTCAGAAGCTGGCTGAGGGCTGACCTGTCCCTAAGGTTCTCCTCATCTCCTCATACACGTAACTCTCTCACTCACCTGCCCCAGGCCCCAAACCTTCCCATTGCCATTTTGTCCACTCTGCCACTTCTCGCCCTAGGTCTCTTCACAGGGCTTCTTCTGACCATCTGTGAACGGTAACCCCTGTCTGGAACGAAGGGGCCATCTCCCTGAGGGTTTGGTGCCACAGTGGTGTGCATGTACCAGAGCTTGTTAAGGGTTTGTTCAAGATGTGTGTGTTTTGCTGGGCACCCATTATTTCTCCGGTGGAGAGAGCAGCCGCAAACCTTTGCTTCTGGTTAGGGAGATGTAGCTAAACTCAAAGATTGGGTTCTCCTCTTCCCAGTGCCTCTTCCCCTGTCCTCCCTCCCTCCTGCCAGCTTCTCATCCCTTCTCTCTTTTCCATGTTCCGTCGTGGCCCAGGCAGGCAGTATCTCTCCTGGGGATGCCCACGTCCATCCTGCCCACCTAAGTCTCTTCGTGGTGGATGAGGGAAGCTTCACAACTGTGAATAGGATTATGCCACACACCCACGGGAGCCGTACCCTGGCTCGCAATTGCCCAGTCACTGAAATTAGCCACTGCTGAATGCATAACATCGGTCCTCCCTGTCACCGCTGGGGTCTGGCTGCCCCTCCAACATCTTCTTACTTTTGACCCTCCTCACTCACCGTCCTTCTTTCCCTGGAACTTCCAAACCTGTGTCATTCCTCATGTCCTGTGCACCAAATGCTTCTCACTCAGGAAACTTCTCCCTTCTTGTGCCCAGTGTGGAGGGCATTGTCCACTCTCAGGCTTTCCCTGCCCTTTGCCTAGAAACTGTCTCACTCCAAGACTCTGTAGCCCACTGTCTTACCATTTCTGTGCTCAGGTATGATCACGCTCTCCCCTCCCGGGAGCTGGTTCTCCTCCGTTTCATTTTGCCGATGCCTGGGCGTGAATTGACATTCTCCCTCCCTCCCCCTCTGTCGCTTCAGGCCTGTGCCCATCGTTGGAAGAACATATACTACGAAACAGACCACATCTTGCCCCATGGATTCTGTTACCTCATCCCATCCAACCTCCAGGCCAAAGGCAGGATGCTGATCCCCTGCTACGAAGGTGAGCATGGATTAGTTCTCCCTCAGTGCGGTGCCCTCCTTGTTGGGTAACTTCAACAGGCCCCCAGCCCTCTCCCTCATCCACTGCCTTAGCATCTCTCTGGTTTTCCTCACTCTGGTGTGATAGCAGGGTTATCTGTCCCCGGATTGACTCTGGCATCCAAGCTATGTCCATAGAAGAGGCATCTGTAAAGGGGACAGTGGTCAAGGCCCTGTCCAGCCCTGCTCCTGCCACAGAGACCATGGTGTTCCTTACGAAGTCTCAGAGATAAGGTTCAGCCAAGCGATCCAGCAGTTCTCTTAGCTTCCTGGCACTGCTGGATGCTGTAGGGCCTTGGGAAACCTACTATCCTTTTCTGGAACTGAGTCTCCTTATCAGAAAGGTCAGGAACTGGTCCGGGTGATCTCTACAGCACCGCCGTAATGCCAGGATGGTCACTGGACTTCCACAAAACTCCTGGATGTTCTAGGCGGTGGGAAGAGAGGATCCAGTGTCTATAAAGTCATAATGTGGCAGAAGTTGAACAAGCAGCCCGCCTATTCAGTTCTCATGACGCACTCTTCTGACCGTCCTTGAGTGCCCTAGAACTGGACGGAGAGCAGTCCTTGGGTCTGGAGAACACTTCGTATCTGTCAGCTATCACTGCATAACAACACATCTTCATCTGGGCCAAACAATAATCAACATGGATTTTTTTTTTTTCCGTACAACTCCACATAGGCTGGGCTCAGCAGAGCTCAGTGCACTCTGGTTGTGGGTTCAAGTCAGGCCCGTTCTACATGTTGCCTTCTGCGACCAGGGGCTACGTGGGGTGTGCTGTGTGAGCACAGGGTCACCCGGGGTCTCCTATGATGCCCTGCTTAGAACTGTAATTTCTTGGGAACACTAAGTCGGCCATTACTGAGGTAGTTGACTCAGCTTCAGATGGTCCTTTGGTGGTCGGCCCTACTTTCCTAGCCTAGTTCTGGTGAGCTGAACCAGTCGGGTTTTTAATTGCTTCCCGTTCATTTGGAAAGAGGTCTCAGCACTGGCCTGGGTCCACAGGGCCTCGTGCTTCCCTGGGCTTTCTCAGGTTTTGTACTCGTGGTCCTCAAGAGGGGGTCCTGACACTTTCTGGACCTTGTAGATAATTTTTGTGTCCTGAGGAGGATCCCACGGCGCTACGTGGAACTCAAAGGCCCAGGCAGGACATTCTGTGAGCTGTTCTCTACACAAAGGTCAGCAGGAACATGAGTGGAGGTGCAGACCCTCTTCTTGTGTTAGGGTGGGCTGTTTTTGTGCCTTCGCTCTTCCTCTGCTTGAGCACTTGGCTGGCCCTGGCTGGGCCAGATGAGGAGACTGAACTCTGGCTCTGTTCATTACCGTATTGTCCTAATGGGACGGAAAATTTCACCTTAAAACCGTGGTGGCATAGCCTCGGGCGCAGCTTAGTTGGTGAAATGATTGCCCAGCGTGCATGAAGTTCTGGGGTTTTATCCTCCAGGCCAGCTAGGGTACGTGAGCCCCTGTCTTGAATGAATAAATGAATGAATGAATGAATGAGTGGTGTCATCAGTCAAGCAGTGGAGAACATGAGCACCAAGCCAGGGCATTTGGTTTTCACCCACCCATCTCAGCACGTGCCACATCCCACACAGCTCACTCACTGATCCCCAGACACAAGCTCACGGGAGCACCTGGCCTGAACTTGTCAGCTGAGCCCTGGCTGTAAGAGCGAGGAATCAACATTCGTTATCCTTTGCCATGAAGAATCTCGAAGTCGTTAGCTGGCCCGTGCAGGGCTCTGCCTGGGAACTCAGAGTCCTCATGCAGGGACGGCCTAGGCTTCTTTGCTTCGTATATTTCTTGACTCCATGATGGCCAAGTAGAGTCAGAGGAGATATTAGCACGATGTTTGCTCCCTCCTGACTTTTCTTCCTTAAGGACGCATACCCACATATTCGAATTTGTACTTGGGTAAAACAAAACAAAACAAAAACCCACCATGGTAAGGAGTGGGGCTGGTAGAGGGAGTACTGGGGTGAAAAGCAGCTGCTTAGGAAAGTGGGGGACTGGACAATGGTTCTGTGTTCTTGGATCTGTAAAATGAGAGGTGCAGGATGCTCAGATTTCTCCGGAAGACTGGGCTAGTGGGGGGATTAAGTGGGAGCAGGCCCGCAGCGGCCCTGCCCTGTACTGTTGGTTTTGGAGACCTCTACTTCCCTGTTTTGTGGTCTAAATGAAACCAACTCTGGCTCCTGAAACAACCATTATTTTCTCTTAATGTGGAAAATCTCAGTGACGTAACCTCCCTGTCCCAGGTGGGGGTCACATGATGGTGAAGGACAATGGAAGCATTTAGAGTCCGATAGAGCCTTTCAGATGTCCCCTAGACCAGCTCACTGGGTGTATCAAGGTCCAGAGAGATAAGAAGCGTGGCACGCAAGTCTGAGTTTTCACTGTGTGGAGGGTGAGTGACACACTGGTTGGAACAAAACCCAGGACTCCAAATGCCAGCGCCCAAGTCCCTCCTCTACAGCTCCCTCTGCTTAACACTGCCTGCTGATGAGAATGTAAACTCCGTGTCCAGGTTACTCGATCAAGACTTTTGCGTTCTTAGAGCATCTATCTGCTATCTGCTGAACATATTACACGCTGTAATATGCTTGTCATATGCTAGTGAGCCGGGCACTAAGCAAGGTTTATGAGTTGTTATAAGGTGACTTGTGTTTAAGGAGTAGAACTCCTTTAGTTTTGTTCAATGGCTGATGACCATCAGTTGGACAAAAGCCAACAGACAGTCCCAGAAGAGAGGGCAATGGGGCATTGTGGGTAGGATAAAGAAGAGAGTGGAGTATGTGAGGAGAGAGTGGGAACCACTGGGAATGGGGAGAGAACATGGGAGGGCAACAGTGGAGGAGGGGACACCAGCAAAGTTTGTACTAATATATACATGAGAGACAGAGAGATGACTCAGCGGTTAAAGGGCTTCCCATCCAAGTGAGGACCAGAGTCTACATGCCCATGTACATGCCAGGTGAATGTGGCACAATCCCGGAAGGCAGAGACAGAGGGGTCCCCACAGAAGACTGACTAGTGAGACCAGCTATTTTGGTGAGCTCTGGGTTTGATTGAGAGGCCCTGAATCAGGGGAAAGGGCAGAAGAGCACTTGAGGATGATTTCTGATGTTAATCTTGGGCCTTCATCTGCATGCACACACACACACACACATACACACACACACACACACATGTACCCGAGTACATACATACACATATTCACATGTACTCATATATATATGAAAAACAACATACTTGCTTGAAAATGTCATAAACTTACTTTTTAATAATAATTAGAAAATAGATTAAAAACACAAATCTTCCAGTTGCAGGAGAGAACAGAGGGAACTCCATGTCTGAACGTTGGTGCTGTGTAGGATTGAATCCCCAGCCTACCCACATTCAGTTGAGTGCCTCTCAGGAGGGCTCGAGCAGCATCCACGGCTTATTTCATTTTATGATTGAGGAATTTGAAACCTGCTTTGGGCTTACAGTCTGCTGAAGGCAGGGAAGTGAGGGACAGAGGCACTGTACTGTAAGTCACGGCAGCCAGCACAGGGCAGGGTCTGGAGAGATTTCTTCCAGGTTTACTTTCTGTCCAATGATGGAATGCATGGGGGGCAGAGACAGGCTTCATGGGGGCTGCTGTACCACACTGTCTCTCTTGGTGTGAAGGTCTTGCCAGTGCCGTGGATGCTGGTTTACCTCCAATCCCCTTTGGGTTGTTCTAGGGAGATCATGAGAAATCCTGCAGGACAGTGCTCACAGAGCCTGCCTGTGGCTCTGTAGTAGTGGCTCCTTGTTGGGAGGGTCAGCAGTGCAGTCTCCCGAAGACTGGAAGGTCAGTTTGGTAGACTAAACTTTCTGGGTCACCTTTCCAAAACGTCTTGAGCTTTTTTGTTTTAAGAAAGATTTTATTTTTTTTTAAGTGTGTGTCTATGCACATGCATGCCCATGTGGTGTGTGTGTGTGTGTGTGTGTGTGTGTGTGTGTGTGTGTGTCTGGTGTGTGTGTGTGTGATCCAGAACACTGGATCAGATTTCCTGGAGCAGAATTGACAGGTGCTTTTGAGTCAGCTGAGTTGGGTGCTCTGTGAGAGCAGTGTAGAATCTCAACCACTGAGCCATCAAAAACACTGGTCTTGGGTCTGGCACAGGACATTTTCTCATGGCTTCTCAGCTGCTTCCTGTTGGATGGGAGAGGCTACCAGAACATCCTGTTGGGAGCAGGAAATACAGAAGGAATTGGAAATCAAAGAAGACTAGGACGTAAAATCAGATAAACTCACAGTGCACCCCTGCAGCAACACGTCGAGTTCACACCTGCCTTGACCACGGGCAGTATCGTTATGTCCACATGTTGTCTTTGTCAGAGTGTGGGAGAAGATAAGGACTTAACCAGCATGGCTTGGGGAGCTTACCAGAAAAACAGAGTGAGCACCATCAAACATTAGTTTCTTAAACATGCCAGAATGCTTTTAAAAGAGTTTTCTTATTTTAAATCATGTGTCTGTGTGATTGTCTGTGTGTGTCTCTGTGTATGTGTGTGTGTGTGTGTCTGTGTGTGTGTGTCTGTGTGTCTGTGTGTGTGTCTGTGTGTCTGTGTGTGTATCTGTGTGTGTGTCTGTGTCTGTGTGTGTCTGTGTCTATGTGTCTGTGTGTGTGTGTGTGTGTGTGTGTGTGTGTGTATGTATGTGTGTGTATGTGTGTGTCTGTGTGTGTGTGTGTGTGTGTCTGTGTGTGTGTCTGTGTTCTGTGTGTGTGTCTGTGTGTGTGTCTGTGTGTGTGTCTGTGTGTGTGTCTGTGTGTCTGTGTGTCTGTGTGTGTGTGTTTGTGTGTGTGTGTGTGTGTGTGTGTGTGTGTGTCTGTGTGTGTGTGTGTCTGTGTGTGTGTGTGTCTGTGTGTGTGTGTCTCTGTGTGTGTCTGTGTGTCTCTGTGTGTCTCTGTGTGTGTCTGTGTGTCTGTGTGTCTATGTGTCTGTGTCTGTGTGTGTTTGTGTGTGTCTGTGTGTCTGTGTGTCTGTGTATGTGTGTCTGTGTATTTGTGTGTGTGTCTGTGTGTCTATGTGTGTGTGTCTCTGTGTGTGTCTGTGTGTGTCTGTGTGTCTGTGTGTGTCTATGTGTGGGAATGCTGTACTTGTGAGTGCAGTGCTCTTGGAGCCTGGAGGTCAGAGGTGTCAGATCCCCTGAGCTATGTCTCCAGTCACCACACCAGGGTATTTAAAGCCTCTCCAAACCTAAGTCAGTACATGTGATACAATCAAGCACAGACACTTCTTTTATCCTTTATCCTTGAACCCAGCAAGGCAAGAAGCCAGCACTCGGCATGAGACTGTAAGCAGCTCATGTTTTCATTGTGATGGGGAAAAAAAAAATCTCACGAGTCTGGGGTGACTCGAGAGCAGCCTAGAAAAAGCACAGACAGTGTTCCCTGACTGAGGGAGCGGTGCTGTTAGAGGACCAGCGGGTGAAGGCGCTGAGTATGGGGCCCCACGAGGTGGAAGGAGAGAACTGATTTCTGTAAGCTATTGTTTGACCTCTACACGTGTGCAGTAACATGTGCACATGCCCTTGCCCTGCGAACAAACAGGCAAACAAATAATAAATAAATGGAGATTCTGTTTGTTAGCGGCAATGGCGTACCGTCATATTTCAGGATGCGGTGGCACCGGACATTCACGTGATTGGAAGTTCCTGCTCCTCCAATCTGATGAGGTGACTTTGCACAAGCTTGAAAGGTCTCCATGTCCTCTCCTGTAAATTGGGGCGATCGGTAGCTCCTGACAAGGGACTTGGGGTGTTTTAAGTACCTGATACCTCCCAAAATCAATAAGTGAGAATTTTCCAATTAACTTTCAAGTCATGTAATATTCTTTAAGTTGTCTCAGAAGGTGTCCAGTGGACGCTTCTTGAGTCGACTGGTAATTAAGGGCAATGGGTTTCATTAAAATGTTCTGAGGAGCCTGGAGCTGTTTGTAACGTGTTTGCGGGGCCAGGTCTGACTATGAGGCTGGGGCTGGTCTTACTTCTCTGTCGTCCTCCCTCAGCCTCCCAGTTGCGGAACTTACAGGCATGCACCACCATGCCTGGCTTACATCTTAAATGTGTAGTTGTATTTTCTTATCTGTGTAGTCCACTTGTTAAGCTCTCTGCTCCGGCGACCGTAAAGGATCTGATGTTGTAGGCAAATGTTAAGTCTGAATTGTAAGGGTCTGAATTGATCACATTTTATTGTGCTTTAAAATTGATTTCAACTCTCAGAGCAGTTGAGCTTTTATTTCCCACGTGCACATCTTAAGGCAGTGGCCATTCCCAGCGTGAGACCCGGACCAGGGCCGTCATTGTGAAGACATATTTTTTCCTCTTCTTAATGCTGAAGGGCAGGACCCCACAAGGGGTAAAAATCAATTATGATCCATTTACAAATCAAAAGCAGTAGAAGCTTGGGTATGCATTTCTTTTGTTTTTTTAAGAAGGAATTGTAAAAGGTTGAGCACATCCATTTAAAGATTCAAGAAGAAGAAGCCCCTTCCATTTTGATTAAATAATGAACCCTGCTTTTACACAGGGCCTTCTGTTTTCCAAAGAGCTTCTGCAAATGTTACCTCACTTAAATAAATATGGTGAATTAAACAGTCAGATGCTGTTCAATATTTTATACAGTTAAGAGGGTCCTGGGGTTGGAAAGATGGCTCTGTTGGTAAAGTGCTTGCTGCATAGGCATGAAGACCCTGCTCAATGCCCAGAGCCCCATGCTTTAAGAAAAAAAGAAGCCAGTTTCACAATGCACACCTGTACCCCAGCTCTCAAGAGGCCCAGACAGGAGGGTCCCTGGAGCTCAGTGCTCGACGCCCAGACAGCCTAGATAAGCTGGAGGGCTACAGGCTCAGTGAGAGACCTGTCTCAGAATAAGGTGGAGGGTGACAGGAAGACCTGGTGTTAGCATTTCACCTCCACATGCACGAGTGCACACATATATACATTCATGCACACACTCACACACACACACTTATGCACACAGTCACACTCAGTTTCACATGCACACTCACACACTCATTCACACATAGTCTCACACATAACACAGTCACAGTCTCTCTCTCACACACATACACACTCACACTTACAAGACACACACACTCATGCACACACAGTCTCACACACTTATGCACACACTCTCACACACTTATGCACACTCACACTCAGTCTCACATGCACACTCACACTCAGTCTCATATACATACGCACACAGTCATGCACACATACACAGTCACACACTCATGCAGTCACACACAGTCACACACACACACACACACACACACACACACACACACACACACACACACGGAGACTGGCTCTACAGGACAGTCAGTGCTGAAAGGAAAAGGTCAGAGGTCTCTGAAAATGACCTGGGACTCATGAGGTCTAAGTTTCTTCTTGGAGCCAAGACCTTTAGACAAAAATGGATCCTATACTTCAAATAAGTTTCCACACATTGTGTGCATGTGTGTGTGTGTGTGTGTGTGTGTGTGTGTGTGTTACTGTTTAAGTTCTATCTTCTAACGTTACAGATGCCCACAGTTTCTAAGTCTCTTTAAAAAGTACCTGTCTGTGTGGCTTAGCATCTTGAGGATTGTTGTCTGAGAAGCGCCCAGATCAGAATTCACCTGACAATAAATACCTCTCAGGTGCTAGGAGGTGGGAAGGCCACTTAGGAACACAAGGCACTGGCTTGTGTCCCTCTGCCTGGTCAGTGTTCATATCCACGTTGTAGAGGTGAGAAAATTGGGGCTCAGGGGAAGCTGATGAAGGCCTTACTGAGGGTGTGTTCAGCACAGGGAGGGTTGTTGGCCCTTAAAGTGCAGCGTGGGTTTCCCAGGACGGCCCCTTTCTGTTGGCATGTTGATTCCTTTGTGATCAGCAGGGGCACAGGGAAAGACCTCCAGTTACTATGTTGTGAACCTGGTGGCCTTTCAGGACATTGTAGACTTTTAGGTTCACACTTCTGCTGGTTTGGTTTGGTTTGGTTCGGTTTGGTTTGTTAGTTGCAATCTAGAGGTAAGCCCCACAGTCACGGAGAGCAGACAGCATTAGCCTGGTGAAACTCAGCCAGAGGTCTCTCTCAGTCCCCAGGTTTAGCTTTGGTAGCTCGGCCGTTCATGTTTTATCACTGGATATGTCGTGAGTGTTTCAGCCAAAGGACGGAATTCCATTCAGTCCTCAGCTGCAGCTCTCTCAGAAATGTGACTGTCTCGTGCTCTGGGACGCTTTTTCTGGAGGGAGAAAATGTACGAAGTGGGAAGAGGCAAAATTGTGCTTCCTAATCCTGAGTGGAAGCAACTATTAATGGGTTAAAATAATTATTTTATTTTTAGTTATGTGAGCGTACACACACATGTGTACATGTGTGTGAGTGTGTGTACCTGTGAGTGTGTGTATGTGTATGTGTGAGTGTGTATGTGTGTGTGTGTGGGTGTGTGTGTGTGTGTGTGTGTGTGTGTGTGTGTGTGTGTGTGTGTGTGTGTGTGTGTGTGTGTGTGTGTGTGTGTGTGTGTGTGTGTGTGTGTGTGTGTGTGTGTGTATGTGTGTGTGTGTGTATGTGTGTGAGTGTGTGTGTGTGTGAGTGTATGAGTGTGTATGTGTGTGTGAGTGTGTGTGTGTGTGTGTGTGTGTGTGTGTGTGTGTGTGTGTGTGTGTGTGAGTGTGTGTGTGTGTGTGTGTGTGTGTGAGTGTGTGTGTGTATGTGTAAGTGCGTGTGCGTGTGTGTGTGTGAGTGAGTGAGTGTGTGTGTGTGTGTGTGGTGTGTGTGTGCGTGTGAGTGTGTGTGTGTGTGTGTGTGTGTGTGTGTGAGTGTGTGTGTGTGTGTGTGTGTGTGTGTGTGTGTGTGTGTGTGTGTGTGTGTGTGTGTGCATGTATGTGTGTTAGTATAGGTAGGTATGGGTGTATGAGTCCAGTGCCTGTGACAATCAGAAGGGAGTGTCAGATCCCCTGGACCTAGAAATCTGACTCTAGCAAGAGCAGTCAGTAGTAACTGCTTTTAATACTTGAGCCATCTCTCCAACCCCCTTTCCTTGTAATTTTTTATTGCCTAAAATATACATAACAATGAACATTGTAACCATTTTTGAAGTGTGTCCCATTCTTATTCACACCGGGCAACTAACTGTCTGTCCACCTCTCTCCAGAAGTCTTTCATGGTCCCTATCTGAAACTGTCCCTGGTCACCACCAGTTTCCTCTCCAGCTCCTGGCAAGCACCAGCCCACTTCCTCCATGAGTTTGCTTATTCTGGGTACAAGCGGAATCATCCAATATGTGGCATGCTAACTTCATCTAGCCTGGTCTCCTCAGGATACACACTCCGTATCTTAGAACGTATCAATGCGTCTTTTCATTTCAAGACAGCATAATATTCCTTTGTAGCCATACAGTGCATTTTAAACCAACCTGTTTGCCTGTAATGTTAAACCTCCCTCTGGAAAAACAGCGTGAGAGGTGGCAGAGATGGGCGAGACACCAACAGCTCCACCCTTTACTGCTGACGGAGGCTAACACAGCAACAGATGTGGCTTTAGCTGAACGACTGGCTGCGACCAATGTCGCCCTGACCTGCAAGATGAATGCAAAAGGTCAAAACTATTAAAGATTCTCTCTAATTCTTTTCTCCTCTTCGAATGCCCTTCTTGCTTAATTGCTTGAAGCAGTTGGCTTTCAGGAGTTCCACAGCCCACATGGGAACTGTTTCGATACGTTTCCCTCTTCCTCTCTAACCTGCTATTTATAGCGTTACTTTATTTCCCACGTAGACGGAAGTCCATCAGAACGGAAGGTAGTTTATCTTCTCTTCCCTTTGGGGGAGGTAAATGGCCGTTTCATTACTAACGACCTGTCCACTAATAAGCACGGACCCCTAAATTTTTGCCTTATCTTCAGTTACTTGAGAGATTTATCACTCCTCGGTGATGTTTGGAAATAATTTAAGGCTAGAAAGCTATTTTCCCAGATTCTTTATTTTCTAGCTGAGCTGAACAACTGGAAAAAGACTTTGGGATCAGTGTGTTAAATCTAGTTCTGAGCAGGAGGCAGCTCTGGGATGAGTGTGCCTACTGTGTGAGCATGAGTGTGCCTACTGTGTGAGCATGAGCGGACATCAGATCTTCAGCATCCACATGAAGACCTGGAGTGGCTCTTCATGTCTGATACCTGCGCTGTTCTGGGAGACCCCCAGCCATGCTAGCCACCTCAGTGAGCTCTGAATTCAGTAAGAAATGTCAAAAAAAAAAATAGAAAGTGGTCGAGGAAAACAGCTAAGGCAAACTTTGGTCTCCCCATGTGCATACTTGGGCAAAGGCATCTGCACACACGTGAACGCCTATACACCAGCTTTGCCAAAAGCTGGACACAGAGCTATCATGTGATCAGTATACTATCCTATTCCTGTCTGTAGACATGAAGGACTCTACGTCAGCATCCCACAGGGACGTCTGCGTATCCACATTCACTGTGGTGCTAGTCAAAAAGCCAAGGTATAAGACAGACTGGATGCCAGTCAAAAGAATACATGCAGAAAGTTGTATATACATACACACACATATGTGTGCATGTGTGTGTGCCTGGGTATGAGATGGGCCATTAAAAAGTGAAATTCTGTCATTTAATACAAATTAGACAGAGCCCGAGATCATTTGAGTGAAATCAGTCAGACTTATAAAGACAAATTGTATGCTTTTGTGTTATTTGTGGGTGGCCATAATTAGTTTTTGCCAACTTAGCACAAACCTAGACATAAGTCGGAAGAAAGAGTCTCAGTGAGGAACTGCATCTGTCAGATTGGCCTGCGAACAAGTCTGTTTCCTGGTTGTGATGGATGTGGCTCCAGCCTGGTGTGAGCAGTGCCCCCCCCCAGGGGCAGGTGCTCTGGGCTGTGTAAGAAACACCCTGAGCAAGCCTGGGGAAGCAAGCCAGTGGACAGCAGCTCTCGGTGTTCTCTGCTTTAAGTCCAGCCTTGGGTCCCTGCCTCGGCTTCTGTAGGTGATGGACTGGGAGCTGTAAAATGAAGCAAACCAGTTTTCTCCTCAAGCTGTTTTAGGCCAGTGTTTTGTCACAGCCACAAACTAGGTCCTAGGATTCTCTGCAGATACGCAAGAGCATTTACGTGCTTGTATACCTATAAGCATTGATTCCTAAATCATTGTTCAATGTTCAACTGTAAAAGCACTTATCATTCTTTGGTCACCCCCCTCCCCTACACACACACACACACACACACACACACACACACACACACACACACACACACACACGGGGCTGGGGGATGATTAATTGGCGGCTTTGGAAAATCACATTTTCTCCAACATGTAGTGGAAAGTGAGCGTCTTATGAGGAATGTATGCACCACGGATTTCTGACTGTCTAACCCTTAGCATCCAGTTCAACGGCTTTCTAATGTCAATCACAATCCACTAGCTTCAGGGTGGGCTGTGGGTATTTGAAGCTCTTGTTTCTCTTCATCGCGGGATTGCCTTCTGTTTAGACAGGGTTTGTGACACCAGCAGCTAAACCAAGAAAAATGCTGCCACTTTGGAGGGAAGAGCCCAGAACTTGATGAATTAAAGTACATGGTGCTACCCACACGTATCAAACCCGCCCACATAAGAGAGATTCCCCACACTGCTTCCAGGTCCTCTTGCTCAGCCCCGCCTTTGCTTACTGGCCTCAGTTTCCCTGGGTCAAACAGCTGGGCGCGTTACAGAGAAGGCAAGCCACCGTTGAAGGTCTGTTTCTCCTGCATCGTTAGATACATAAATGCTTTAGGACTTTGCTGTCCGGGGTGCCATGTTGGTGGGGACTAACTGAGCAAGCCCAGAGTCGCCTGGGCCCACTGCCTTTGTGTTTGTGCAGAAATGGTCTTCCTAGGAACACAGGGGGCTGGAGGTCATCTTCGGCTCCTCCCGGGTCTCTCCACCCTGTGCTTCCTGAACTGCTCAATGGAGACAGGGCTGTGACTCATGTTTCTTGGGCTCAGCTCTATTGGGGTCAGCCGCTTGCCCCTGGCTCTACCCAGCCCTCTTCCACAGCTTTGTGCATAAGGCATTCCTCCAACTCAAGTCTGGATAAGCAGACAAAAGCATTGAAGTTTTCATTGGAGAGAAGATTTTAAGTATTTGACTATATTATATATTAGCATAACTCTCTATATACTAGAGCCTAAGCACCTGTCAGGTGTTGTCTCTGAGTGTTTAGTGTAGACACAGCGTCTCATGTTGCCCGGAATGAGCTTGAACTCTTGGTCCTCCTGCCTCTACCACCTGAATGCTAGAATTTTAGACATGTGCCACCATGCCCAGTTCATGAGGAAACTTGTCCTTTAGCAGGCACACAAGCACTCTACCAGAAGAACTACACGCCCAGCCGCCATGATGTTGTGTCTTGTTTCATTTTACTGAAAAGGAGTGGGGTCTCTGGGCTTAGTAGTTGGGGGCTCAAGCCCCCACGGCGTGATGCTGCTGCATCCAGAGAGAGATGCGTCCTCAGTAAAGATCTCACTCTGCTTCAGAAGGCTTTGCTTTGCTTAGCGTCCATGAGCATAGGCTCAGTGACTTCCCATTGCTGTCGCCTTTGGGAATGTGCTTTGGTACTGCTCTCAGGTCTTCAGAGAGAGAGTCAGGGACAGTCATATCATAGAGCGGCATGGTCTGAAGAGATGGATACTCTGCCTTGCTTCTTCTAGTCTACAGAGAACACAGAGTTGCCCGGGGTACAGTCAGTGTGGAAAGCCCAGAAGAATTTGGTGCTCAGGGTCTTCCCCCCTCATCCCACCCTTGTTCGTTCTCAGATCTTGGGGTCAGTGGTAGCTTTGGAATCCATGATTCTCAGAGCACAGAGCCTTTTTCAAGCAGTGCTGAATAGCATGCAGGGAGCCTGACCATAGGAGGTGGAAGGGAAAACAAGAAGGTCAGGCGGGGTGTTGGGGGTGGTACAGAGAGATTCAGGGTTCAGGGCCTTGGTAGCAGGAGAGTCACCCATGCCTGGTCCTTGTGCACTTCTACGTGGGTCTCTAGTCCAGTGCAAGTGTGTGGCCAGGCAACAGAGCACAATCAAGTACAGTCGGGTAAATGATACCAGCCCGGTGTGCAGGACATTTAGGCAAACAAACTCATCGTCTTTGAGATAGGAAGTGTGTGTTGTTACACACACTCGTAAGGTCACCTGGGCAGAGAAGCCAAGGAGGCATCTGGAAGGCTATAGATTTCTAGGACATCCGGGAAGTTGTGACTTCCTGGAAGAGAGTAACCAGGTCACCGTTGTTCCCAGGCATGTGTAGTCAGGGAGGGACAGGAGGCCAAAGGAAAATACACAGACCTGCTTCACATTGAGAGAGTTTGTGACAAGATTATAGAGGTTTCTGGGAGGTTGGGATGGGGCCTATCCTCTAGTGGGGAGTTCTGGGTAGTAGGGTCTCACATTCGTCCTCAGCCTGGAACTCCAGAGAAGTCTAGTCCAGACCTAGTAACTTTAGAAATGCCTAAGCTATTGCTGGTCTGTCCTTCCCCACCTCACCAGCCCCAGAGTAGGGTGGTACCAGCTTAGAGAAATGGTGGCTGGTCTCCAGACAGTGCCCCCTGCTATCCGAGGCTGGAGTGCTAGTGACAACTATTCCCTGTAGGACATTAGCCTGGGCCAGGAATGGGGCTGTCTTAGAAACCTTGGCTCTCAGTGTTGGGAGCACCCTCACAATTTGGAAGGCATTAAGGGAGGCATGGTGATGTTTCTCTGTGAACTGTCTTTAGAGTCTTAGCCATAGGGTTCCGGTTAGGGGTTAGGGTTCAGGTTAGGTTAGGGTTAGGGTTAGGGGTTAGGGTTAGGGTTAGGGTTAGGGTTAGGGTTGTGGTTAGGGTTAGGGTTAGGGTTAGGGTTAGGGTTAGGGTTAGGGTTAGGGTTAGGGTTAGGGTTAGGGTTAGGGTTAGGGGTTAGGGTTAGGGTTAGAGTTAGGGTTAGGGTGCTTTGAAAAGTATAACATTTGCACATAATTGCTATCGTGTCAAATCTATGAGGCTGAGCGGTGTCAGGCAAGATGCTCTTATTGGTCTCTGAATGTCCGAGTCTCCGTGATTGTCTCATGGTTTAGAGTTACAGTCTCAGGGCTGGGGAGAAGCCGTCTGTTGAGTGTCTAGCCTGCAAGCATAAGAACCCAGCTTCCACACCAGAGGGGTTTTGTAGTTTGGGCTTCTCATTTCAGCACTGGGGAGGCAGAGACTGAATCTCAGAATCACTGGCTGACCAGCATAGCCCAGTAAATGATCTTGAGGTTCAGTGAGACGCCATGTCTCAGAAACCAAAGGTGGATGGTTCTGGAAGAGTAGTGCCTGAGGTTGTCCACCTCCCTTCACCCGCGTGCTTGCATGTGCACCTGTGTGTAAAGCTGCATCCAAACACTGGATCCAAAGAGGAACACACACACGCATAGGTGCAAGAATTATGGTGCTTTGTTTAGCTTTAGAGTCTGTAGGATGAAAAAAACCCCATGTACCTGATATTCTAAGCTTTATACATAACCGCTTAAGTTGGACATTGTGATCTTTTTTGCTGTTGTTCTATTTTTATAAAACTTGTTTTATTTGTGTGTATACATGCATGTGTGCATGCATATGTGCATGCATTGCATGTGTGTGTGTGTGTGTGTGTGTGTGTGTGTGTGTGTGCATGTACTCACATATGTGCAGATGCCAGACATTGTGCTATTTGAGGCAAGATTTATTTTCACTTTGTACCATTTCTATGCCGGGCAATTGATGTGGGATTTATTTCTTTGCCCATATCTTCCACCCTTAGCTCCCACTGTAAGATTTTGGGCTGCTTCTGGCAGCCAGGGAGTCTTCAGCACAGTGACTGGACAGGTCAAGGCGGGAAGAAGTGGTTTTAGCCTCAAAGAGGAGAGGTGTAACTCAATTAACATTCTGTTGTAACGGAGCCTGGATTAATGGCCACTTACTGGAAAAAACGTTCCCGACTCTGTGGTGTGTGGTTGGAAACCGAATTTCTCCCTCTATTTCCCCAGAGTCTTTTTTCCCTGCCGCCTGGAGCTCACACTTGAAGCTTCAGGAAGCAGAGTCCTGTTGCCATCACGGCTTCCTTCTTCCCCCCTATTATTTATTTAGTGTCTTTCAAAACATAATTCCATTACCTTTAGTGGTACTAGAAGCTCGCTAAGAGCCTCGAGGACAGTGCAGGGGGTCACTGGGCTATTTACCGGGGCAGCCTGAGAGTCTCCAGCAGAGTTATTGCCACACCATCGGAAAAGCTCGAGGGCCCTCTCCTGTCAGTCAGGCAACCTCTCGATCTTGCAAAACCGCTCACTTTGCAAAACCTTCATTAGGCCACAGAGATAAAACAACATGTGTTAAGTAGCTGTGTGGCCCTTGGTGACTCGCTTTACCTCTCTGAGAATCGGTACTCTTAGCTGTTGAGGAATGGAGAGATATGTTCCGAGGGACAGGGAGGGCCAAGGGAGTGATGGATGGAGTTGGGGTGGGGGAGGCAAAGCCTGGAACCCAACAAACGATCCTCACGTGGCCTCACTGTTCCTGCCTGACTTACAGCAAAACAGCGGCAGAGATGTCCCCCGTGCTGAATGGTGTGCATGTGGCTACATGGTTAATTGTGCATTTATGCATGTTAGCGTGTGCATAGGCATGCAGTCCTGCACGTGGAGGGCAGAAGCCGACCTCGTATGCAACCTACCTTGGTCTTTGAGACCGGTCCCTCACTGGCTTGATCCTCACCAGGCAGGCAGCAGGGGTCCTCCTGTGTGTGCCTCTCTAGAGCCGGGATTACAAGTGTGTACTGCTCTGCCTTTTGGAAGCATGGTTACTGGGGACTGAACGTAGGCCCACATGCCTCCACAATTCAGCCAGTCCCCCAGCCCTGGCTCAGTTTCCTTCTGGCCTCCGGAGCTCCCTGTGTTTCTTGCACACGAGGCAGATGAGGCCTAGGATACACTAGCTCTACACGTCTCAGGAGTGTGACTACACGCCGGGGCCAGTCCTGCCTCCCTCGGCCCACAGGTGGACGGCTTGCTTCTGGTTGTTCAGGAGAAAACAGATCGCCAGAGTCTGAGGGACTCTCTGGGAGGGTTGGCCTCCTTCCAGGGGACCCCACATGGGAATGTCCACAGTATTCCATTTCTAGATCCTGTATTTAGTTCCCTGGGCTCTCTAGGGACCTCAGTCCTCTCTGAAGTCAATGGAGTAATTGTCACCAGCCTCCTGGCTGATGACTGTGGCCGCCACTCCTCTTTCTCCTCATGAACGGAGGTAATCCTCTGGGACACTCGGCAGCCTGGCCACCCGATGGCTTCGGAGGCTCGGTTTTTGAGTCTTGGAGTCCTAAGACTTCCTTCCTATGCCTCAGCCTGGACCATGTCCCTGGGCCCAGCTCGAAGAGGCGCATGGGAAGTGGCCAGATTGGCAAGCACCTGACACACTGACATGGCTGTGGTCTGCTCTTCTCCCCTCTCCTCCAGAGTATAAGAAGAAGTATGGGGAGGAACATGGCTCCTGCCAGGCCGGGATAGCAGGCTTCTTCACTGAGGTGGGTGTCAGCCACGTGGCTTTCGTCTCTCTTTCCTTCTTGCTGTTTGGTCCTTTCCATTTTGTGGTTGGGGTGGCCCCCAGAGATGGGATTTCTGAACCCCTAGGTAGTGTAGATTCTGCTGTTTCTAGCAGGGGACGTTATTTACGCCTGGCAAAGGACACCAGCTGAGCAGGGACTGCTGGGTGGAGGGCTGGGCTGGTTCCTGGGAGATTTCTACAGAAGTTGGCTCCATCTGAGATCTGTGGAAGAAGCTGATAGTAGTTTGTCAGTTGTCTGTGTGTCTCCTCATACCACCTCCACTCCCTTAGCAGAGAGGCTCAATTTTACACACACTAGGCTTTCCAGTCCTTGAATTCTGAAAGTCTCTACTCTGGAATGTGCTCAGTTGACAGGAATGGAATAATTTTTTTCTTTTTCTTTTTCTTTTTTCTTTTTTACAGATAGGAGATTTTTTAGGCACCGTTTTCACTATTAAAATACATTCCATTATTCTGTGTATGTGCACATGTGTATGGGTAAGCCTGTCATGGCTCATATGTGGAGGTCAGAGGGCAGCTTGCAGGAGTTCTGTCTCTCCACCGTGTGTGTTCCAGGATCAAATTCAGGTTTTCAAGCTTTGAGCCAAGTGTCTACTTGGACACTGAGTCATCTCATTCCCAAGGGGGTGGGGGTGGGTTCTTATTTGATGCTGATTTTCTGTAAGTTTGTACATCTATATGGCTTCGAACCACATGCCATTCCATGCTTGGCTTTGCAAGCAGCAACTGTCCATGAATTTGTTCAGGTCAAAGATCAAACGTGCCTTTGCATTTCAAGCTCACCTAAGTCCTGTTTAACACCTAAAACACATCCTAGTTGATTGTTTTTTTGTTTTTGTTTTTGTTTTTTGGTTTTTTGTTTTTATCACTGCCTTACCTGGTAGCGGCCACAGTGCTTTCCAGAAAAGCCACCAGCACCACCAGCAGATTTACCGACCTTGAATTGTCTCCCGTGATTCTTAAATCTTTTAGAAAAGATTATATAGATGATGTGTTTATATGTGTATATGCAAGTGAGTGTAGTGTCCACAGAGGCCAGGAGAGGGCATCAGATCCCCTGGAGCCAGAGTTATAGTTGCCTGTGAGCTGCCTGCCTGACATAGGTGCTGTGAACTGAAAGCAAGTCCTCGGGAAGAGCAGCGACCATTCTTAACTGCTGAGTCATCTTTTTAGGCCTTGTTGTTTGTTTTTATCGCTATCAAATATGTGTAATATACATATATTCTCCCATCTAACCATTTCAAAGCCAGTGGCTTTTAATGAATACACAGTGTCACATAGCTCTCACTACTGTGGAGGTTTTTTTCATTCCGGCCTGGGTCCTTTCTTGAGTGGTACCATATGTTTCAGCCTGAGGGATTTTGCAAAATTCCTGACCTAAAACCTGACATTCTGACCCCATGGCCTCCTATTAGCTGGAAGACAGAAGCTCACATTCTACATCACTGCCCGGTGTCACACTCTTGGGGCCTTACCCCTTTTCCTCCTGGGAGAACATGAACCATATTGAGGGGGCAAGAAGGGGAGCATTCTTTGGCCCTAGGGCTTTCTTTCTGAAGAGCGTCTTCACGGTGTCAGGAGTGGAATTGTTCACCTTGTTTTCTTTCAGAGACAGCTCTCTAAAGTCAAAGAGAAGGCAGTTGGTGATACAATGTCTAGCCCAGAGGCAACAAAGAAACACAGTTTCACCGCTGCCTCTCAAACTAGTGAACACCAGGTGCTCTGCTTCCTAGCCTGCCTTCAGCAGCTTGCCCGGCCGGTTCACACCAGTCCCTTTTCCGACTCTTTCTACAAGTGATGTACAACTATGGATTTGGCCCAACACAAAATACAAATGCATTTAAAACTCTATAAACTTTACTCTTGCAAATGTATGTATCACATTTGCACAGTTCTTAGGCATGGATGCCAAGTCCTGCTGCAGTGTCTAAAGGATGGGCCTGCCTGATCTACACAGACTTTCATACTGGGCTCTGGGACTGGCACCACCATTTGTCATAGCTGTTGAAGTTAAGATGAGAATCTCTTCCTACCTCCCTCTCTCCGAACCCACAAGTCTACAGTTCATCAGTGAGACACGTTTTCTCTCTGCATCCTCCCTCCCCAACCCAGAGCTCTTGTCATCTTTCCCCAGGCTGGCTTCCCAACAGGAGAGCCTCAGAGCCACCTTCTTCAGGCAGCAAAGGCATCATGGTGCTCCTGGCTCGGATGTCCAGTGTCTTCCCATCTGACAGGGACTTGAGAAGGCAGGGACTTGGAGCCAGACGCCTTTTGATGAAATCTCAACTCTGTGCTCCCCTCAGCTTCCGGCCTCTCTGGCCTTCTATAGTTGCATCCAGGGGTGCTCAACAATTGAATTTTGGTATATCCTGTTTTCAGTCATGAGTATGAGGTACTGAGCTACTCATAGAACTGCTTCAGGAATATTTTTGGACAGAGGCTGGCCTTGGGCAGAGTTAGGCCTTGAGTGACTCAGCATGGGGCAATGTGGAGATTTTTTTCCTCTGAGGATAGAGGAGAGGGTTTATTCATGGCAGAAATCAGAACTCATTAAGCTCTTGACCAGGAACAGAAAGGACAAAGATTCATGTTGGGGAGGCATCTTTTTGGCCCCGTCAGCTGGTAAGTTGGAGAGGGTGGGACATTAGAGATGGTTACAAGGGGCTCGCAAAGGTTGGGGAGGCAGGGATGTGTAGGAGTGGCCTGGACATTCGTGTAAGCTAAGAGTGACCAGAAGAAGAAGACAGGGACTTAGAGCCAAATGCTTTGCCATGGGCCTCCTGGGCTCCGTGGATAAATAGGAACAGAGTGCTTGGAGCACAGGAGAGGATGCCTAGCTCTGAGGAGGAAGACTCCCCCCTCACTCCCGCCCCCTTCTACAACATAGTTCTCCAACCCTAGCCATTGTCTCCTGGCTTGCCTGGGTCTCGGCCTTAGCTTTGGTTCCCAGGCCTTGGCCCCTGTAAACGGCAGTTCTTTGAACTCTCTGCCTACCTCATTTCTGGAACTTCAGCTGTCGGCAACTGGACAGGAAATGTACTTGAAAGGGTCAGGCAGGCTGGATCCCTCCCCTGCCCTCCAGCTGACCTCCACACTCGGCTGCCATGAGCTGTAGCTTGCTGGATGTGCCCATGATGGGTCAGAGCTTTCCCACTCAAGATGTCTGCTTGACCTGTGGTCAGTGTCCCCAAGGTCATCCGTCCTCTGTGAGTTATGAATACCTCATGTCCTTGAGGATAAAGGACCACTCTAACCACGTTGCGGACTAGAATGGCAGAGGTGATATACTCCAAGATTCTAGAGAAGACATGAGCTGACCCATCATGGAGATGGCAGGGGGACATTTCTTGGTTCAGATTTAATAGTATATGGTGGCATATACATATAAGGCTGGTGGCTCCTTTCAGGCA
The DNA here is from genome assembly GCF_011064425.1 of Rattus rattus. NCBI lineage: Eukaryota > Metazoa > Chordata > Mammalia > Rodentia > Muridae > Rattus > Rattus rattus. The sequence goes on from NC_046161.1 coordinate 109,890,178, forward strand.
CATCTAGGTGACACTGTATCATAAAGGAAACTGGAGAGAGGCCCACAGTGTTTATTGAGGGACTGGATTTAGGCAACTATGACTTTTGCCTGTGTGCATTTGTGTGCACCACTGTCATTGGCTGGTTCTTGCATGGCAGAGTTTAGAATTGATCACACTCTCCTGACATTTGACAATGGTACCCAAAAGGATCTAGCTGTCATCCACAGTGAATAGAAAAATCCAAACTCAAGGGCTTCCAGGAAGGCAGTACTTCTCTTTGAGTACAGTGGGAGGGTCACAGCTTTGACTGAGCAGGCCAGCTTGGACGGAGATGAAACACTGTGATGACTAAAAGAGCAGGGGGATGATAGGAGCTTTGTCTTGTGTTTTAATTTTTTAATTTTATTGTTTTTATTCATATGTATATACACATGCATATACATACATACATGCATACATATATACTACACGCATGTGCACGAATCTATGGAGGCCAAAAGTCAGCTTCATGTGCTGTCTTGTTCCTTGGGAGCCCTTTATCTTATTTTTTGAGTCTGAGTCTCTCAATGATCCTGAAATTTGATGATTAGGTTGGCTGACTAGTGGACCCCAGCCTGCCTCATCCTCCCCAGTGCTAGCGTTCTAGGTTCATGCCTCCATGCCTGGTGTTGGGAATTGCATTCAGGTCCTCATGCTTCTGGGCAAGTGCTTAGGTGCTGGCTCTCCAGCCCCCTTTCTGGATTTTTAAGGAATGAGACAACTTTGTTTATAAAAGATTATGTTGTATATGTACTTTGTAACACTTAAGAGGTAACAGGAGGTATCAGGTATCTACTTAGTTTTTCTTCTGGATGAAGGCAAATCTCAGGAAAACATCCCTTCCTTCACCCAGGTCCTGCAGAGTCTTTGCAAGCTCCTGCTGCTGCTCAGCGCCTCGGTTTAGACCAAGCTACAGATGAAGAGAGTTGTGTATACAACTGGTCCTGCGGGCATCACTCACACTCTTCAGTGCCCACTGTGTTTGGGCATTGATTACAATTCTTTTTTAAGCTCAGGCCAGAAAAATAGTCTCTCTCCTCTAAGGAACTCGTGGTTTATCTTTCAAATACCCTTTGAGAACTGGCAGTGTTCTCACACCAGGGTGAGGGGAGTACGTAGATGGATGTCTGAATCAGGGTTTTACTGCTGGGAAGAGACACCACGACCAAGGTAACTCTTGTAAGGATAACATTTAATTGGGGCTGGCTTACAGGTTCAGAGGTTCAGTCCATTGTCATCAAGGCAGGAGCATGGCAGCATCCACGTAGGTATGATGCAGGAGGAGCTGAGAGTTCTCCATCTTCATCTGAAGGCTGCTAGGAGAAGACTGACTTCCAGGCAGCTAGGAGGAGGGTCTTAAAGCCCACACCCACAGTGACACACCCACTCCAACAAGACCACACCCACTCCAACAAGACCACACCCACTCCAACAAGACCACACCCACAGTGACACACCTACTCCAACAAGGCCACACCTCCAAATAGTACCTCTCCCTGGTCCAAGTATATTCAAACCAGAACAATGTCTGAACGAATGTGCATTGTGCCACCTTTTCCCACAGAAATGATTTGTTCCCATAAAGAAAGAAAGGAGAGAGGACAAGATAGAAAGAAGAGAAAAAGGCTTCCCATAGTTCTACATCCCAATGAGGAAGGGGCCATAAATACATGGAGACTCAGCCTCTTGGTCTGTGTCTGTGTAGTCATCTAGATATGTCACTCAAAATTTCATACTCTCAATAACAACTCGTGTACCCCAAGACAGTCTCAGGGTGCCTTGTGTTTTCTGTTCTAGTTTTTATTTTTTATAGTTATTTTCTTTTGTCAAAGACTTACTCGAGTGTCTACATACATGTATGTGCACCATATGTGTGCATGCTGTACTTTTTTTAAATTATTAACTTACAAAAGCATTGGGTTTCATTGTTATTTTTTCTGATGAAATTTGTTTTTGATGTTTCTTTCTCTATCATTCTGACCTTCTTTCCGTATTTAAAATTTTACTTATTTATCATTGTGTATGTATATGGACACGCTTGATGTTTGTGTGCATGTACGTAGGTATGCCTGCCACAGTACATGTTCGGTGATAAGGACAACTTTCAAGAGTCAGTTCTCTCCTTCCACCTTGGGTTTGGGGGATGGAACTTGGGTGGTCAGGCTTTTGCAAAACCCCTTTTACTGACTGACTGGTTTCCCTGGCCAATATTCGTATTGGGACAACATCCCATGAAACTCAGGTTAGCTTTGAACTCGCTATGTAGCTAGGCTGGCCCTGAACTTCTGCTGGGATATAGGAGTGCACCATCACCATGCTAGGGTTGCTGTTGCTATGTTCTCAAGCACTGTTTCCTGGTGTCACATGATTTAGCAATAGCATCAGTTGCTCACCGTTCTGTATTTTACCTTAGGATGAAGCCGGGGTTGGAGGTAGGGGGGTCCATGCAGCCGCTTCGGTGTCCAAAACAGGGACTTGGTCTGTCTCTCATTCTCTCTCCTCGCTTAGTCATTTCATATTTAGGCCTAGCAGGGATAGACTCCAGATTTCCCAGGATCTGGTACCGTATGTGTTGCCGTAACGAGGCATTTCGAATTTCTTTGCTGTGACTATGGCTCCCAGTGTATCATCTAATCCACTCCGTTCCCCTTCGGACTTCTCTCCCTAGGAGCTGGTGATCATGGGCGCTCCGGGCTCATTTTATTGGGCTGGCACACTCAAGGTGCTGAATCTCACAGACAACACGTATTTTAAGCTGAACGACGACGCGATCATGAACAGACGGTATACTTACCTGGGTGAGTAACTGGGGAGTCCGTAGGTAACGAGGTGGACCTCTGTCAACATGAGCTCATGGACTGTTGCTCTATTACTAGGACAGAGAGAAGCAGTAGCTGGCTTTTACATTAATCCGCCTAACTAGTCACACTTTTGTCAGAGTTCCCTTAACGTCTTGACGTCTAGCTGCACACATGGGTGGTAGAAGAGGAACTCAGTCCAAACAGGGTGGTTTTCTTGAAATCTGATGGGTGAGCTTCCAGGGGAACAACCATTTCCTGGCCTTGGTTTGGCAGTCAGTCACGTTCAGATGGTCAGATATGAAGCAAACTCAACTGGATCCTGGTTTTCCCTGGACATCATTTTGAATGATGGGTCTGCTTCCCGGTCACGAGTAGAAGCAGTGAGAACTGGGGGTTTCCATGCTGAGCCTTACTCAAAGGCTCTGAGATGTTTTTCAATCATTTTTTTCAATTTTTTAATTGTCTAGAGAGAAGGTAGGTATGATTTAACTTAGCAGCCGCCAGGCAAGAGTGGTCCTGGGCTGGGGACGGTGGTGTGTACCCATGTCCTCACTACTCCAGAGCCCACGGCCTCTGCAGGAGGTTTATGAAATCAAGAACATTTGAGCCATTCTGGACTACATAGTGAGATGCCATTTCAACAAAAAACAAAAATGGAGGAAGGAAAGGCAGAAGGGAAGAAAAAAGAAGAATGGAAGGGGAGGGAGAAAAAGAAGGGAAGGGAGAAATGGAGGGCAGGAAATAGGAAGAGAGGGAAGGTGCAGATAGAAGGCCATGAACAGAGATAAGCCAGGCATGGCAGCCCAGCCCTGTAATCCTAGCACTCTGGAGGTAGAAGCAGGAGGATCAAAAATTTGAGGTCACCTTGGGCTGCTTAGCAAGACCTTGTCTCAAAAAAACAAAAATACAGTACTGAGTCCCTTCTCCAATCCAGGCCTCAAGTGGACTGAAAGGGAAACTAAAGAAAGGGTGAAGCCAACAAAATAATGTCGTCTTTCATGGCTGCTGTATACAATCGCAGCCAAGGGAACCTCCGACCCCCCTTTCTGCATAGAGAATTTTCTGGAAAGATGCTGGGCGGGTGTAAGGAGCTGGGGACTTGTCATTCCCGCCATGAGTGTTTTGCCGAGCAGCAGGGCACTTTATAAGCTTTGAGGTGTTTCTTCATCCAGCTCCTTCAAACACCTCTCACTCAATGCCATGCTTGGTGGGTGATCCGAAACAGTCTTCCAAGACAGCTGCCATCACTGCCCAGTATGGTTCATAGAGGACGGAGTGTGAAGGCGTTATGTGACTTGGTAGTGAAGTCAGTTACTTGTCCATGGTTTCTGACACAGGGTTTAAGTGCTGAAGCCCCAACCCTGGGGATGCATTTGCCTCTAGTGCTGAACCTTTGATGAAGCTGGGAACACCACGAGAGTGGGGGCTGCGCTTCTCATTCCTGGGGCGCTGTCTATTTGATGAAGGGAGAGACTCAGTGAGTCAGGGACTTGAGGGAAGGCACGAGAAGGCCACAGCTGGTTGGTGGCTCTAGGTTTGAGGATGGGTCCTGAGAACTCTGGGGCCTGTGGTTTCTCTCTGAGACCCTTATCTGCTGCCGGGATTAGCACGGAGCAGTTGACCTGGGTCTCACTCATGGCAGCCTTGGGTGAAGTGAAGTCTGGGAAAAGTCAACCACGTGGAAAACAAGATTTAGCCAGGCTAAAGTGATGGCGGCTGACATGTGTCACGGCAGTCAATGTATAATCAGAGCAGTGGGGTTGAAGGTCATGAGAAAGCTTGAAGGATAGACGACATTTTGTATTGGCCGGAGGTGCGAGTTTGACCTTCCAGATGGTCTTGGGAAGGCAAGAGACATTTAAATCCAGCTCACACAACCATTTTTTATTGTTTCTGGGTTCCTTTCAGACCCAGATTCCTCGACTCCCCATCTGCTCACCAGTCCATGCATCTGTCCGTCATGGGTCCTTGTCCTTCTCTTAAAAAGGACATGACAATTGCTGACCTCAGCTTCTCTGGAGTCAGACATGTTGGGTTTGAATCTTGCTTGGTAATCTTGGGCATGGTTGTTCAACCATTTATTGTGTATATGCGAAAAAGAGAACATTAAAATATTTTATAGTGTTAGGAATCGAACCCAGGGCTTTGTACATACCAAGCAAGCCCTATTCTACCATTGAGCTGAGCCCTAAGCCCTATTCAATCATTGAGCTGAGCCCCAATCCCCATCCTACCATTGAGCTGAGCCCCAAGTCCTCTTCTACCATTGAGCTGAGCCCCAAGTCCTATTCAATCATTGAGTTAAGCCCCAAGCCCTATCTTACCATTGAGCTGAACCCCAAGTCCTGTCTACCATTGAGCAGAGCCCCAAGCCCCATCCTACCATTGAGCTGAACCACCAGCCCTATTCTACTATTGAGCTGAGCCCCAAGTCCTCTTCTACCATTGAGCTGAACCCAAGTCTTGTCTACCATTGTGCTGAGCCCCAAGCTCTATTCTACCATTGAGCTGACTTCCAAGTCCTTTGTTCATTTTCTTGACCTGGATGGGGTTTGCACTGTAGGCATATGTGTGGCCATTCACGGAGTTGCACCTTTTCGTGTATGGACTGCGTCATTAGAATTCCATTTCCCCAAAGTAAAAAACACAGGGAGTATGTAGCACCCTCCTTGTTCCATAGAGGACCATCCGAAGGCATGGTCCTCCAGTGTCCCCACAAACATGCATTTCTATGAGACAAGATGTTTATTATGAAAAGATTGGCAGTTGTCACTTGTCCTCCAGGAGGTCCATGTCCCAAGGATAACTAGCATGTAATGTCTACATACCCACCTGGGAAGCCCTTTCTTCTGCTGCATAATTTTTCCCTTATCTGACCTCCATCAAGCAAATCCTTGCTTCCTCTTCATCCTGTCTAGGCTATGCAGTGACCGCCGGCCATTTCTCTCATCCGTCCGTCACTGACGTGGTAGGAGGTGCCCCACAGGATGAAGGCATTGGAAAGGTAAGGAGAAAAGCCTGAGGCACGTCATGGTGCCAGGCAGAGGAGGGGCGCACACATGCTTCTCCGGAGGGCATTTCTGGTTTGTTTTGCCCCATCACTCCCAGATGGGTTGATGTGTAAGTGACCAGCAGACAGGGAGCCCGTCTCCCCTCTGCTCACGCTGGGGGAGTTCACCTTGAAAACTTAGAGTATAGATACTATTCTTTGCCAATTCTCTTCTTGGCAAATAACTTTGTGTGTAGACATCACGGGACCCTCCCCCAATCCCTCCCCCAATAGGGAGAGCATCCAGTGATGTACAGATTCAAATACCACCATCTTCCCAAGCCTTTACCTCTGACTCGGTGGAATCCATTTCATCTGCAACGTCTTTAGAGCTCCATGACGGCGGTTTTATTTGTTTCCCTAGTGTTTCAGAAAAAAAAAGTCCCCACTGTGTTCTTATGACCTGAGAATATGTAAATATGGCTTTCTCTAATGTATCTCCAAGAAGGTAGAGGACACCGTGGAGTTATGGCCTCTAAGGCCCAACATGGGGAGCTGTGGCTGTTGGTACTGTCCCCTGACATTGAGTCGGTCCCACTCAGGATCCCACTTTTATCTTACTGGCTGTATGCATTGCTCTCCTCATTGCTGTGACCAAATACCTGTCAAGAAGCAATTGGGGGAAAGGAGTCTTTGTCATGGCTTAGAGTCTGAGGAGACATACTCTGTCATGATACAGAAGGCGTAGCAGCAGTCGGGAAGCTGTCTGGTCACATTGCATTTACGCCCAGGAACAGAAAGCTAACCCCCCACTGACCTTCAGCGAGGCTCCACCTCCCAACCCCCCCCTCACCCCCACCCCCATCCCCCCCCCCAAATGTCAGCTGAGAACCAGGTGTTCAAACTCATGAGCCTATGGGGACAGTTAATGTTCAAACCAGTGTTGGGGAAAACTGAACAATGGTGTATACTTAGGGCCGGTAGTCCAAAGGGTAGATCAGTGAGTGAATGGTCAGACCATTCTCCTGGTTCAAAAAGTGGGATTAAGTTCTGGACTGACACCATGGTTCATGAGAACCTTCGGCCAAGAGGTCAGAGAGCTAAAAGGCGTCAGCTGACTTGCTTGCCTGAGATGTGACCATGATGTCCTCTCTACAGGTGATCTCGGGCAGGAGGCAGCAGTTGCTGCCACCGTGTTTTGGGAGTAGGGTGCTACAGAGAGAGGTCCTTTGAAAGTGAAACCAAATGTCAGGGCGCTGAGCTGGAGGCTGTGGAGGATTGCGTAGTTGAACTCTGATAACTTCTGTCCAGAACTGGCTCTGTCTGAGTCACATGAATTCCTGTACGCCATGGAAGGAGACACCCCAGTGGTCATGGCGCCTCCTGGGGAGGAAGCAGGGCTCCTAGACTTCTTCATGGTGACCTTTAGGATTCGGGTCATCTTCTTTCCTGGTGTGAGAGCATCAGGGCCTTCACACCAACATGCTGTTCCTTAGCTGGGGAAAGAGCCCTCAGCCCCACTTCTCATTAGCTCATCTTTGTGTCCTGTGTAACTAGAGGGGCTGGAGCCACGGCTCAGTGAGTAAGAGTGCCTGCTGCCCTCCTAGATGACGGGACTTTAGTCCCCAGACTCACACAAGCAGCTCACGGTCCCCGGTAACTCCAGCTCTGGGAGATCTGATGCCCTCTTCTGGCCTCCACATACCATACACATGTGGTATACATTCACACACACACACACACACACACACACACACACACACACACACACACATAGAGAGACACAGAGAGAAAAAGACAGAGATAGAGAGAGAGACAGAGACAGAGACAGAGACAGAACAGAAATACTTTTTGAAGGAGATGTAACCCGAGGGGCCGGAGATCCTACAGGGGATCGGTTTGGGGAGGTAATCACCAGTGCCAACATTCACCCATTTGTCTTAGGTTGTGCCATCCATTAAAGCTTACCTCCCAGGACAGGAAGAGTTAATTTAAAGAGAAAGCTTGTCTATCTACCAAGGGTTGAATCGCTTGGTTCTAACTGGGGAGGCTTCCTGGCCTTCTTGTGTGTGGTCTCTACAAACTGTGTGGTTCAGGAGCCGTGGAGATCCTTTCTGCCCCAGGATTGAGGGGAGCTTTCTTCCCAAGTCATGGAGAGTTCTGTCCATACCTTTGCTACCATGAATCTGTGGGCGCACCTCTGTGGGAGACAACAGGAAGACGACGACGATGAACACCTTTAGTCAGAGCTCTCATTCTGACTAGGATTTTCTTTTCCCCCTCCATAGGTTTATATATTTAGAGCTGACCGACGATCGGGGACCTTAATAAAGATCTTCCAGGCATCAGGGAAAAAGGTGAGTTCTTGATGTGGTTCGTGTGAGAGCCAGTTCCCGTCGAGGTCACCTATAACCTAGGGTTCATGCTCATCTGAGGAGACGTACCACATGAGTCTCCACATGGCTAAGCTACAGGTGTGCTTTAAAAGGTCTCACAACCAGGCGCTGGCATGCAAATGAAGCATGTTGTCTCTTTGCCTCCTCCCTTCACCTTTGTTTCCCTCTGGCTGTCTCATGGACACACATCTCCAACCCAGAAAGATCGCTACCGTCAAGGGCAGCCACAGAAGCAATCGCTTTCGAGAGACACAGGCAGACAGATAGTTCCCATTGTCTCTGTCTTGCCTGCCTGATGCTGTCTTCTCCTCACATCATTGTCACACCAGGGGGACAGCTGTCACATAAAGAAAATTAAAATAAAACTCATAAATAAAACAGAGATGTTCAATCTACAACCTCGAGGCTGTGTCCACCACCATAAATGCAGTACAAAATTACAGTTCCTTAAACACTATGGTGTGGGCTTTACATTTTTGTTTGTTTGTTTGCTTGCTTGCTTGCTTGTTTGATTTTGTCACTCTATCCTACTATTCTCAGATATAAATTTCTTGGGTAACGACTTTGTCTTCTTAGGACATTGAGTATAAAATAAACCACAAAGCCATTTCCGAAGGCTGCCTTGGAGAAGGGCTACCTACCTGGGACACTCTACTATGCCCATCTCCACCCCTGCTTCCTGAAAGTTTCCACTGTGACCCGTGAGATTAAGTCAGTAGATCGGTTCCATGATTCGTTCACTTCCTTTTCCTGGGCTTCCCATCCTGCCTGTGTTTATGTAGCTTAGATCAGCAGGGAGGTGTGGCTGAGCTTAGGGGCTCAGGGGCATGAGGCTGAGGCCAGGAGGATTGTGGGATTCTATGGAGGTTGTTGGAGGCTTTAGTGGGCTCTGGGACAAAGCTTAGGGTGCATGAAGTGTGGGAGGGAGGTGCCAGGAGGCTTTGCCCAGTTTCCCCGAGACGAGGGGCAACAGTGATTGTTCCTTCCTGGCCCACTTCCCCTGGTTCCCGCTTGCTTCATTCCTGTCTGAGTTGTTCTTGCTTCACAGCAGCCTGGAACCATTTCATGGTGTTCCGACGGTGAATGATATTCGGGGTTCCAAAACCCTCGCTGGCATGTAGTTGTTATTCTTTCCAGTGGTTGCGATTTTAGCAGCTTTAGAACGTACACTCAGTATATAATGATCATAACCTTTGCGTGAAAAAAATGTACCCACAAACTCGGCTTTGCTCTCAGCTCTCGGAGGTGCGCTGGCGTGCGCTATTTTAACATTTCCCAAACCCCAAAAACTAGTGTCATAAAGTAACCGTGAAAAATCCGCAAACTAAGTTTTCTAAGCAACCCCGAAGTTAAGAAAGAGATAGCTACATACTATTGGTGATATATAAAAAAGATCGCCCTCCCCCGCAAAGAAAACCCCAAGTAGGGTGTGACTGTCACATAACAAATGGCTGGTGGGGTCCACCGTGGATAATGTGCCTACACGTGACAGTGTGAGCATTCTTTTGGGGTGGCTGAAGAAGGGGAACGCACCTCCATGCTGTTTGCTGAGTGTCCTTCATCGTCAATCTGGTTAGGTCTGGAGAGTGGCTTCCTTGCCAGTTGTGTCTCAGTGAGTCAGCTTTAGGCAACGATATGGATGCCTGTAGCCTTCAAGAACCCGTGTCTGAGCTGCCTGAGGACCAATGCAGTGGGTTCTAGAGAAGACGCAGTTCTGTTTGAATGGCCTCCTTATGATGGGACCCGTCAGGTTCTTCCATGCAGAGACTGACGGGTCAAGGTGCTTTACCCCAGCTCCACAGCCGTCTCCCCTGCCCCTCCTTACTTCCAATCTCCCTCCATCCTTCTTTCTGTGTGTGTCATGCAGATATGCACACGTATGTGCACGTGTGCATGTGTGTACATGTATATATGTACATACATGTCTTCCTCAGTCACTCTCTACCTTATTGTGAGAGAGGCCCTCAGCTGAGCTGGCTGGGCTGTGAGCTGCAGGGATGCCCCTGTCCCCTGCTTCCTCAGCCCCAGGACGCTCAGACTCCAGTCCTCAGGTTTGCATAGAAGGTGCCTGGACCCCTCTCTTTAGGGTTCTTCTCGGCAGAGCCTTTGTCCCGCTCTGGAGTTACCCCTACACCATAAGCCTTTCCACTCTACCGACACCTTCTGCTTATTGCTACAGGAGATTCTCATTCTCTGGGCCCCCATTATCTCATAGGGAGAGGACATGACCCCCCCTCCCAACCCCCAGGCCTCCAAAGCAAGCCTCCGACTTTGGCCTTTTGTTCAGGGCTACACAGACAGCAGGAGGTTCCAGCTCCGACAGCCGCCCGCCCGTTCACTTCTGCTTTTGTTTGGCTCCAGTTCAGTTCAAATTGTCTGGTGCCCTGGCTCCCTCTCAGGAAGAAAGAAAGCTAACAACAACACAAATTGGAAGAGAGGTCTGTTTCTTGAGCTGACGCCCTACAAACACTAAACACAGGAGCCATGGCTAAGTCTGTGGTTCAGGTGTGAATACAGTTGCACCCGAAGCCGCTGAGAACCTCCAGTTAAGTAACTCCCGCCTCAGAACGTGTCCTTGGACACGCTGAAGTGTTATCGGTAAAGTTGTCCATCCGCATTTTACAAACTGAAGGGTTTTTGATTGAACACCCATGAAGACACCAAGATAAATCGCCCACTGGGATTAAGCTAATCACCTCCTGGGGCTCAGCCAGAGAACAGCTGTCCGCTCTGCTCTTCTCCCTTGCCTGGGTTTCTAAGCCACTTTCCCCAGTCCACCAGGGCCAGCGTTAACTGCAGGAAGCAGTTTGGAGAATTCTTGCCTCTCTCGAACTCCCCGATGTCAGCTGCCAACAAGACTCAGAAGCAGCTGGAGAGATGGCTCAGTGGTTAAGAGCACTGACTGTTCTTCCAGAGGTCCTGAGTTCAAATCCCAGCAAGCGCATGGTGGCTCACAACCATCTGTAATGAGATCTGATGCCCTCTTCTGGTGTGTCTGAAGACAGCGACAGTGAGCTTATATATAATAAATAAATAAATCTTTAAAAGACTCAGAAGCAAGAGAACACTCCAGGTCTTTCTATTAGAAAGCATTCATTTAAAAACAACATTACATTCTCTCTTCTTTGTGTTAGAGGGGGTTTCAAACCTGCAGCCCTTTAGGGCAGGCTCGGCTTGCAAGCTTCTGTTTGGCACGCACAGGATTCCTTTGTACCTGTATCACAGAACCGTGTCTTAGCCTAGATCTCTCATTTGCCAAGCGAAGCTCTCTCAGCACTGTGCTATCCATCCTTAGCTCTTCTCTAACCACTCCTTACAGTTTTTTTATTTTTATAATTTTGCACTATCGTACATGTGCGTGGGTGTGTGCAGTCCCCTCGTGCGCCCGTGATGTCGTATGCCCCCTGGAACTGAAGGTAGAAGGGTTTGTGAGCTGTTCGGTGTGGGTGCAGGGAACAGAACTCGGGATCTCTGCGAGAGTCTTGTATGCTCGTAACCACCGAGCCATCGCTCCAGCCCCTGTTTTACTTTTGAGGGAGGGATTTGCTAAGCCCTTGTACTTTGGGTTTTCCCATCTCAACCTTCTCAGTAGCTGGGATCACAGCCCCAGGCCGCCAACGCCATAGCGATTAGTCTAGAAGAAATGAACACATTCTCAGCATGTGAAACAACTACTTCCAGTCAACACCGAGAGCTTCTCTTGGGGATGAAAAGCTGATGTGCTGGAGCCAGCCCTCCTGGTGAGGGTAGTTAGCCAGAGCTGGGTGGGGCTGCTACCTCAGCCAGCCCGAGGGCTCCAGGTTGCTGCGGTCTCCAGCACTCAGTGTCATGAGTTAGACGCTACTGAGGACTCACACCACTTAGCACATGTGAGCACACTTGAGGTGCTAATTTTCATTTTACTTCTTTCATGCAGGCAAAAGCCTGGCTCTTTGGTCTTTGTGTTTGAGACGGTGGATATAAAATGACAGATCCTAGGGCCCAAGGATCTGGCTCGATTGGTAGAGTCTTGTTGCACATGTATGAGGAGGAGAGTGTGATCCTTGGATCACTCAGAATGCATGTGGTAAAGCCAAGAGTGGTGTCATGCTCCTGTAACCTCAGTGTTGCGGAGACAGAAATGGGCATATATACCTGCACACGTATGAACAGGCACACACATGAACACATATGTACACGCGTGTGCACACACATAAATGAAATGGAATAAAGTAGCAGGTACTGATTACACTATGATTCAAGGAGATCCAGTACAAGCAGGCTCGGTGTCCCTATCTGTCAAACAACCTTGAGTTACATGTTCTTCTGCCATGTCAGCTTGTGCCCCATCCCTTACTCCATGGAAGGCTGGAGAGGACGTGTGCCCCATGCCATATTTTCCTGCCTGTTTGTGTTATGAGATTTCATGTTCCTTCTCGCTCTGCCTTGTCAAATGTCTGGTTCTGGAGCACATAGGCAAACATGGCGTCTCATTCTCTGGGGACTGGGCTGTTTGCCTGCCCCTTACAGGGCTCTAGCAAAGGGACCTGTGGGCTGGCCAGCTTTGGTCTCCCACCGACTGGGAGCTCCTCAGGAGCTGGGTGTGTGCTCATGCTCAGCTGACACAGCTTCTGAGGCACTGGACGCGTGCTTCCTAAGCTAGTGGGCTGATGAAGGGAGGGCCTCGGCGTGTAAGGACAGTCCCTAAGCACGTTGTCATGATGACTTGGTTACAGATGGGATCTTACTTCGGCTCCTCCTTGTGCGCAGTAGACCTGAACATGGATGGTCTCTCCGACCTGCTCGTGGGGGCCCCCATGTTTTCCGAGATCAGAGATGAGGGGCAGGTCACCGTCTACCTCAACCAAGGACACGTGAGTACAAAGTGGGCAATGAGGAGGCGGGCATTGGGGAAGGACATCCATATAGTCATGTGACACGCACCCACCGGGCCACACCGGAGGGAAAGCCTGAGTCCTGCATGGAAAAGGTTAATGAGTCATTAGTGGACAATTATATACAGTGTGACACTTCAAAGTATGGGACCCAGGGGGAGTCTTCATGACTATTGGATGCTGTTTTGGTTTTTCCTGCTTCCTCTAAGTGATGCCACTGCGATATACTCATGGTTGTAAGGGTCTTCGTTAGCTCGCCTGTCTCTAACCTTACAGCTAAAAAGTGATGAGGCTGTGATTTGCGCGCATCGGCAAGCTGGCTGCTTCATCTTCTCTGGGCCACACCACCTTTCTAGAGAGGGTAGAGGAGTAGGATATCTTCATGGAAGCCCGAGGAAGCAGTAGGAGTTGAGTGGGAAGGTGACATGGACTAGGCCTGAGCTTCCAACAGGAAGATGTGCATGGAGCTGTGAGGTAGTAGGGTCTTTACCTGTTCAGCGAGGAGTTCACGCTGGGCACAGGCTGACAAACAAGCCCAGGGCTGTAAGCACAATGTCCCTTATCCTGTAAAACCACAAAGGGGAGAAAGAGAAAGAGAGAGAGAGAGAGAGAGAGAGAGAGAGAGAGAGAGAGAGAGAGGGTTGCAAAGATGCCTCTCTCCCCTCTGCAGCTGGTGGAGGGAGGGTGGGCGGGGCCTGGAGAGGGAGGGCAGAGCAGCAATCAGTAGTGGCAGGGGACCCATGAGAAAGCAGAATCTAAGTGTTCAAGCACGCATCCCCCAGCCCCATCTCATACCTTACGCCACATGACTACACTACGCACAGCGTCTTGTTTCTAGTGAGCCATAGCCCACTCGGTTAGCAATTATACGGCACTGTGGGGGAGTGGAGATGTAGGCAGGCCTGAGCTCACATCTAAACCTTGCCAACTCTTTTATACAAAGGAAGAGCAAGTGGCTCGAAATCGATCCCCCGTTTCCTCCTCGACAAAGTAGGAAGTGCCATACATATGGTCTACACAGGATGGCTGAACCATATATGGGTAGATATACAGAGAAGGAATTGGGATTTCCCCTACCACACCAGCAGGAAGAGTTACAGAGATGGCCATCTGTGCCCAAGGGTTCTTGGATTTAACCAACCACAGATTGAACACACGGGGACAAAACATCCCTTGTGTCCTACTGAGCATGCTCAGACTTTCCTTGCCGCTGCTCCCTGAATGACATAGGGTAAAACCTATTTGCATATCATTTGCATTGTGTCAGACATTGTACATAATCTAGACATGGTTTAAGGACAGGGGAGGGCATTCATAGGTTCTATGCAGAGACCGCACTGTTTTATATAAGACATTTGGACATCTAAAGTTTTAGTTTAGGGTCCTGACACCAGTATTTTCAGACACCGAGGGACAACTATTTCTTGTGTTTTTGAGGTGTGGGGGGTCTCACTGATTAAGTGAATCAAATCATCACATCTTTATGTGTTTCTTCAAGCTGTGAATTCTTTTTATAGCAGTAGAAATATAGTCACAACAAAAGACAGACCCTGGTGCGGTGGACTGTGGGTAGATGGTTGGTCCAAAGTGCCTCCACATCAGGGAGGTTTAAAGATTCCTAAGCCTGAAGTTGCCCGGTGTTATAATGTCCTGGTTTTTCTATGTCGGTGATTCATGGCGACTATGGGCATTCTGGTGCCGTATACACCCTTGACCCCTCTCGGTGTTTGCTCTGGAGTCTGAAAGTTGAGCTACAGTGCTACACCCCTCACCCCAGTGGCACTGAGTACAGAAACAGGGCCCCCTGACAAGGTGACTCATGCCTGCCCTGTGCAAAGCAACCTTGGGGACGTATAGGAAAAGGGACAAGAGAGGGGAAGGTAGAAAAATGTGTACTCCGTTGGTTACCAGAATCTACGGTTCCTACCTTCACCCCTCTACTAAAAGCTCGAGTCAGGAATTGGAGAGAGGAACTAGATTCATTCAAGGCCAGCCCTGAGGAAAAGACAGGAGATTTCTTAATCTCAAATTGACATCCTGGGATGGGAAGCTCAAGGGTGCAAAGACATCGGACACCGGTTTCAGCGAGGCACTGAGCAGGACACGGATGTGCCGCAGAAGCCTTTCCTCTCAGAGCCTGTCTGTCTCCTCGCTTCCTGAACTTGACCTAGGACCTTGGTCCTGAACCATTCACACACTTTCTTTCAGACAAACACAGTCAGTTCATCTGCTCTGAGGAGAGGAGACCTTTAGAGACAGACACCCCACCTTATGATTTAGAAAATCCCAGGAAAGAGGAGGTGGCTTAAAAGGTCTGGTAGAGAATTATGGGAGGGGGCTGAGGTCATAGTTTCTTGCTCTGATGCTTTTAATCCTAGCATTCAAAAGGCAGAGGCAGGAGGATCTCTGAGTTCAAGGCCAGCCTGATCTATACAAAGACTAGCCAGAGATACACGGTGAGACCTTGCCTCAAAGAAAGCAAAAATTGATTTTTGCGGGGGAAGAGAGCTGAGAAGAAAGACCCAGTGGGGACAAAGAGAGGGTAGGCTTGCCTGTCTGAATTTGGCCAAAGGAGGTTCAGTCATTGGTCCACCTGCTATTACCTTTCTTCTATAATGTATCTCAGGGTACTCCAGACTCTCATTGTATAGGTGAAAAGCCCTATTTTGCTATGAGGAGAGATATTTGGGTTCCTGTGGTGCTGCCCAGCTGTTTCCTGTCCGCAGTTGTGCCCTAAGAGGGTGATGTTCTGAGCGCTGACTTTTTATTGTGCTCTTTTTTTTTCCTTTCCTCCTCCTTCCCCCACTCCATCCTGTTTCCCAGGGAGTTCTTGAGGAACAGCTGACCCTGACTGGAGATGCTGCCTACAACGCACACTTTGGGGAGAGCATCGCCAGCCTGGGTGACCTTGATGATGATGGGTTCCCAGGTGAGTAGGGCCTCTCTCGGGGCATGGGGTCCCTCCAGGTGCAGCAGCTTGTCACGCTCTAACATTGTCCCTTGTTTGTGGCTGGCTCCTGGATTTTCCCTTCCACACAGAAACTCCCTGAGGGAGAAAGGGCAACTCTGAAAGGTGGACTGGCCACCAGAATGGCCCTTCTGTATGATCCATTGTCAGCTCCACTCTCTGTGCTATGTGCTTGCCATGGCTTCTGGGACTGGTCCACAGGCTTCTTCCTGCCACAGAACGTTTGACTCTGCATCTAGGACGCTCTGTCGTGTTTTTGGGGAAGCGGATACAGGGAGATCATCTGAGCCTGATTGAGTACAGTGTCTATCAGAAGAATGGATGTACCCAAGAGTGTGTACCCAATGTCCACTTCTTCTTGGACAATGGTCCCCTCCACAGCCTTAGGCTTCTCTGGTCTTTTTAGCACCTCTTCCCCTCACTGTGTAGAGTGTACAGACATTAGGAGCTGCTTCTGCAGGGCAAGGATGTGACTTGCTTAGGCCACATGCCCTTCAGACCTTCACACCATTGGCCACAAGTGGCTTCATTCTGTCAGAGGGCTGTCACCTCAGGGTCCTGGGAATGCACACCTCCTACCCTTGGTGTCACAGGAGCAGACATATGACTTATTAGAAGCCACGGGCAGAAAGGAAGGAAGGTTCAGAACACCAACCACTGTCTGTGGAATTCTGACAGACAAAGGTTAGGGCAGCCATCTTCATTTGTGATTCCTTTATGGTTTGCCTCAGTGCCCTTCCCTCAGAGGACGAGGAGAGATGCATTTCCTGGGAGTAACTCTCCTCACTCTCTGTAAATTCCCACCTTTTAAATGTTAGGAGACCATTTGCCCAATTTAACGTTTGAATAATGAGTACCGGAGAAATCGTGAGGAGATGGGATTCAGACATGATGGCCGGAATTAAGAGAGCTGCACTGCTATCACCCCACGTGGCATTTCTAACAGCTGTCTCCCCCTCAGATGTGGCTGTCGGGGCGCCTATGGAGGATGACTTTGCTGGCACAGTCTATATCTACCATGGTGATGCCCAGGGGATTGTCCCCCAGTACTCAATGGTGAGTGATGGGAGGGGCCATGATGATTGTGTGTGTGTGTGTGAGTGTGTGTGTGTGTGAGTGTGCTGTGCGTGTATGAGGGGTGTGTGCATGTGTGTGTGTACAAGTGAGTATATGTTGTGTGTGCATGTATGCTCACATGTATATGTGTGTATGAACATGTGTGGATGTGTGCATGTGCATATGTGTGTGTGTGTGTGTGTGTGTGTGTGTGTGTGTGTGAGAGAGAGAGAGAGAGAGAGAGAGAGAGAGAGAGAGAGAGAGAGAGCTTCACTGTACACCATGCTATGGGAATGTGGATTTGGGCTTTCTTTCATTTTTTTCACTAGTGGAAAGAACAGTTAATTGATAATTGATACTGTTTATGAAATCCAGAAAAATTATTATAGAGTCTCCGATTTGCCCAATTCAGGAATGTATTCCACCTACATAAAAGACTATCTGAATATTTTTTCAAATATTTTGTTATTTTTAATAACACAAGTTGCAACGCCTTTGGAAGTCACGTGTTTAAAAACACGGTTTCGTGTTTATTTTTTTTTTCTTTTCTTTTTTTCGGAGCTGGGGACCGAACCCAGGGCCTTGTGCTTGCTAGGCAAGCGCTCTACCACTGAGCTAAATCCCCAACGGTTTCGTGTTTAAAAAGAGAGATGCAACTTCCTCTATTGTTGTCGTCTTTATCAAACCACCTGTGTACGAAGCCAGTGGCGTTTAATTTGTTTTTAATATTGAACTATTTTTGGACAGTGTTGTGTGTAGCTCGGGCTGGTGTCAAACCTACAAGTAGTTGAGGGTGTCCTTCAATTTCTGAGTCTCCAGCCTTTACCCACAAAGCACTAGGATTACAGTGTGTGCCACAAAGCTATTTCACATGCTGCGGGTAACAGAACCCGGAGCTATGCTTATGCCAGGCAAGCGCTCTACCACCTCAGCCACACCCCCAGGCCCGAGGAACAACCTTAAGACATAATCTGGGGACACAGGAACCCACAGAGGGCCTCGAAGTTGTCACGGTCTATTGTCAAACTTGACATCCAAACCAGAGCTGATCACAGCCCGGGTTTCACATCCCGGACTTGGGAACATGGAAGTGGCGAGTTCTCTATTTTTGCCTCGTTAGCACAGTGCTCAATCTTGCTGATGGTATCAAGCCAGGCCCATGGGAAAAAAGGAAGTCAGGCTCTCGACAGAAACACAGTCAGGATATGTGTGGTGTGTGTAGAGTGGCTTGTGCCTTTTTTCCCAGCAGCTCAGTGACAGAAAAGAGCACACAATGAGAGCTCTGCCGTCAGTTGGTAGGCAGAGTGCTTGCGAGCATGCATGAGGTCCCGGGTTCCATGCTCAGCACCCCACACACCACAAACGGTGTCATATGTCTGAAAGCCCAGCACTCAGGAGGCAGGAGCGGGAAGATCAGAAGTTTAAGGTTATCTGAAGCAAGTTCGAGACTAGCCTGGGCTATAAAATCCTCATTAATAAACTAAAAACAACACAAAAACAAGACCCCTTTTTAGTCAGCAAATATTTAGAATTGAACACTCGAGTGCTTCCGGTTCACACAAAGTACAATTCAGATTTGTATTTTTTTGTGGCTGAGCTATCTCTCCAGCCCAAGGTTTGTATTTCTTAAAATGTAACTTTGTATCGATTCTTTGCGAATTTTACAGTCTTTCACATCTCCCCATCCCTGTGTATCCTCCGTCAGCTCTTGCAACCTTCCCACTGAAAGGAACAAACAAACAAACGAATCCTGTTGTCAAAGCTGTGATGTGTCACGGAGCAGTCCATAGTGTACCTACGGTCTGTCCACACAGCTTTCCTAGCAAATGTTCCTTGCAATGAGCCGCTGGTCTGGTTCAAGCCTCTGGCTTCTGCTGTAGATCAATACAGTCCTCACCAGGACTCCTCTTGGATATTCTGTTGTTGCCCTGAGTCATGGAGATCCCGCAGCTCTGGATCTGCAGAACTGGTCCCTTTGCATGCCGCAGCAGTTCACAGATGAGGTAGATATTGGGTGGGCCAGCTCAAAGCCTTACTAAATCTGGGCTTAGGTGGTATCGGAGTTTCTCAGCCCACCAGCTGTCCCACACCCACACCACCAGAGCCAGCTCTCCCGTGCTCAAGCCCTCAGGCTGGCTCGCCCAATGCCACAGCTGGAAGGGGGCCAGCTCTCAGATTCTCATGCACTTAGGCTAGCTCACCCGAAACTCCTAGAACCAGGCCAGCTCTGCTGTGCTTCCTGGGTGAGGCACTGGGCCTGCTCCCCCTAGTGCCACAGCTCTACAGATATTAACACGGCCCCAGGTAGCAGCCCAGAGCAGGCATGTCCACCTGGCCTTCGGTGGTAACAGACCTCTGCTACTGCAGGGCCGTGGACCCAGACATGGCCCTAGTGTCAGCACAGCCCAGGACCCCACCATGGCCTTAAGTGGCATTGTCGGCTACTGACATCAGGCTGTTCCCCACTGCCCTGTAGTCTCCTGTTCTGCTCTCCTCACTGTGCCCACATCCTTCTGCTTCTCTGTCTCTTCCACCTCTCCACCACTTCCTTCTCTTAGTCACCCCAGGCCTCTGGGTGTCTTGGAAGTGCTACGCCCAACCCATGCAGAGTGGCATCAGTCAGGGGTCGTCTAGGACCTGCTCTGCCCACCAAGGTTTGTATTTTAGGACGCATGTGTAAACGGGGCTACGATCTCTTTCACTTTCATTTATTTATTTACTTATTTATTTATTCATTTGTGTGTGTGTGTGTGTGTGTGTGTGTGTGTGTGTCGTGTTCTGTGTTAGGAGCATGTGCACATGTGTGATACACACACGCAGGAGGAGGGTATGAGGTGCCCCAGTCTATGGCTCTCTCCTTCCTTCCCTTGAGACACTACAGCTAGGCTGGTGCTTTTAAAGGCCCAGCAGCCATCTCCCTGTCCCTGTGTCCCCGTCCAAGCTCATGTGGCATGCCTGGCTTTCTGTGTGGCCCCTGAGAATTAGAACTTAGGTCTCACGTCCTGCAGTAAGTGCTCTTTTTGCCTTAGAGCAACTCCCCAGCCCTGGAGACACAGTGTCCACATGCGTGAAAGTCCTGGCAGCAAATCTGAGTTAGAAGGTGGGGCCTTGCTAACCCTAGGCTCTTTCTCTCTGCCAACACCTGCTTACTCAGTGCTTGCCCTCAACCAAGGGAAAGATCCCTAGAGAGATTCACGGAGAGGAGGAGGAGCTATGGCCAGAGAGCCTGTCATTTCTCCACCCTGAATCCTTCTAACACCGGTGTGAGGTGGATACACTTCCTAGCCACTGGCTTTCTGATGAGCCCCGCAGAGGGTATTGAATTTGCCCCGAGTAGCTTCCTCCCTCAACTGCATTTTGGAAAAAAAAGGTCTGCCCAAGGGAGTCCCATGGGGAAACCTACAGATATGAGGACTTGTGTTGCCTCGAAGTACACACACTTCCTGGGGCCATCCATCCACACAGACTGCCCTTCTGTCACTAGATACAAGTAACCATGGAGACGGCAAACTTTAGGTGATTCCAACAGCTTCATTAGAAGCTGGAAGCAGAGTGCTGCCTGCGTGGTTTGGGTCAGGGATGCTCTGTCCTCGTGATGTCATCTAAGGAGCGAGTCCTCAGGTGGGGGTGAGGGGTGGGGAGTGAAGGGGGAGGGTCATTCTCCACACATCCTCCTGGAAGCTTGGGCCTGGACCTTGGAAGCTAATCACACAGAGGGGCCACCTGCAGGAGCCCCTGCCTCCCCTCTGGCGTGGCTCTCCAGTGTTTTGTTTGGTTGCTGGGTGGGACCCTTGCAGAAAGCTGCATTTGTGGTCAGTGTGGAGCGTCTAGTAGGAAGCCACACTTGGCGTCTGGAAACGGTGCCTTTGTCAGCACGCACCCTGACTTGCTTAGCCGGCACAGAGAGAAGCAGTTTCGAGCTCTTAAAAAAAAAAAAAAAAAGGGTGGAGAGAGAATGAGAAAGAGAGAAACAGCTATGATCACACTTTTCTAAGCTTGCTAATATGTATATGATAAGGCCAACGATTTAAAAGGGAAAAACAATCCCTTAATGACAGGTTCTTCCGGGCCCGGATACTGGACAGAGAGGGCATTGTGTTTAAGAACTGGAGGAAGAAATCAGGAATGAATCTAGGCAACAGGGTCGCTTTTCTTTGGCCCCAACTAGTATTATTTCTGCCGGAGAAATTGTGAGATCAGAGCCTGGACTCCTCCCACGTCCCTCTCTAACTCATGCCGCCTCCTCGGGGTTACCATGAAAAGTGTTGATTTTAAGATCTTTAGATGCCTTTCTCAACCCAAGAGCCCCCAGGCATGTCGTGGCGGCCCCTGTGATCTTTCCCTTGCCCTAACAGACGCTGCATATAAACCTGGTCAAGCGGAGGTTTCCCACAGTTCCTGGTTTCCATTTACAGTTATTAGCACCGTGCAGACTTATCTTCCTGGCTTTAGAGCATAATGGCCTGCAGATGTCAGTGGATAACTTAAGTCTGCATCGCCACCCCCAAACGGACCACCCCTCACTCTCCCCGGCTCCGGGCCACAGTGTACCCAAGAAACAAGAACCCACAGCAAGCTGCTTCCAGTGTTCTTGGCCTCCAGAGCCGAGATGCACAGCTTCAAAGTGTGGGTTTTTCTCAGATACACACACATTTGTTTAGACAGAGCCATGTGGGATGTGTGGCCGAGCCTGTTAACAAGCAGTGTTTCTGAAGTACTGCCTACAGGGCTCTGAGCTGTCCTTTGATGCTCACACATTTCCTGTCGACTGCCTTAACAGAAAATGGCAAGCTGTCTTAGATCATCTCTGGGATAGTTCCTTGTAGTTATCAGCCGCTGAGGGCAGAGGATATCCTATCTACTCAGCAGAGCGCGAGGACACGCCCCCAGCCCCACCAGGGCTTCCCCACAGTGTGATTCATTACAGAGAAAGAAAGGCAGAGTGAGCGAGCCCCCGGGTGTCTGTGAACGTGATTCTGTTGTGGGCTTTACTACAGGACAGTTTGCTTCAGGTAATCAACCTGATACAAATGTACAGTCACCAGGAGAGAGAGAAACTCTACTGAAGAATTGCCGCCATTAGATTGGTTGCTAGGTAATGTAGGAAAGGCCGGCCACTGTGGGCGGGGCCACCTCTAGTAGGTGGACCTGGTCTGTCTACTAGCCAATCAAGCCAGAGAGAGCAAGCTGAAAAGCACTGATCCCCCCCTGGTTTCTACTTCAAGCCCCTGCCTTGACTTCTCTCCTCCGTGATGGATCATAATATGTAAATGGAAATAAACCCGCTCCTCCCTGGGCTGCTTTTGGTCAATTTTTTTTTAATCACGTAGACAAAGAGCTAACTAAGACAAGGTGGACAGAAGAAAGGGCAGAATTGATCAGATCTCAGAAAACGAGACTTTTTGGCTCAACAAGTACCACAGGAATGGGAACGGATAGCTTCTGTGGGACAAGGACTGGCGGTGTGACAAGTATTCTTTTGTTAAAAGCATCTTTTTTTTTTTTTTTTTTTTTGAGCTGGGGACCGAACCCAGGGCCTTGTGCTTGCCAGGCAAGCGCTCTACCACTGAGCTAAATCCCCAACCCCGCATCTTTTTTTTTTTTTTTTTAAATTATGTGCGTTTGTGTTTGTCTGTGCAGTGCAGCAAATGAAGTCACTAAGGAGGCAGAAGAGGGTGCTGGACTACCCTGAACTGGAATCGCAGGCAGTTACATCCAAATGCCGGTGCTGGAAACCAAACTCAGAGCCTCGGGGAGGGCACTGTGCTCTAACCACTAGGCAACCTCTCCAGTCCTGTGTTCTTTATTAAGATGTGTGTGTGTGTGCATGTGGACACGTGCGTATGAAACTAGAGGACAATTTCAGACGTCATTCTCAGCTACAACCTTTGTCCACAACCTTTGACTCAGGGTCTCTAATAGACCTGCAGTCCTGTGATTAGGGAGGAGGGCACCCCTGTCCCTGGCTCCCCATGCTAGGATTACAAACACACTCCACCATATCTGGCTTTTTATATAGATGCTGGAGCCAGATCTCAGGTTCTTGTGCTTCAAGTCAAGTGCTTTACCAGGTTCCCCAGACCCAACGACTATTCCCGAACTAGGCCTTCTGTCCTGATGAAGTTAATGGAGTATAAGATGGGACATGGTAGGACAGTTGTGAATGTGACATGTGGGTTGAGGAATGCCTTTCAGGAGAAGTGGCCGACTCCCTCCCTGTACTTTCTCAGAGGCTCGGCACCATGCAGTTCTAGATTCACCAGGTCAAGCTGTTGAGTCATGAAGCTCAGGAGTCTGTAGGCCTCCTGGTTGACTGGCTGGAGGGGAAGTTCGCACATGAATGTCTTTCCAGCTGGATACGTTAGTGGCCTGTCCATCTTAGGGGAGGCAAACGCAACAGTTAGTACCTGAGTAACAGATAGGAGGGAAGGATGCTCCCAGCATCTCAACCAGTTATGCCTGGGTCAAAGCAAAGGAGACATAAAGGGTAAGGGGGATGGCTCAGTCATTGAAGTGCTTGCCTGTCTTGTATCCCAGCACTAGCGACAAAGGGTCAGTAGGATCACTGGGCGTGTTGCAGGAGTCAGACTAGACCACTTGGTAAGTTTCATACCATTAAGAGACACTGCCTTAAAAAAGAAACAAACACAAAAATGGTAGACAGCACCTGAGGATCTACACAAGGTTGTCCCCTAACCTACACACACACACACACACACACACACACACACCACATACACACACCACACTACATAGACACACCACACACATACTACACACATACCATACGCACACACACACACACACATACACACACACCACACACACTACACACATTACCACCAAACACACATACACACCAAACACACAACCCACACACAAACACCAAAACCAAACACACACCCCACCACACACACACACACCCACACACACACACACACACACACACACCACACACACACACACACACATAACACACACATACACATACACCCCATCCCACACCCCCCCCCATCCCACCCCACACACACCCCACAACACACACACACCCCACACACACACACACACACCACACACACACACACATGCACCACACACCCCACACACACACACACACACACACACACACGCAAGGAAAATCAACCCAGCCTCTATTTGTCTTGAACTCGTCAAAACCACACATGAGCCGGTGAGATGGTTCAATAGGTACAGACATTTGCTGCCAAGCCTGACAACCTACAGTTAATTCCCGGGACCCACACGACGAAGGAGAGAACCAGCTCTTTCTGGTCATCTTCTGCCCTCCACATGTGTACTGCAGCTTTAGCAAGCCATGTCCACAAATGAATGAGTGTAAAAAACAAAACCAGTCTTTAAGATCGAGTGCTGATAGACAGTTTGTTGGCACCAAACCCAGGCAGAGCTTTAAACGAAGACATCTGGCCAAGGCAAGCAAGAATCAGGAAGTGTGTGATCTTCAAGTACCTACTGCAGACCTCTGGCCAGATTTCTACTGACGGCGTCTTTTCTTTCAATAACTTCAGACCCAGTGCCCTGAGGAAGCTGGGTTCCAGCAGCTCCTAACTGCCCTCCCGTGACTCCACGTTTCTATTGTCTGTTTCAGAAGCTGTCTGGGAGGAAGATAAACCCGACCCTACGGATGTTTGGGCAGTCCATATCGGGGGGCATTGACATGGATGGAAATGGCTACCCTGGTGAGCCCCTCTTCTCAAAACTGTGTCAGATAAGTGGAGATAGGTGTGCGAGAGAAGATAGGTTCTCGGTTTAGTTAACAGTTGTTCTCCCGGCAGAAGGGGGGCTTCTGCCTAAGAAACTCCTTGATACAGAGTCTTGCTAGGAACCCCCAGATTCTTGGCAAAGGATGTGCTTTCCAATCACCAAAAAGTTATCCACCCCACACAGATTACAGTAAACTATATATCCCAATAAAATCATATCTGCGGTTGCTTAGTGATTAAAGCTTGATCATTGCTTAAGGGTGTATTTACATATAACAGTATACGCTAGTAACTACAGAGAGATATACGCAGACAAGACGAAGTTAATTTTCACGACCTGTAGTCCAATATAGCCAACATCTTACCGTCTTAACGTATAACTAATATAAAAGTTACTAAGGAGTCAATTTTTAAAAATTAGGTCTTCAAAATCTGCGATGCGTTTTACACATCCTGGCCCCCGTACCCAACACGTGTGGCTGGCTGCCACTTAAGACCATGTGGCTGTAATTCTTACAAAGTCATTACACAGACAGACAGCAGCAGTAGGGAAGACTCTCTGACCACAAGGCTGGGTTTCTGTCACGGTGGCGCCGGGCCAGAGGGCAGCTGGGGCTGGTTTCCACAAGGTTCTGAGTCTGTGAATTCTTGTTCTCAGATGTCACCATCGGAGCCTTCCTGTCCGACAGCGTGGTTCTCCTCAGGTGAGATGTCTGACTCTTGCTGCAGGGGCCGTGTTCTTCATGAGCAACAACAGCTGGAGCTCTGTTGGGAGGGCTGGGACAGGTTCTATCAGTCCACTCTTTCTTTCCCTACTCCTTGCAGGCTGAAGGCCCTGCTCACACAGGACTGCTACCTTTATTCTCTCAGTCCCGTTCTTTACCACAGTCTTTACCACGGAGCTCCAGAGCGTGTGCCTTGACTAGCTTATAGGGAGTTGAGAGCTTTCCAGGGCACCACCACAGGGTTTCGGGTAACCCAAACCCTAATCCAAGGGTTGTTTGCCTTTGGTCACGACCACCCCCCCTTTGTCGACCTACTGTATAAACATTCTTGTTTCCTGTAAGCACCAGACACTCAAAGCTCTGGGGAACCCCATCCAGGCTAGGCTTTTATCTTTACAACCAGGACCATCACTCAGTCCTCAACCGCAGGGACCAGGAGCCTCCTCCTGTCTGTTCACTAGCGCAGCAGAGGTGAGGGGCATGTGCTTAGGGCCAGGCCACGTTAAAGCACTGAGCACTGAAGATACCCATGTAGCATCTTAAGTATCTGGGCCTGAGTGAGTCAGAGGAAGCAGAATTTTGCTTTGGAGTGGGAGCCAACAGTTTTGTTAATAACTCGATGCAGAATGTTCTAAAATAAACTGCTCCGGTTTTATAGCTGGAAGGGATCCAGAGCCCGTGTAGCCCTCCACTGCAGATGCTTTGAATTTAGCTTCCCCGGGCCTCCCCAGAGGGACATGCTCTCCTCTTGGATGACGTACCCCACAGGAGAGAATCAGCTGACCTCTAGGCAGCTCCAGACTGCCAGAATAACCTTGGAGTTGGGTGTGACCTGGAGGGCAGGCGTTGTCATCGTGAGTTCAAGCCCTACCTCTGCCCTTCTAGGCGGAGCTTCTTGGGCAAGCCCTTCGACCCCTTTGTTCCAGGATTTCCCTTTGCCAAAGACAACAACAGGAGTATTTCCCTCAAGCTGTGGGTTGATAGTGTGTGACTGCCTGGTAGGAAGAAGAGCTAGTCTTAGGTGGATATGGTTGAATGTGACTTTCTAACATTCCGCTTCCCGGTTTTGTATCATCTACCCAGAAGCCCTGCAGTGTTGAGGAGAGCAATGCCTTCCTCAGATGCTAACGTCAGACCTCCCTGGTTCCTCAAATTATCACCCTCGTGACTCGGTTTCCGCTCTTCCCTCCCTAGTCTCTGGCGAGGCGGCTTTCCTCTTGGGCCAGGCCATGGTGGAGGGCTGTGCTGGGGGGAGCTGCAGTGGTACCATGTGAGGCTTGTAGTCCCCTCACAGTGACCTGACAGCTCGTCGTGGTCCTCAGGGTCCCTCTTAGAGGAAACACATCCTCCGGCTTCTATGGTGCAGTCAGCTGTCTTGATACCCAAGGCACCTGTTTGGTTTTGTTGTTGTTTGGTTTTGGTTTGTTTTTCGAGACAGGGTTTCTCTGTGCAGCCCCGGCTGTCCTGGAACTCACGCTTTAGACCAGGCTGGCCTCGAACTCACGAGAGCCACAGCCTCTGGTTTTCAAGTGCTGGGATTAAAGGCATTGCTTGTCTTTTAAACTTTATCATTTTTTAAATAGATAAATTCTCGTTTCTATAATATATTCTGATCACTGTTTCTGCTCTCTCATCTCCTTCCAGATCTTCCCCATCCATCCAACCCCAGGCCTTCTTTCTCTTCCTCTCCTTAGAAGACAGAGAGATTAAAACAAAATAAATAAAAAGAAAACATACTCAGTATTTAAGACAAAAAGAAAAAACCACAAGCAACACAGGCAATCCAGAAAACCCACAGAATCGGAAACCATAATAGATAAATGAAAAAGTAAAAAGGAAAAAAAAGTTCAAACAAAGCATTATGAGGAAAAAAAAGTTTCTGAAAATTCCATCAAGATGATTTTACATTGTCATCTATTGCGGGTACGATATACCCTTACCTGTGGTTCATATAATCACAGAGACTCTGTTGGAGAAAACTAAGTTTTTCTTTGCAATGAGTTGAGATAGCTTCTGGGTTAGGGTGGGAGATGATGCTCACTTCCCCTCTCAGTGCTGGGACCTCATCTTTCTTCCCCTGGGAGCTCCCAACCCAAAGGAGCTTCTGTTCATCTCTCTGCTCCATGGGTTCAATTGTTAAGTGAGCTGCCCTCACTGTGGACGGGAGACCCCAGACTCCAGCATGGGGCAGAAGGTCGAGTCTGGTGAGGTGGAATGCCAGGAAGACCGTGCATGGGTGAGGTAGCGAGGAGCCCACTGCTAGACAACAGTGAGCCCAAGGGACCGTCAGAGGCGGATGGGGATGAGGCCATCGCAAAAGTCCATGCCCTCACTCTCTCAGCTTACACACGCTGCTCTGTTGGCGTGAAACTATGCATGTATTCAATGCTAGAGGCTGGACCGAGAACGTGACAGACCTGGTCCTGGGGTCTTTGATTCTAGCCAGAGAGCCCTATGGAAGTAGATGGTGGTGCAGATAACCTCGATGGACACCTCCTGTGCACCAGGCACGAGCATTTTATGTGCAGTCCTGCACTTGGCTGTAGGTAATTTCATCATGGCTGAGTTTAACAGTGTGCACTTACAGCACACTTTAGCAGCTATGACCTCGCTCTGCGGTGCCATCTAAGGACTGCCATGATTCCTATGGTCTGTACTCACCGCCGTGCAGTGCACAGCTATGTTCATGATATGTTTTCCTTCTTTCTTGGATTACAATTTGTGTAGAGCAAAATGTACCAGTTCGAGCATACAGCTCAATGACCTTAGACTGGTGCACATGCCCACATGAACTACACCACCATCAAGACAAAAGTCCATTTCTGCCACCCTGCACATTTCCTTGTGCTGTTGAATGCTATTTCTTATTGTTATTGTGTTGGAGAGGTGCACATTAGGACAATGTTGAGGACTAGATTCTACCCTTACATGAGTTCTGAGAGGCAAACTCAAGTCCCCTGGCTTGCATGACAAGGGCTTTACCTACCAGGCATCTCACCAGCCTTCCTATGTCCTAAATGCATCTACTGCTGTGGTTCCTGTCACCTCAGGTCACTTTCGCCTATTCCAGGATTCCACATAAGCGGAGCCCCACCACATGCATTCTAATTCCCGAGTTCTTCCGCCCTACTCGATGTTTCTGAGACCTACCCGTGTCTTGGACTTACAGTACAAATTGACCTCTAGCCCTCTAAACTACCCCATGGTGTGCGTATCGCTGTTAACCTGCCTTATGGGTAAAGAACGAGGGGCTTTGTGGTGGTGAACTCAGTTGTCAGCTTGACACACCTGGGAAGAGAGAGCCTCGGTGGAAGGATTGCTTCCGTCTGATTGGCCCTGTGAGATACTTTCTTGATTGCCAATTGATATAGGAGGGCCTGGCCCACTGTGGGCGGCGTCATCCCTGAGGCCAGTGGGCCTGGTCTGAACAGGAAAGCTAGCTGAGCAAGCCCGAGGGAGAAGCTGATAAGAAGTGACTCTTGATGGTTTCTGCTTCAAGCTCTTAGCTTTTCTTACACCGTAAGTTGTAAGCTGAAGCAAACCCCTTTCTCTTCCTGGTGCTTTTGGTCATGGTGTTTATTGTAGCAACAGGGAAGCAAATCAGGGCAAGCCTTTTTTTAAAAAATATTCCAGATGGTGATAAGGACCCGTAGGACAAAGCAGGGTCACGTGGTCTGGGGCCACAGTGGTGTCACATTCAGCAGAAAGGACCAGTGGGCGTGTCCTGGCAGGTCAGTGACTGTATAGACGGATGCAGCTTTGGCGTATTGTGTGTGAGGGGCCACACAGCTGTGGTTAGGGGGAAGGAGACTGGGGACAGTGGGTCTTGGCTATTGTTCCTGAAGGTGGGCTGCAGAGTACGTGGATCCAGAGATGGTTCAGGGAGAGTGTTTCAGGGAATCGAGACTTGGAGTTCTTCTGATTTGGGGCGAAACAAGCTAAGAGGCAAGCGCATGCCCTCCGATAGCTTCTGTGTCTGCTGTAGCTGCAGGCACTGAGGGACGCACTTGGGGGTTGGGGAAGCTTTGAGCTGTGGCTAATAGAGAACCTAACCGAGCATCTTCATCTGTGTAGACGCAGATGAGCTTCTTGGACAGAGGAAAGCCCAGCTGGTTTCATAGCCAGCCTTCGCCTGCCCCTTCCCTGCCTGCCAGGAAAACTAGAACAGCACCCGTGAAAACTTTGCCCTGTCCACTTTTACTATCTACCTGGAAGTACCATGTGAAGATTTGACCTCTATGCCATGGAAAAGCACTCTAATGACCCACTTCTTTGAAGTCTTAAAGGCACTCCCAGCTCTGTCCTCGGGTGCCCCCTTCTCTGCCTCTGTTATCTTGGTGGGGGGGGGGAGGTTGGCGAGTGGCAGGCGGGGTCCGCCCTAGGAGTGTGAGCTGCTCTGCCCTCAGGAAGTTTGCTCATGGGGGCTGGTCCTGTGCTCTGGTGATAGGAGCCTGGTGCTATGCCACCAAGGAGCAGAGGAAGTGACCAGAGAGGCTTAGGAAAGATGCTTTCCTCATCCAGAAACAACAATGGAAACAGAAAAAGGCCGAAAGAGACCTGATGTAACAGACCTTGGAGGGAGATGAGCGCAGGAGGTCTTTGCCCACCCTTTGTGAGCTTTTCGAGCTGCTTGTCGGAGTTACACTTGGTTCTTCCTCCCAGCCCCATGCTCTCAGAAGTAAGACTCAGACTCAAAATATACTTACTAATACCTTGTCTATATATCTAGGCTCTTCTTGGACTAGAATTACAACAAGATAACCCATTCGTTTTAATCTGCAATTTGTCATGTGGCTGGTTACCTGTGCTTAGATACCATGTGTCCATCTCCCCACATCTTCCCAGGCCTTACCCTTTCCCAGAATCCTTTCTGCCTTCCAGATGTCCCGCCTTCTATTTCTTGCCTAAACCATAGGCCGTAGGCTTTTTAATTGACAGGTGATGCATCCATACAATACACAGGATACGTCTACAATAGTTCTGTCTGGACTGCTCCTGCTTATGTCATCCCACTCAGCTGAGCTTGCTGGGAAGGGACCCGCCTTCTTTCTGACCAGCTGATAAAAGGATAGACTCTTGCCTTTCATCTTCTTTTCCACAGCCTGGCAGGTCAGGGGTCGCCAGGGTATCATTATAGAAGGGAGCCTACTCTCTCCCTGAAGCTTTGATACTTTGATCTCTGCCTCTGTGTGCCTCTGCCCAGAGATGGGCTTCAGACTTGGGGGTCAGGTTTAGAAAGAGATAGTAGCTATTTTCCTTAGTAAGGCAGCAAAGCTGAGACCACATATGCAAGCGTGTGCAGGAACACACACACACACACACACACACACACACACACACACACACACACACACACACACACACACACACACACACACACACACACACGGAGGATGGGGAGGGGAAGGGGAAGGAGGAGGGAGGGGAGGGAGAAGTAGGGAGACTTCCAGGAAGAGACCAGCTGGCTGTGAGGGGATCAGCAGCAGGATTTTATTCAGTTCCTCAGCTTCTTTGTTGCCTACTCTTTATGGCTGGCTATAACAAAATGCCTGGGGAAAAAGCCTAACAAGTCAAGGAAGGAAAGGTTTATTTTGACGCTTAGTTTAAGGGTCCACTCGGAGTCATGGAGGCAGGGGTGTGAGGCAATGGTCACACTGCATCTGTAGTCAGGAAGCAGAGAGAGCGGAACGCTGCTACTCAGCTAATTTCTTCCTTTCAGACTGAGACCCCCAGCCCATAGTTGGCACTTTCCCCATCCAGGGTGGGTCTCCCTGCCTCACTTAACCTAATCTAGAAACCCCCTCGAGCGTTCTCATGGTGACTCCAGGTCCCGTCAAGGTGAAGAAGTTGACCATGACATCATTTGTACCCCCCGACAAGAGTGTGGTTGGTGATCTCCTTTATAAGTAGTTCTAGTATCTTCCAGGGAGAAAGAAGAAAATGAAGAGACCAGGATGTTGGTTTCTTTCAGGCATTAGTGTTGCCGGACTTCCTTTTGCCCTGTAGCCAGATTTGCTCCGAGTTCCCCAGTTCACCGCCCTTCTGTTGACCCTCCTGTCTCTGAAACACAGCTACAGCAGGGTCCCCTTGTGCATGCTGAGTGTCTTCTTAATGCATTATGAGCCCAGGTTTTCCTTTAATGTCCTCTTGTCTTGGGGTTGGTTGATCCTCTGTCCCCACGTCCTGTCACCCCAGTGCACCTCGGCTGAGCCTTACACACACCTTTCCCGTGCTGTTGGTGCCTCTTAATCTCATGTTACTCCAGAGCCATGAAGGCCAGGCTCCTGAGAGGAGAGAAAGCGTCTCTTTGTGAGGCCTGGAGGGGAGAAGGTCAAGCCACAGCTTAGGTGACACCTCCTTGAGCAGATGTTTAAGATGGGAAAGAGACGCCTACTTCTGTCTCAGCTTTTGTCTTGGTGCCCGGGGGAGTCCAGGGACGCTGGTCATCCATTGCTGGTCATCCATCAGGCGCTGGGGCCGGTGGTCATGTCAGGGAGAGGGCTGTGTTTATTGGATTTCGTTTTGTCCTAAGGCCAGACAGGCTGATTCCTCGAAGTGTTCTGCTGGTACCAGCTGGGACTCCATTAATCAATTCTCTTTAGAGCACTCTCAATGAGTTGAGAGACATAAATGAAAGAGGATATTTAGCCAAGTGGACAAGATAGAAGTTTGCCAAGTTCTACCTCACACTGGCAATGGGGGAGAAGTCACTGGCTATATACTGTATTCTCCATCTCACGGTCTGTCTCTGTCTCTCCCCCCCACCCTTTTTTTGGCTTCTTAATACAAGTGTTCACTTGGGTACCCATGCTGGCCTGGAACTCCGGGAAATCCTTCTGGCTCAGTTAGTGGGGTTCTGGGGTTCCAGGAGTAAGCTGCTACAGCCGCTCTGCGTCTAGTCTCTGAGCCCCAACTTTCCGTCCACCTCCTGAGCCCCGGCTTATGTTGTAGAAACTTCTCCACAGTGTCTCCCCAACGAGATGGAAAGTGGAACTTCTTGGGTGAAATTTTAAATAATCGCCCAGCATCTGGTGGTTCATTTACAGCCCCAGCCAGCTGTGTTTCATTAACAACTAACTTGCCTTTGTTACCGGGAAGCAAACCATTAGTATTTTAGGGAATGTGCTACTTTTAAAACCAGAAAAAGTACTTACAGAACACACTGGCCTTTCCCTCTTGGGGCATTTCATTCTTTAATTAAATGCTGGCTGAAGGCCCGGGATCTATTCTGCCCGTATAGTTGGCGTTTGGTTTCGAGAGAGAGCTGCTACTTAACAGGTTCCCCTCCCCCTCCGTGTCCTGCAGGGCCAGACCGGTCATCACTGTGGATGTCTCCATCTTCCTGCCGGGCTCCATCAACATCACAGCACCTCAGTGTCACGATGGACAGCAGCCTGTGAACTGCCTGAATGTCACGGTGTGCTTCCGATTCCACGGCAAGAACGTACCAGGAGAAATCGGTAATGAGTCACGGAGTCAGGACTCACCAGTCTTAGCTGCTGCTAAGATAGCAGTGACCCAAGTTGTTCCCTCTCACTTTGTGTCCCAGTGGGCTTTGCAGGCAGGGGGTCTGGTGGACTGGATACCCCTCCCCTCAGGCTCTTCCCTGCTCATTTGCATATTTCAAATTTCACACACCCTCCGGCTCTAGGACAAGTAACACCGAGGACCACCTCCAGCATTCTTTCCCCAAATACGTGAGGATTTGTATTTGGGGAATGCGGGCTGCTGCGACAGAGCGCCTGAGCCTCCTCTGCGTGCAACACTCCATGCATTAACATAAAAAGACAATAGGAATCTGGAGGGCCCCCTAGTAAGCTTGCAGCATCAACCAGGCACAGGGCACACAGCTGACATCAGGATGGGGGTGTGAGGGTTTCCAGGGCTTAGGTTTTTAAGAGCGCGGCATTACTCTGGCATCTCAGAGAGTTCGGGGAAAAAGCCCATTCTCTCGGTATGCTTATGCAGTTCATGCTGCCTGCATGGGGTTGGACCCTCCCAAATGAACCATCAATCAAGAGCCCTCTCCATTAGACGTGACCCCAAGACAAACTGATCCGGACCATGCCTCAGTTGAGACTCCCTCTGAGGCTGGGTCGGCTTGAGAGCTGTAGCTAAGTCTGGCCACTTCCGTGTGAGGTTTGT
Organism: Rattus rattus; assembly: GCF_011064425.1. NCBI lineage: Eukaryota > Metazoa > Chordata > Mammalia > Rodentia > Muridae > Rattus > Rattus rattus. The sequence continues at coordinate 109,923,892 of NC_046161.1, forward strand.
GTGCAGTTTAAGTGTGGGAAGCACTGCTCCCGGGTTCACACCTATGCACAACCCCCAAACCTGCACAAACCACACCCACAGGTGCAGTTCCCTCAGCTGGGCTTCAGGCCGTCCATCCTAGCCGTCCACATGCAGATGCCACCGACCTCGTTGGCAAGTCACCTCGGTCAACTGCATTGAACAAACTCTACAATTAAACCTAATGCTTATTTGCAAAGAGACTCCTTTAAGTTCACACAGCTGTTGTCGGGGAACATACTTAGCTGCACCTTCTGGCTGCTGTTGTCTTTCTATCACCCTTGTTGGTGGAGACATCACAGTCTTAATGAAAAAACAGTATCTGGTCCAATCATTGTCATTAGAATCAATTAACAAACATTTCACAGGATGCTGAAAGTGATTATTATGCTGGAACTCAGTGGTCATGACTACCACAGACCTATACCCCCAAGCCCCGAATCTTAATTTCATCACACATATGTTATAGCTCTAGAAGATATTCCAGCGATGGTTCATGCTGATCCTCATTCGATAACCATTTACCCGAGTCCACCTGCACCCTGCACCGGAAACAGCTCTGTGCTGCAGGCCTGTAGGGGGTTCTCGCTGCTCCTCTCCTGACGTGGTGGTGGATACCATTTTTACAGTCTTGATCCCTGTTCTGGAGAATGTGAAAGTGAAGTGTCGTTTTTTACAGAGGAGAAACGGAGAATCGAATTTAAGGACGAGAAGGCCCAGAGTGTGAGACTCCAGGGCTGTGTGAGGAGATGGGGTGGAGCCCCTATGCTTCCTCAACTGGTGGCCCTTTCTGGGGCCACAGTCACACAACAGCTTTTCACAGACCACTAGGGAAAAAAAAATCTGTGAGGATCTGAGCTTGACCATTGCTCCTAAAGGATCGAAAGGTTATGGGAAAGGCAAACTGTCTATGTCATGCATCTCACAGGCAGTGAGGGGCCACCTGGGCAGCGGTCAGGGGTGGGTGGTTTGCACCCTGTGCATCCTCCATTCAGGTTACTTCCCTAGCCTCTGTCACATGGGTCATTGAAGGCAAATGTCCCTTTGTACCCTGCAGCTCTCTAGAGGTCTTTACCACTTAGCACTCAGGTTGTGACTCAGGTTATAGCCGAGTCTTAAAGAAAGTGCTTAACATGTGTGAGACCCAGAGTTCAATCCCCAGAAGCACATGTATGTGCACACGTGGAAGAACTAAGATTCAGGCATGGAGGATGCTGACATCGCTAGGGCAGTAAGGAGAAGTTCCATATTTGTCTGTGATAAGATGTTATCCTCCCCCCGGAAGATGGACCACCACCGTCCATCTGAACATCCGGGACTACTCAAGGCCCTGGAGGGGGGATGTTGTCTGTTCCCTCATAGAAGGACGAGGAGGGAGATCATTTGACTCACCTGAGACTCCAGCCACTTGAACCCATACCTCTCAGCTGCTTGTATATCATTCTGCCCTAGTTTTGCTTGGCCTTATGGTCTCTGGCATGCTGGTGTGGCCGTGGAAGGTTACTAGGGAGGAGAGGACTATACAGCTATGGGGACGTTGTCATCTATGCTGGGGTGACAGCCAGAATGGCTGTTCTAGAGTCATCCACACTCCTGCAAGAACCCTTCATTCATGCTCTTTAAGTTAGCCCAAAATTCCCACTGGTTCCCTGATGGGAGTTGGTTGGTTCTCCAAGTTGCACTCTAGGGGATCAGTTTGTTCCAGACTTTGCCTGGCCCTTGGACCCCTCTAGAGAGGGGGTAGGCATTCGTTTATTTCTCTTTAGGGAATGAGTTCCTGAGCTATTGCCCCATTCTCTTCTGTCATTTTCATGAACATGAAGCACACCTCATTCAGAAGTGGAGCCATCCACCCAGAGAACAAGCTGGCTGCGGATCGGGGAGTTTGGGAGAGAATGGAAGGCTGTTCTGGCTATATAGGCATCAGAGAGGGAGGCAGCCTGCTGGGGCTGTATAGGCCAGGGCCCATGGTCGCTCTCTCTTAAGGTCAGCAAGGAGACTCTTGGTTCCACAGAGCTAGGAAGACCTCCAGTCTCCAGGTAGAGGAAGAATGAGGCATCTTCCAGGAAAACAGGAGCCTCTACCCAGGGACATCTCCTGGACCTCTGCATTCAGAATGCAGAGCTGACGGCTCTGTGTTCCTTCCCACTTCCATTTTGGCAGTGGAACCCTTGATATCCTGTGTGTGGTTTACCCGGTGATGCCTGTCTGGAAAGGTCTTTTGGACACTCAGGGTCTCTGGATCCTGGGTTGTCCACCAACAGGTGGCTGCATTTGGCAGCCCCACCTGGATACCTGAAGGATAGGATCTTCTGTGGCTTCAATCTGATGGGTCTTCAGTCACGTGACCTGTTTGGAGGACGGCTGTAGGAGCCAGAGCAGCTGTTCTGTCCCTTGGGCTGGTGCTTCTTGTCCTTGGAGCCTATCGGGCTTGGGCATGTACACCAACTGTCTCTTTAGTCTTGCTTCAGCAATGGGAAATCTCAGCTCTCACTTGATCGCAGGAGCATCAAGGTCAGCCTGTAGAGGGGCAATTGTGACTTCTGGGAATACTATGAGAAATGCAGTGTCCATAAGGGGTGAATCTGCCCCAGCCCCTGCGATAGGCAAAATCCAGCCAGGAAATAGATGGACACAGTATACATTTTAAGAGGATTTGACTCTTCTTGGAAGGGACTGAGCATGCCAGAGAGGAAGCAGTGCTAACTGCAGAGGAAAAGCGCTGTGGCTGGTACTGAGCCAGTAGCGGGCTGATCAGCCGTGTGGTATCACCTGCGAGCTTTCTAGTTAGCTGTGTGCGCTTAAACTGAACGAGAACGTAGAACACGGTGACCTATGTTTTACCAAGCTTCCAGGTGGCCAGTCAAGGTTACAGTCCGTCGACTCCTTCCGTGGGTTTGTTGGAACCTGTGAGTTTGCAGAAGAGACCATGTACAACTCGGACCCAAATCTTTAAGCAGAGAACACGGGGTGGTGCTACTCACCCCCCTGAGGAAGTGAAATGAGGGTGTTGGGTCTTGGAGAAGAATCTATGAAGTTGATTTATGACTGTTGGGGCCAACGGCCATGAAAAAGAAAAGGTTGTTGGTTAAGCAGATGAATAAGCAGGGAGGAGCAAGGCCTTCTCCCCCCCCCTCCCCGAGCCTTGCAGCCTCCTGTCTCGATCTCCCCTCTTATTATTGGCAGACCCTCTCAGGGAGCTGTTGGCAAAACAGGTTTGTGGGATCCCAACCCCAGGGTTACAGCAGAGTGGACAGTGGGTTTGGAACTGAGAACTGGGGACTTCATAATCCAGCAGGAAAGCACCCGGGTTCATGGGGGATCTGAAGTGTTAAAGCCATGTTCCTACTCCAGAGAGCACTGGCCTCAGGGGCCGTTCTCCGTGCTCACCCTGGACTCTGGAAGCATGGAGGTGGGGAAATGAGCCTCATCTGTGTTATTTTGGGCTCTTGGATCAGCAAAGTGAGAAGAAGCTCAGCCAGACTTCGTGCTCAGCCCCGGGCACAGAGCACAGGCTCACATTCTAACGGGAGGAGGTCTCCTCGCTTGCCCTTGTAGACACGTGCCAAGTGGCGTGCCGGCTGGCTTCCCACTCTGGCAGCGGGCGGGCAGCCCCACCAACAGGTTTGTCCCATGTTTCACTAAGCAATTTCAAGCAAGAGTTCGGCACATTCCGGAGAGCATTCCCAGATACTTCATCCTTGGCCGCCTGTGGCTTCTTGGAGCCTCTTGACAGCCACAAAAGAGAATCGAGTGCTGTAACCAAGAGCGATTTGCCCCTCACCCATAGGCCGTGTCTCGAGGTAGACCATACGGTTGTCTTGGTGGTCATGGGCTTGCACTAGCACCAGATGGAGGAAGGGGTGAGCCCCATGAAGTTAGCTTTCCCATTCTGCTAGTTCTATAACCACGGGGCTGTGTCCCCAGCCTCTGTTTTGCGCGCTGATCCTCTGCCGTCACATTTCCCTGGCTTACACACAGCCTGGCATAGCTTTTCGTGAACAAAGGCCCTATTACTGCCTGCAGACAAGCTGTAGATCCCAGCTCCTGAGGATGGACCTCAGGTGATCGATCCACAAGCACAGCAGGAATACACTTGGAAGCAGATACCTGGCTCCCACAAATGTTAGAGATGCTTGTATGCACCAAGAGAATATTCTCAAAGCCTCTTCAAAGTGTCGAGCCTTGTCATGGAAGAAACGGGGTTACCTAAGAAACTAATTACTGCCAAGTAAATATCGCATTCTTTGGAGGAAGAGAGAGAGAGAGAATTAAGAAAAGCTAGCGAAGTGGAAATGTCCCTTTCCCGCCTCTCCTGGGACACGCTGAGGGAAGCTGAGTAACGCTGGAAGGAGACGCAAGCCGACTTTCACAGCTGAAACCTTGTTCTGATGTAGATTTGGGAATGATTTGGTGTTGGCTGGGACAGAGCAGAGCCCCAGTTGATTCAAGACAGCTGGCGTTCCCCGCCCCAGCCCATGTGGGGGGCCTTTGGGAACCAGCTCTGGGGCAGGGAGGGGAGGGGAGGCAAAAGCAAGACAAGACGGTCAGCTTTTCCACCACATGACATCATTCGACATGGCATAGACACAAACTGCCAGAAGGAAGAACTTGATGCGTCATGTGCTATGGGAACCGGCGCTAACCAGAACCAGCATCCTCCTGGGCAGGTTCCTTGAGAGCTGGCTTGCATTAGGACCCCAAACAATCTGATTGGCTCCAGCCTAGCATGCGCATGCGTGGGGCACTTGAGTGGGAGCTATTTAAAGCTCCCCCTGGCGCAGAGGGCGTCAGAGTTGACTGTTTCTTTTTACTTCTGGCGGCTCCCAGACTCTCCTCACTCAGGAGTTTCTTCATGGTGAATCTTGCTTGTTTCTAGAAGTGAGAGTCTGATGTTAGAATCAACGCCTTCATACTTAAAATGTCCAGATAAACTTCATACCAAGCTCGAAGGAGGCAGTTCTAGAAAGGAAATGATTACTTTTGGCGATTGGATAACCAGGTCTGTCTGTGACCAGGCACTTGAACATTGAAAAAAAAATCTGCTAGGTTAAGGGGTTGGCACCCGCGTGCCCCACTCAGAGCAGAGCCATTGTCTCAGCCGTGGCTCTATTGTCAGAACCGCAGTCCCCTCCACCTCCACCCCCATGAATCTTAGAATCTTCGATAGCGACTACAGTGATACTTTGAGCAGTGGGTGCTTGCAAAGTGCCCTGCACAGCTCTGTGCATGCTTAGAAGTGTGGAGCACCACAGGAGCAAAGAAACTGCTGTCCAGTGCTGGGTGCTGCTTGGTGTCCTGACTTCTACCGTGAATTAGAGACGTACCTTAGTGGAGACAGGGAAATTGGAAAAGACCAAGAGGAGTTGGAGTCCATACCTCCCTCCCTGTCTTCCTGTGTTCCTTCCATTCTCTCTGAGCTCATCTGGCTGGATCACCAGGGTCTGCTGTCCCTTCCAGCTCCCTTTTCCTGGGAGTGTGGAGAGCCCTCATTTGGTAGCCAAGAGGAAAAGGGCTGTTAAGACCATTCAGCGCTAACCATAGCCTCTGACTTTGTCCCAGCAGTGGGCATCTCTAGATACAATCTTACTAAATAACATTTTGAAACTCGCTTCATTTAAATGTAACCATCCACACCACTGGGTTGTTGCTACTTGAATTCAATAGTAGATTGGCTTAGAGTCTGACCCTGCTTGGTTCTGCCACTTCTGTATTCAAAGGATAAGAGGTTTCAGGTCAGGTGAGGCTGAAGAACTAAGTCATTCTCAGACTGTGTGGTGGGAGTAGCCAGTCTAGATCTGGACAAGTCTTGATTCTGCTGAACAGGAGATGGTTCTTGGACTGGACTGAGTATCTTCCCTTTTGAAGCCTCAGGTCCCTTTGTCTCAAAAATGAAGGTTTTGTGTGAACTGACCAATAGGACTTCTTCAAGGCCTTAGAGGTCTACATGCACTTGTAACATGCGCTTCTACCCCGTGTTTCCTCTACTAGATCACTTTCCCTAGATGTTCTTTTCTTTACAGTAGAACTATCTCCTGGAATGATCCATGCCCTGGGTCCCTCCTGGTGACCCAGCTTTGTCTTAGAAACCAGCTGCTTGTGGGGATGTGCAAGTTAGGGTGTCATAGCCTTCACTTGCTAGGAATCTGCTATCTGGGCATGATGGGGAGCCATCCTATGGCAGGGGTCCAGGGAAGCCATTAGATAGAGCAAAAATACCCTGAGGCACAGCCACAGGCAGCTGTCAAGTCACCTTTCTCTCTCCCTGTTCAGGCTTCCCTTGGTCTCGGTCTCTTTGATGCTGTTAAGGACACAGTCAATCCTGTGAGTTGGCCTCACCTCACTTAAACACTGGCCAAGCATTGGCGTTCAGTGGCTCAGCTTCTGACAGATGGGTGTGTGGAGATGGCCTGGGGTGCCTTGTTGGCCTCCCCACTGGTCAGCTATCTCATCTGGTCTTTCTAGAGGCAGACATTATTGTTCTTCCACCATGAAAACTATACTTCCTGGAGCTAGACAAGCGGCTCAGTGATTGGAGTCTCCAGAGGACCCACGTTTGGTTCCCAGTACCCAAGCTGGGCAGCTTGCAGCTGCCTGAATGTCCATTCCCAGGAGACCTGATGGCCCTTCTAGCATCCTAGAGCACTTGTAATCACATACATACACATATACATTTTAAAAAGGCTTTAAAAAATATAATAAGCTCAGAACCCACAAAAGAGTTAGGAAATAAAATGGCTCAGAGGGGGGCTGGCCCCTGCCACAGAGAACAGTGCCATAGATCTGCTGATGCAGGAGTTCAGTTACCTTGTAAAGCCTACTGCTGGCTGTTTGCTCATAGACTGCAGGGTAACGGAGACGAGGTCTACCACGTTTACCTGGCACGCATCATAGCATCCTCCTTCCTTTTCGTATTCTATTCTGGGTGCAGGCCACTCTGCTGCCTGGCATTGTCCTCTCGGTATAGGGGCTGAGTTTTCAGGAAGAAAGCACCACGTAGAAGCCATGATGGCCAAAGTCTTGTTAGAAGGATGGGTACCCTGAGAGTAAAGCTATCCCCAGCCTGCACCTCAACTTCCAAGTAAGGGGCTCCATAGCAGTAGACTTTTTTTTGTCTCTGTGTTGGCTGACACCTCATTGTGTCTGGCGTGCCCTCTGCTCATTATCCATGGGTAACATACAGTCGGAGAAGGTCTGGCTTTTGTGAGAGATACGCAGTTATTGTAAGCAGTTGTTCCCTGTATCGCATCCTATGGTCAAATAAAAGTCACGTCCATGATGTTAGTCCCTTCTAGTTACATTTGACAGGCTTGCCGTGATGTTGGCCTGTCAGAGCAGCACCCTGCACATGCTGAAAGATATATATATATATTACATGTGGGTGGTTCTGTCGGCATCTCACAAAGGCATGAAGTTTGAACAAGGGTGAACTGTACACCTGATGTGCAGAATCCTTGGAAAGACAGAGACCGTTTTGGGTCTTCCGTAGGCTGACTACAGGCTCCTGAGAAGGCCTTGATGTGGGCTCTAGGGAAGTTTTCTATATCGTGTGAACTGGGCATAGGGTCTCCACAGAACTATGGGGCTGAGTGGTCTCAACTCTGAGTGTCCATCTCTGCTGACGTCTCCGTCCCTTATTTATTGTCAGGTCTGAACTACAATCTGACGGCTGATGTGGCACAGAAGGAGAAGGGCCAGCTGCCCAGGGTCTATTTTGTGTTGCTGGGAGAGACTGCAGGGCAGGTCTCGGAGAGGCTGCAGCTGACCCGCATGGATGAGGTGTGTCATCACTACGTGGCCCACGTCAAGGTCAGTCTCCTCGCCTTTTTAATCCTCCGGTCTTGGTCTCATTTGGAAGTAGCAAGAGTTACCTTTGTCTCATGATGTAGCCTCTGACTTCTGCAAGTCTACTTCACAGCTTGCTTTTCTTCTCTTAACGTTAAAAGCCATCTTATTTGTGTTTGATTCTTTTTGGAAACACTGTTGCATTGTGGAGGGGTGCACACCTGTCCTTTGGAATTGGTTCTGTTCTCCGCCTCCAGGAGGTTCTGAGGATTAAACTCAGGGCATCAGGAGTGCGAGGAGAATGCCACCCACTGAATCATCGCACTGGTCCCCTTTACTTATTGTGCTGGCTTCAGCCTCCGAGAAGAGGTAGAGGATGCCAGGAGAGTGGTGACAGTCTCTGTGCCTTGTTGTCTTGGGAGGTTTCTATCCTCTCCTCTCTGAGGTGAAGCCACACTCTGGGTCTTTGATTGGTCTCTGGGATGATGTCATACAGGTGAGGCAGGTACAAGATAGAATGAGGCCTGTCATTGGACAAGAAGGAAGGATGGGTGGGAGAGAAGTTTGAGGGAAGAGGAGGAGACAGGAACGGAAAGGATGGGAGATGGGAGGAGACTGGAGTGGAAGACGCCAAGAGAACATGGAGGCTGGTGTTAAAATTCCACGCTGTACCTTTACAGGCTGTTATGAATATTCTTAAGGGACGGATGTGTACAGGGCTTTGTATGTTTGGGTGGGCAATTACATCTTACCAATTAGGTCAGAGGTTATTGTGTTGTGTGTTCTTTCTTGTGGTGATTTGACTTTGGGAGAGTGTGTGGCAGCAGAGACACTGGGCCGCCACGGAGTTGGGAATGTGTGTTTCTGGCAAGATATCTAGCAGATATCTTAGGGCACTGTGGTGACAGATCTAGTGGGGGTAAAAGACAGTCCTTTTTATAATTTTACAACAACAGTGGTCGACTGCATGACATAGTAACTCACAGTCAGAGATGAGTTCGAAGATGGGTTGGACCACACTTCTCTTGTGGATTACTTTTTATTTATTTTAGGGGTGCATTTTGTGGGGGCTCTCTTCCCTTTCTCCAAATAAATGTCCAAATGTTTTTCTCTTCTTGAAATTATTTGCCAAATGTAGTTTTCATATAATTCAGGAAGCGAGGCTTTGATGACTGAGAGACCACTGTCCGATGGGAGCCCTGGCTGTGCTCACTGCTGTAGAGCGATCAGCCACTGAGCCATCGGCAGAGAGAACAAAGGCGGGCAGACCCATGGTGCAATGCCTGCGGGGTGTAGGGTTGAATCTCACGGACCCTGGCGTGGATTGGTTGTGTGAGCACTGTGTGTGAGTCTCTGCCTCTCTAAAATACACATGCGACAGTCACCCTGCAAGTAGTCATGAGCCCCGAGCAGGGTGGCGACCCCAGCACTTGGTAGGAAAGGGCTGAGGATCGTGAGTTCAAATTCTATCTGAGCCACTTAGAGAGTTGCAGCTTAGCCTGGGCTTCTTTGGTCAGACCCCACCTCAAAGCAAAACGAAAGATGAAATTGCACAGTGGCTCTAAAAACTTTGCCTGAAGTCTGAGGAAGCTCTCGGGGTGGTTAGTTTTGTCTGGGACATACATAATTTCCAACATTCTACTTACGTAAACACCGATTTTGTTTAGTTTGACGTAGTATTATTAGCCGTAGACATCTAGCAGACGGGAATCCGTAGATCGCAGTGTCTTGCCCTTGTTGCCTTGTTTGGGGGTCAGAGTCGGATAGTAACAGCTGCATCTAGGCTGTGTGTAGAGAACTGACTCCACGTCTGGCCTGGAGCCCATGGGTTCACAGCCTGAGATGCTTTGCGATGGGGCCGGGCTCTGCCTTCTGCCAGACTCAAGTCAGGGCCTGCCCAGGCTGGCTGCCCTTGACTTGGGGCTGCAGGCCACTTATAAAGCCACCCATGCTCTTGCTAAGCCTGCCCTGCCCTCCTTGATCTTAGATTCCTTTGGTTTGTGAATGAGGGTGTGGGCTGCTCAGGAAAGGCTCATGTGCAAACCTCGAGATGTATCAAGTGCCTATGTTTGGCACTTGCTAGGGCGTGGGGCTTCCTCGTGCTAAGTCTGCGCCACAAATCTTTTCCTTTGGGGCTCTTTGCAACTTCTTGCTTTGGCTGAAAATTCCCTAGCAGGTGGTTCATACCAACTAGAAGTCAGCGCTGCATGACAGAGCCACAGAGAACCCGCTGCTGGCCTTGGCTAGGTGCGTTTGGGAGCAGCAGTGGTGGAAAACAGGCTGGGCCAGAGCTGTCTCTATGGTGGTCTCTGAGGAAGGCTGCCCCAAAGGCTGGTCTGACCCCTTCTGTCACAAGCACTTACCAGATATAACAAATAGAAACATAAGGTTTCCCGTTGAATTTGGATTTTAGTTAACTTCTTTTTAAATATATGTGCAATGTCCCCCTTTCTTAGCGGCTCCTCTTTCTGAGGTATTAGTCGCTATTGGTCTCTGAGGTCCAGTGGTATTATATGGGGTCAAAAATCTAAAAATAATAAATGTTCAGTATCTTTTACCTCAGAATGGTGTGGTTCCATTTTTAAATAGTTGTTTCTTTGCCTAATTTATAAATTTCATCCTAAGTTATTTTATAACGGTTGATGATGTTTGCAGTTTCATACAGCCACAGGATGTCTAGGAACACATCCCTTGTGCCTAAGGGGACTTGGCATCACCCAAATACTACGTGGGATCCTGTGGTGGTTACTGCTGTCGAGGCATTTGATGGGATTTAGAATCTTCTATGGGGCGAAGCTCCAGGCACACCTGTGAGGGAAAACCTAAATTGGGCAAACCGAAGTGGGGAGGCCCACCCTAAAATTGGGCAACACCATCCTCCAAGCTAGGACCTTGCAGCCCATGAAAAGGAAGAAGTGACTGGATCCCAGCATCCATCTCTCTCTGCCTCCTGACGAGGTGTGACTGACCCCCTTGCCTCAAGCTCCCACCACCAGGATGTCCCCACCAAGGTGGACTGCATGCTTGAACGGTGAGCCAAAGTAAACCCCTCTTCCTCTAAGGTTGCTTGTTGTATTTTTGGCACAGTGAGATGTAGGGCAGTTGGCACTGATACACCTACAAAAACTATTAGTTCGTTTTGATACTATCTTACTCTGTCGCCCAGCCTGGGTTGAAACTCACAGGTCTCCCGGGCTTGCCTCAAACTCAGCCCTTCTTGCTCAGCCTCCCAAGCGCCAGGATTACTGCCTGCTGTGCCACTTATCTGAAAATTCACCTTTAGCTTGGCATCCCAAGGGCCTGTCTGGTGAGCCCCATGAGGGACTTCCGGTGACCCCCCCACCCCCCCAGCAGGGCTTCTCAGTTAAAACGTAGCTGATCAGAGCAGAAACTGGGGTCTGGTCAGAACAGTTTGCAGGCTAAGCACGGGCCTCCTGTGCGTGGATATTCGGGGTTTTCAGGGAGAGAAAGCAGACCCACTTTAGGGGATTGACACCTTATAGTTACTATTCGGCTGTTATCATTTGGACAGATGAGGCGGTAAAATATACCGGAGAGAGAGAGACGTAATTCCAAGAACTGCTCAAGGCAGGGAATAAATAAGCTGTCTTCTACAGTTACTACCTGGACCCGGACAGAGGACCTGGGCAAATGGAGGGTTATTTGAGTGAGACGAAATGTTAAGGAGCTAGCTAGCTGTCCCCGTTGTGGCACAGCTGGTCCAGGAGCTCACAGCCATAGCCTGGTGGCCTACAGGGGTTGTGGGAAAACAGCTGTGGAGGCTGAGGCTTACTCGAGGGTCGAGATAGGGCAGCAGGAATGGGGGAGGGGATGTGGCAGTGATCGCTTCCCAGCCCTGGAGGTATAGACTGGAATCTGAGAGTCAGGACTAAAGGACCGTGACTCAGTCTCTGCAGAGAGGCCTGGCTCTCAGCTCGGCAGACAAGTCATGGAAGATAAATGCAAACGTCCCGTCTTATCGAGCGCCATATGGCCGGCAGACAGGCCGGCACTGCGGCCACGTGTGCTTTGTTTAGGTTATCTTTAGGCATTTTTCTTTCTGTCTCTAAGCCTGTTCAGTACTCTCTTGTTTTCTTTTCTGCTTTCTCCCACTAAGTCTTCGCTCCATATATGGTGATATTCTCGCTGTGGTGACCGGCTTGGACCAGTACCTGTCTCCTGAATGCTACCTTGCTCTGCTCGTGAAGGGACCTCCGGGGAGGTTCCACTTTTGTAGCAAGACACACCCTGTTCTTGGGGCAGTGCTGAAGGTGTTCCAGTGGCTTCCTTGATTGTTCCCCAGATGTCATGCACTCCACTTATCTTTCCCCTTTCCCTCAAACCGGTCTAGCTTTGGAGGTAGCTGTCTTCTCTCTGAGTAACCTGACTCCACCCTCTTGCACGGAGGCCCTTGGGCTCCTGCTGCTTTTCTCCAGCCCTGCAGTTATGCTAGGTGCTGTTCTTGTGTCTGCCTCGAGCCGTGCACCTCCCGCCCACTCTTTCGTCTGAAGGTTCCACCCCCTAAATGCTTGCTTTCATAGTTTCTCTTTAAACCAGATGACTGTCGGTGCATTTGTAGAGTAAGAGGGCAGCACCCTTGTGTAAACAGAAAAACCGATCGTTGCCTGACCCAGAAGGGGACTCTGCAAAAACAAAACCCGTGAAGTCGGAACGCCGCCGTGGAATTCTGGTCAGTTCCTAGTCTCTGCACGTGCCTACCCACGCTGTGGGTTGAAAGGGGAAATTACCAGACCCGGAGGGAAGTGAAAACATTAGGATACCGCAGTGGTGTGCTCTCTTTAATGCTGTCGGAAGGATGAGTAGGAGGGTGGACCAGGGGGTAACTTTTTAAACTGATGGTCCTTCTATAGAGCCATGCCGAGTGTCATTGACAGCACACACATCAGCCCACATGCCAGCCTTCGCCGTGTTCTGAGTAATGTGCCTCTTCCGTCCCCATCTGCTGAATGTCTCTGACTGTCCCCGAGGGTTCTCTCCCTTCACAGGCCAGCTCCAGTCATGGTCCCAGGCCCTAAGGACCCTCCCTCATGTTCGGTTCTACCTTCTGGAAATGGTTTCCCAGCAGACTCCCGCTTTGGGACGGTAAGCTCAGAATAAATACCTAGTATGTGGAACCATGTTGGAATGGCCAATTGGACTGACTAGACCCCGGGATCACAAGGAACATCTTCTGTACCCAGAATGGAGCTCGTATCTCTGAGAAACCAGTGCACGGTGTTGGGAGAAGGTGGGCAGCAGAGCTTGAGACAGGAACAAATGTCCCGTGACTATTTCTCTGACAGACGGTGTCACCCAGACCAGCCGTGACTACTCCGAGTCAGGCAGTACCCAGGAAAGCTTGTCCTTAACCTTGCATTAGATGGCGTGTGGGACAGGACAGTGAACAGCCTCTAGGAACCAGGAAGGAACCATGCTGAGTGAACCATGGGGATGGGGGGAATCCTACACACAAGGCCTGCCCCTTCCTTCCTCCTGTGAGGGTCAGTAATGCCCCCTAGAAGCCCTCGGTAACCCCTGAGGGCTGGCGAGAGGCTCAGCAGGTAAAGGCCATTGCCACAGAGCCTGGCAATCGGAGCTGGATCCTTTGGGTCCCTGTGGTGAAAACTTCTAACTTCTGGGATTGTTCTCTAATGCAGTGTTCACATGTATCATGCATGACACCCACCCACCCACACCCCCACACACATACACACACGAATGTAAAAGGAAAAAGGTTTGTTGACCAGAACTGAACTACTGATCAGCCCAAGAGCCTATCACAGCTGTTAATGTCAAAAGCAGGCATAGGAAAACCCACAAGAACAGGACTCTGAGTGCTTGGACCATTCTGGGAAGTCACAGCTCTCCTTGAAATGGCTCTAATATGTTTCATGGAGGGACTTGCAAGAGGACTTCAATCAAGTTTCTGTGGGCCCTACTTGTAGGAACAGGTGCCCTGCTGGCCTGGCAGGGTCTTGCAGTGGTCAGTGCCATCCCGGACTGAGATCACACCTTGGGCTCTGTCCGGGTGTCTGGGTCTGCTCCCATTCTCACATCCCATACAGCACCTCCAGCCCTCAGCTCAGTCACGTTCTGTGCATCTGCAGAACAGCCATGGGGTGATGGGTCTCAGGTTTGGACGTGCTCCCACACTCACACGCGCGTGCGCACACACACACACACACACACATACACAAACACAGGCACACATATACACACTTATATACACTTATATACACTCACATACACACTCATATACATACATATACATATACACGCATGCACATATACATATGCACACAGTCATATATATAGACTTATATACTCACACTCACATACATATTCACACACTCTACAAAGACACATACATACACACTCACGCACACATGCACACACACAGATATGCACATATTCACATACACACACATGCACTCACACTCACATACACATGCCCACACACAGATATGCACATATTCACATACACACACATACACTCACACTCACATACACAACACTCACATACTCTACACACAGGCACACAAAAACACACTCACATACTCATACGCTCACATAGCATTCACACTCACACATGTCCATGCTACACCCCTCACATACACATACACACTCAACATTTACACACAGTCACTCACACACGTACACACACATACACTCTCACGTACTTGTTAAGAAGCAAATAGTCACGGAAAGGACATTCATTTGCAGTGAAGAGCTCTTACGTGAGAAATAAGAGGAAAGAAACCGACAAAGGTTCCTTCCTTTTCTAGAGAAATAATAGCTCAGGGCCAGCCATCTTGATAATTTGGAGAGATGGCTGAAAAGACTTAAAGTTGTAGGGTTTGACAGGTTTGAGACGTAGGGGTGTTAGAAAAACATAGTTAAGAAGCATAGAGGGAAAGAATGTCTCTCAGCCCCTTCCGTCCCGACAGCAACGGTTTTTAGTTTCTTAGGATGGCCTGCAAATGCTCGTTAATATACTTAGAAAGCTGTGCTACCCCCTGGAAGGTAGCAAGCTACAGTGCACTGTGGAAAGCTCCCTTGCTTCCCACAGTAGCATGGACTTCAGTACCTCTGCCGTACGACGGAGCGCTACTCGGCAGAAAATGGTTCCCTGGGAACGCGTTAGCAAGGGTGACTTCCAGAAGCATTGTGTGAAGATGCAGTAGGAGACCTGCCGTCTGTGCCTGTTTGTGTGACACTCTAGAAAAGGCCACTTCATGAGCCAGAAGGTGGATCAGGGGTTTCTGGAGGCCAACAGTACGGAGAGAGGTGGCAGTTACTAGCACCAAAGACAAATGAGACTCTGTGGGGTGAGGGGCACATTTTAAATCATGGCTGTGGGGTGGCTGTGTGAGTAGAACCTGTTACTAAAGTTGATTGGTGTGTAGATTGAAGTGCAGTGTTGTCATATATAAATTATATTTCAACCAAATGTAATTGGTTTTGTCACATATTCCCAGCACAGAGGTGTCATGGTGGTGTGTGCGTCCCCAGTGAGCTTGGAGATTTGCCCCACGGTCCTTCTGTTGAATCCCTCCCTCCTCTTCCACCTCCATGCCCACAATGTGTCCCTTCCATTAAATATGTCCTGTTTCTCTCCTCAAGATGCCACGTAGAGAGGGGACGCGTGACGCTTGTCTTTCTGACACAGCCTATCTCAGTGCAACAATTGCCCTCCACTCCTGCCAGTTCCCAGTGTTCTGGTCAGATGTAACAGAATACTGACCGAAAGCAACGTGGGAAGGGAAGGGCTTATGTGGCTTAGAGGGCTCAGTCCATCACTGTGGGAAGTCAGGGGAGGAACCCAGAAGCTGGAACTGAAGCAGAAGCCAGAACTGAAGCAGAAGCCATTGAGGGTCGCTGTCCACTGGCTTGCTCTCTGAGGCCTGCTCACCTGCCTTTCTTATATATTTGGTTGTGAGCCTAGACTTTAACAGCTGAGCCATCTCTCCAGCCCCTCACCTGCCTTTCTTACACAGCTCAAGGCTAGCTCACAGTGGGCTGGGCCCTCCCACATCAATCATTAATCGGGCCAGTCCTCTGAGGCGGATCCCCCGAGATCCCTCTCTCTGGGTATGTTGAGGTTTGAGTCTATGGACAGAACTGTGGAAAACCTCTCTATTTGAGTTTGCTTTATTTTGCTCAATACACTCTCAAGTCCTTAACTGCTGATAGCCTCTCCCCTCCCTAGTTATTCAGTTTTTAAAGTTTTAAGTTTTTGCTTGTCTCCTCTCTTTGCTCTGTTTTTGTTCTTGATTTTCTTTCGAGTCAAAGTCTCAGGTAGCCCAGGATGTCTCCTAACCCACCATTGGCTGAGGAGCACCTTAAACTCCTGATCTTCCTGCCTCATCTACCAGTTGAAATCACGGATGCAAGTGTCATGATGCCTAATCATCTCCTTTTATTTTGGCAAACATTTCTTCTCTTGGAAGAAATAGAAATATGGCAGTCAGCTGGGTTCCTCTACCGGGGTCTTTAGAATGTAACGAAGTGTGTTTGGGGGAATGCGAGGTCTGATAATACAGAATTAGCGTCACGCCTTTGGTAATTAACCTCCCTCTGGAAACGATGCGTAGGGGAAAAAAATCCACACCATTCTGGCTGGCAGCACAAACTGGGCATCTAGGATGTGACAGTCACTGCCTGTTACAACTTGTTAAGTATTCACTGCCATTATCCTCATAGGAAATAAGGCATAGAGGAAGTGAGGAACTGCCCAGAACTTCTGGCTGTCAAACAGGACTGGAACCCAGAAAGTCATCATACGGCAGCACTGTTTATACAGATGACCCACTCGGACTGATGGCCTCTCTGCTCCTCTTGTGTGGAGGAAAGTTAGAGAAAGTTGCTTTGTAGTACTACAAAGAGGCTTCCCCATTGAGTTCCAGGAGCATCTCGTCCGAGCACGTGACACCAGAGGCAGTCGCTTGAGGTGCCCTGCCCTCTAGAGCAACACTAGGCTTCTCGTGTTTAGCAGCAGGCTGTCCGATGTGGGGAGAGTTAACGAGAGTCCTCTGCTTGGTTTCCTGGTGAAATATTTCACCACAGCCAATTTTAAGCAGCCGCAGGACATCACTAATGCTGGTTTGGAAGACACGTGTAATAGCGCATTATGCGATGGCAGGTCCGACACTTCTAAGCACCCTCAGGAGCACGGACCGTGATGAAACACAGCAGATTAGGATGACTTCTGAGTGTCTGAGACCGTCACCTAAATATAAAGTTTAACTCGCAGGGCTCTTCTGTTTAACTCTTACTAAAGTCTGTGTTGAGCCCTGACCTGCAGAGTTCTTGGAAATGTCACGGTGGGGGTCCTGCAAACCGGCTGCTGCCAGCTCACTGTCTGTGTGTTTGTCAGTAGCTGGGACTGCTGTCTGAGTCGCGCATTACGCGTGGCTGTTTATCAAAGTCATTTGGCTTTGTCAGTTGATGGGAGTATGAACTTGCAGGGTCCCCGTAACCATCCGGCCACAGCTGTTCGTGTGTTGGCTTTAGAGATGGTCTGTATTTTGGCTGAGTTTATTAGACTGTATCACACTCATTCATTTAAACTTTTTAAATTGAAACACTTCGATCTTATTCCTCATCCCTCATCCTCTGTGTAGGAGCGAGGGGTGAAGGGCTGTCCTGCAGCCCTCCATGTGCTAAAGAAGCAGGAGGCATGGGAGAGGGGACTGGTAACAGTTAACCTCTTCTGCTTAGACCCTGGAGACTTCCTCCGCTTGAATTTGACCCAGTCCTGATGAGTGTGCAGTACCAGGGCTGTTCTCGAAGTCTTGGTTCTGGACTTTGGTCTTCTTGCCAGGAGACTCGATCAAGTAAGACCTCAGGGCCCATCCTGCCTTTTTCTCCAGTCACTGTCACTGAGGGCAGCGTATCGAGGTAGCTGAAATTGTGCCACATTCTCTCCGATCTCTCTATCTGCCCCAGGCATCCTTTCTTCTCTGGCTTTCGAAGTGAACTCACCGACCTCAGGGGCGACAGGCCACGAGTTGCCCTTTGCCTAGTAGCTGGTCCCTCATAGCCTTGAAAGGTTGCCCTGCCAGCTTCTTATCCTTGTCACAGATTCCAGATTTAGTTCGAGTCCTGTCTTTCTCCTCCCCAGTAGAGCTTTTGCATCTGAGACTTTGTCCAGCTCCACATGGACTTCCACACCTACCCTTTCATCACATGTGGCTGAGTGCATGGTAGACGATTGTTGTAAGTGTTCTAGGGAAGGAACCCTTAACTGGAATCTTTACTGCTTAGGATAAGAGGACCAGCATCTTGAGGGCTTAAACAGGTTGACTTAAAATAAAATTTTAACAATGAAAATTCAGATTTTTTTGTCTGCCTATATGGTTAAAGAAAATTGTTTTTTAGTAAGTTTATTAAGATTGAGTCCTCTTTTTAAAAAGATCTATTTTTATCTTATGTGTATGACTGTTTTGTCTATATAAATTATATGTATCATGTGCCTGTAATACCTGCTGAGGCCAGAAGGGGGTGCTGGATCCTCAGGAGCTGTAGTTGTGAGCCATTGTGTGTGCACTAGGAACTGAACTCAGGTCCTCTATAAGACTCAGCCAGTGCTCTTAACTGCTGAGCCATCTCCCCAGCATGGTCATACCCTCTTTTCTCTGGCTTTGGGAAAGGTGCTTCAGACCCTTTAACAAAGGAGTCATTTTCTCAAAAAGCATTGGATTAGTCTGAGGTTATGTGAGCAGGGGTTTAAAAATAGCCATGAAAACACAATATTAAAATTTGGAGCAAACCAAACCTCTGAGAAAGACCTGTGAACATGTTCTTCCTCTTTTCTCCTCTTCCTCCTCTCCCCTCTCCCTCCCTCTCTCTCCCTCTTCTCTCTCCATGAGCACATATACACATGCACATGTATGTTATAAAGATATTTTAATTTTGGAACATCACAGTTGCATGAAGATGAGCCCAGAGACGCGGTAACTGCCTCACTGCCTGCTAACCTTTGTCTTGCCTGGTTTTGCCAGTGTTCCTACTTCAGACCTCTCCAGGGAAAGTTGCCCACAGACTGCTCCACTCTCCCCACAGACATCAGGTACGGTTCCTAAGAACCAGATATTCTCTCCAGCAACCATGCATAAATACTGAAATCAGAAGATTAAATGTTAATTACTATTAGCCTCTCCAGTAATACTGGAATCAGAAGATTAAACGTACATTACTATC
Source organism: Rattus rattus (assembly GCF_011064425.1). Taxonomy (NCBI): domain Eukaryota; kingdom Metazoa; phylum Chordata; class Mammalia; order Rodentia; family Muridae; genus Rattus; species Rattus rattus. The sequence continues at coordinate 109,942,897 of NC_046161.1, forward strand.
AGCCCAAACTTCTCCAGCTGTGCACGTGTCCTCTGACAGGGGCAGGTAATCCTGGGGCCTGTGTCCCGTGGCTGTCATATCCTCTTGGTATTATCCCTTGGTCTTCTGTGTCATGACAGTTTGGATAAGGACAGGTCAACTCTTTCACAGAAGGTCCCTCTGCTTGGATTTCACAGTTAGATTCAGGCTGTACGTATGTTGTAGCCACACAACGAATGATTGTGTCTTATGTATCTAGATACATACACGCCGGTACCGTGGAAGAATATACTTTCACTCTGAATTCAGTGTGGCTTTCCAAAGTTGGGTTTCTGTTGCCCCAGGAGAGGGTTGTCTGCATTCGATGGAGGTGATCACACCTCTCTGCTGCCTGGACGGGGAGGCGTGTATTCCAGCTCCTAGGAAGGTGATAAATGGATTCCCAAGTAGGAATTTCAGGCCTTGGTGTCTGTTCTCACTACAATCCGAGAGTTAACCGTGAATTTCATAGAGCTGTAAGCTAGGAATTCCATGCAGCTGCCACGGATCAAGACCTGACTATGGGAGTGTGAGCACATCGAAATGAATTGTCTGTCTTCCAGGCAAAGAGCGGTTGCTTCTGGGGCTGGGGGATGTTAGCTGATTGACAGGGCTCAGGAAACTTTGTGCCTGCTCTGTGCCGGGCTGGTGGGCTTCAGCCTCAGTCAAAACAGAAAAGGATTCTGGGTATTGGGGCTTACATCTCAGTGGAGAGACAGACGTGATCAATACAGGTAATAGGGTACGGGGGAACCTAGATCAGGGCATATGCAGATCAAGGGTGCAAAGGTCAAGCGTCCTCACGGATGAGATTTGAGCCAACACTTGTAGGGTCTTTGGTGGTCAGAGTCCTCCTAGAGGCAGTGCTATGAAAGGGCATGGAAGCTGGGGATACTTGAGGCAGAGGAGGGAGGCCAAGCCAGGAGCAAACTGAGAGGAGGAGGTCAGAGTGCAGGCTGTTGGTCAGAACTGTTTGGAGCCTCGAAGTCACAGGAAACACAGTGCCCTGTCCTTAGCGACAGGGGACCTGCAGCAGGGAATGAGCAGGGTGGTGGCATGGTGACACGGTTCAGCTCCCACCCTTGAAGGACGCAGTCTGGATGCTGGGATGAAGTGGATGATGGGAGGTGGACAGAAACAAACCAGGTGAGCAGACTGTGAGGACGGACTGAAGGAAGAGACGGTGGCTCTGCCTGGGGTGACAGCACTGCTAGACTTTGAGGGTGGAGTCTGTGGCATATCCCTCTGGTTCAGTAGCCATCGAAGGTGGCTTCTGTGGCTGTAGGGATGGACTTGTCACTCTGTTCCTAATGTCTCTGTTCCAGGTAGAAAAGTTGCTGCAGGAAGGGGTGGGGGAGGGGTGTCGCCGCATGCTGCCCTCGTTCCCTGGGTAATTTATTATTTCCTTCCTACACTTTGCTTTGTTCCCCGCCCTCCATGTGCAGGTGGGACATATCTTAAGGGTAGGATCTGCAGCTTTTCTGTCTGAACAAGACTGGGTTTGAAAGGCCACGGAGTTCACCGAGACTACCAACAGTGTAAAGGGCTAGAGAAAGGCAGGGCGCCAAGGGCAGAGGCACATCGGGCTACTGCGCAGAGTGCCCTGCCCCCACACTCCCAAGGTTGCTGTTGGGTTCCATCTTTCCATGTACGGAGAAGAGGGAAGGTCAGAGAGCACTGGCAGTCTAACTTGAGACCCTTTAAAGAGCCACCAGTGACTCGAAATTCATTGATCATTGGAGTCTTAAAAAGGCAGTTGGGAATTCCAGTTTTGGCTGTGTGCTTTATAAATTCTATCAGCTTTATAGCCCAAAGACACCCCTCTCCCCCACCATGGAAACGTCCAGTCTGCTGGCTGCTAGTAGCTTATGACTACCAAGCCCCAAAATACAGTGCAACTCAGGAACTGAATTTTTACTCTTATTTAATTATAATTCACATCATGGTGCAACTCATGGTGTGTGTGCACGCATGCATGCCTGGGTCAAAGAAAAACTTGCAGAAGTCTAAGTCTATTGTCCCCTAAAATGTGGGTTCTGGGGACTGAGCTCAGGTTATCAAATGCCCTTAGCTGTTGTTCCATCTTGCCAGCCCTCACCTCTTGTGTTCGGCTGTGCAGGTATTGAGGCGTGGCCATTCAAGAAGGCAAGGGGACACTGGATAGACAGCTCAGTCTCTTGGAACATGGAGGCATCCAGGGCATTGTCACCCACATAAATCAAGCCTCAGGACAAAATGGACAGAAACAAACAAGTCCAGGTCGACTCGGCCGTCCCACTTTGCACTTAGGCCAGTGGGGTGTGCAGCACACAGTGGGCGTGGTCCTTTGGGGTCCTTCACCCATAGGTGCCTCCATCTGCCTCCGTGCAGGCCTCAGATGCAACGGGAGACACCACGTTTAAGGTGTCGGCTGATTAACCCTGAGCTGATCATTTCAAAGACGTCTGTGATCTCCCTTGGGGCCCTAAAACCATACAATATGGAGGACAGGGTGGGCCCTCGAGGTCCTTAACAAAGAACAAATGGGGTGCAGAGTGGTGTTGAAGGCCTACAATCCCAAGGAGATCAGCAGACTAATGTAATGGGATCTTGATGTCCAGACTGGTCTGACTTAAGAAACAAATCAAATCAACGAACAAAAAGGGAACATTTTAAGGCTTGAGGTATGAACTCCATTACGGGATTGGCTATAATAGAGACCCTTCCGGATGCTCCCGCTCAGGGTGGATAGGAATGTGTTCTGATTCAACACTTGTGAAACATATGAACTGCAGGATACTCCTGCTCCGGGATGGTGGTCGCTGGCCCAGCTTGGTCTCCCACCAGCCACGTGGTCTGTGCAAGTCGCTTCACCCTCATTGCAACATTAGTATCCTCTGCCCAGAAAGGAAGACCGGCCACAGTTCTGAATTCCTAGAAGGGTCTGGAAAATGCTGGCCCGCGGCCCTCCGAGTCACCCAACCCATCCCCCCGCTCTACCTGCTGTCGTATCTGAAATGGATGGAGACTGATTCCATTGCTACTCAGAGCATTTTTCTTTTTTAATGATTGGAAGCAGATGGTGAGAAACAAAAGAGAAGTGTGGGGAGGAAATAGTGAGTTACATGGGGACAGAGGGCAGCGCACGGCAACTCGACGCTCCCCACAGCAACTCTTCTACCTGGAATGGAGCCTCACTGGACCCACAAGAGCCCTTTGAAAAAGAGAGCTGATATGAACTGCAAACTCCTTGATGAGGATGGTGCCGTGGCACGGACCATCAGAAGAAATAGGTGCCCAGAGTTAGGAGAGACAGGAAAAAGTGATAGCCAGTGGTTGATTTTTAGTGTCACAAATGAGGGGAGGTACAGATGCTGCTCCCATCATCCTGATAGCAAGGGAGCATCTGACAGGTGGCATGAAAGAAGTACTCATGTGTGGAGGTGGTATGTGACCTCCTTGCAGCAGGTATAAGAGCTTACCAGTTAGGGGAGTGCTCCCCTCAGGTAGGAGTGCTCTCCCTACAGGTAGAAGTGTTCCTCCACAGCTGACAGTGCTCCCCGACAGGTGGGAGTACTCCCTCACAGGTGAGAATACTCCCCCCACAGGTATTGCTCCCCACAGGTGAGAGTGCTCCCCACAGGTGAGAGTGCTCCCCATAGGTGAGAGTGCTCCCCCACATGTGAGAGTGTTCCCCATAGGTGAGCATGCTCCCCCGCAGGTGAGAGTTCTCCCCCACAGGTAGGAATGCTCCCCCACAGGTGAGAGTGTTCCCCCACAGGTGAGAGTGCTACCCCACAGGTGAACACTTCTCAGTCACAGGAGCTCTCCTCACAGGTAGCATGAGGCCTCTCCAGTCTATGAGAGCTCCTCACCCACAGAGTTTGGAGTCCCTCACCTGGGTGGTAGCACCGAGCATATTTCTAGTCAGCAAATAGACTGCATCTTGCTGGCATGTGTCAACCGAGGAGGTACCATTTACAGGAGGGATGTGTGTCCTGTGGACTGTGATTTCTTCGAAGTCAGTTCTTCTTGCCTGAAGGACAGTGTTGTCAACAGACAACTTACAGACATCATACTGAGCTGTTCTGTTTAATGTTGGTAGAGAATTTGGAGGACGGTGGTTGGAAATGCCTTTGTCCTTCCCAGGGAAGCCCTGTGATGCACAGTCTTAGGACGAGGAATGCTATGGTAGGTTTTCCTTCTCTTTACCTCAGCTCTGCCTCAGGATCCATGTGTGCTCTCCTCCTGCCTGAGGAACAGAAAGGGGTCCTTTCTCCTTGGCAGGTGACAGGTTTAGAGTGATTTGTCTTGAGGGGGGCTTCTGGTTGTGGGGTACACGCTCTAGGTGGCAGAAGGCTTACCACAGAGAACCAGGTAGGAGGCCCCCATGCGGAATAAACCCATATCTTCCAAGAAACTCTCCCTAGCACAGTGGTTCTCAACCTTCCTAATGCTGTGACCCTTTCCCGCAGTTCCTCATGCTATGGTGACCCCCGACCATAAAATTATTTTGTCGCTGCTTCTTAACTGTAATTTTCTACTGTTATGAATTCTAGTGTAAATATTTTTGGAGATAGAGGTTTGCCAGTGGGGTCATGACCCACAGGTTGAAAACTGCGCTGTGGGGGCTTTGGGAATCTTCTCCAAAACCAGGCCTCGCCCCACGTTCCAAGGGTTGGAATGAACGTTGGAGCAGTCTGTCTGCTTATATCCCAGGGGGTTTGCGAGAAGATGTTGGTGAGGAGACATGTTTAAACTGGGCGGGTGAGATGCCTCAGCCCGTGCTGTAAGCCTGACAACCTAGGGTTGATTCTCGGAACCCACATGGTAAAAAGAGAATCGTGTCCTGCAGGCCGTCCCTGACTTGCACACGAACACTGTGGTATGCATGTGCACACACAGACACTGATGAGAGTAAAATAATAAGTCTTAGCCCTGTGCTAAACGTTCTGGACACTCCTTTCAACTTTATAAAGAACCCACTTACATGCATAACTCTGCGTGCACCCAAATCAGATTTAGGAATCTGAGATTGACGGCTAAACACACTCACCACCTTCCAGCTGGCACACGACGAGGTCTTGGGTTTGAATCCCACCTCATTCCTAACCAGGATAGGTAGTGAGACCTGATGGTGACGCACACAGTGTGGTCCTCCCTGATGGTCACTCATGCAGTGTGGTCCTCCTTGATGGTCACTCATGCAGTGTGGTCCTCCCTGATGGTCATGCATGCAGTGTGGTCCTCCCTTTACCTGATGGTCATGTATGCAGTGTGGTCCTCTTTGATGGTCACTCATGCAGTGTGGTCCTCCTTGATGGTCACTCATGCAGTGTGGTCCTCTCTTTACCTGATGGTCACTCATGCAGTGTGGTCCTCTCTTTACCTGATGGTCATGCATGCAGTGTGGTCCTCCCTGATGGTCTTGCATGCAGTGTGGTCCTCCCTGATGGTCATGCATGTAGTGTGGTCCTCCCTGATGGTCATGCATGCAGTGTGGTCCTCCCTGATGGTCACTCATGCAGTGTGGTCCTCCTTGATGGTCACTCATGCAGTGTGGTCCTCCTTGATGGTCACTCATGCAGTGTGGTCCTCTCTTTACCTGATGGTCACTCATGCAGTGTGGTCCTCTCTTTACCTGATGGTCATGCATGCAGTGTGGTCCTCCCTGATGGTCATGCATGCAGTGTGGTCCTCCCTGATGGTCATGCATGTAGTGCGGTCCTCCCTGATGGTCATGCATGCATTGTGGTCCTCCCTGATGGTCACTCATGCAGTGTGGTCCTCCCTGATGGTCACTCATGCAGTGTGGTCCTCCTTGATGGTCACTCATGCAGTGTGGTCCTCCTTGATGGTCACTCATGCAGTGTGGTCCTCCCTTTACCTGATGGTCAGGCATGCAGTGTGGTCCTCCCTGATGGTCACTCACACAGTGTCAGCCTTTGTCATTGGGACTTTGTTCAATGACAAAGACCCACCAGGTGGCATCTGTGTGGTTGTTTGCTCTCAGAAGACTCTGCATCCTTCTTCACTCCCCCACCCAGCCTGGGAAACAAGGGAGTGACTCAAACTATTTCAGGAAATGGTTCAAAGCTTTGTTGCTTTAAAGAAAAACCACGTCATTACCTGAGAGGAAGGCTTGTTGTTGGGCACTGCAACGGGTTTGTTGCCTGTCGTGGTGCTGGGGGCTGAGGCCCTTGATTTAAGTGACAGGAGATACTAGGCTGTCATTCTGCCAGAGTAAGCAGTTTGCTCCACTGTGGAAATCCAAGAGTGGCCCTATATAATATAATTGTGTGTGCGTGTATGTGTGCGTGCGTGCATGCGTGTGTGTGTGTGTGTGTGTGTGTGTGTGTGTGTGTGTGTGTGGTGTGTACATGGGTGTGTGTGTATACATATATAATTGTAAGTTTACTGGTGGTCAACGTAAAAAGTTAAATAGACAAAGTTAATCTTCATACCACAAGTGTTCCTTTGGCCCGACAAAGGCCACCCCTTAGGTGACTTAAGTAACATTTGCTTGTTCACATTTTGGGGATCAGAAGCCCCTATCTCAGGTATCTGTCTGGTTTCCTCAGACGTCTCTCTCCTTGACTTGCTGTGGCCTCTGTCTTGCATATTGCCTTCCCCCTGTTCAGACAAAACGGCCGTCTGTGTGCATGTCCAATTTCTGCTTCATATGAGGACACTGGTCACATTGCTTCAGGGACCACCCTGATGGTCTCACTTTTCATGGCCCTCTAAAAGCCTCACGTGCAAACACAGTCGTGTTCTTAGGTAGAGCACAGCTCAGCACACAACAGCATCGGCTGTTTGGTTCACTGGATGCAAAATATTTCAGCCCGTAATAAAGAAACTATCACTGAGATGATCTCCTTCCTGAACTTGGTCTTTGATATGGTACATAGTTTAGTCACATTTTATATGTTCACTAGGTGGTGGGACATGTGATATATTGGGCCGTGCAAGCCTAGAGCCAAACTTCTTCATCTGGGGATATAGAATAGTTACAAACAGGCCTGAGTGGACTCATACACCATAAGCCTTTCTAGAGTGAACTAGGTTTGGGGCAACGCTGATCTTAGAAAGCTGGTCTTTGCACCTGGGCAGGTTGGGAAGGATGGTTCTGGAACTGGGTTTTGGAACCTGAGTCCCAGAAGCATGGTGACAAGGGTCTGAAAATCTTTTAGCGCCACAATGACTGCCATCTCCTCCTTAGGGAGGCCCACATCCTTGTGTCACTGCAGCGTGGTACCCAGCCCCTGCGTCAAGGCAGTGCAGTTTGCAAGTGGACCCCATGCTCTCTGCTTGGCTTTTCGATGACATTAAAGGAACCCCCAAGGGAACACATAATGAAATCTCTCATCTTACACAGACTCTAATGCAAGCCTTTTAGGGGCTTCTCCATGAGCTCTTTTTAACACACTCAGAGGTTGGCGGGAACCAGGGGAGGGTGAAAGAGGGGAGCATATTGCCAAGCGAGCACTTCCTGTGCTGAAGTCAGGGCAGAAACATTTCCTGTGTGCCACAAACAGAGCTCCTCACCTGGCCGCAGTGCCTGGGAACCGCAGCACCTGCCTTCCCTCGGCCCGCAGCTGCTCTGGCATCCTTCCTGGTCTCAGAGCAGAGCCACACACAGGGTGCTGGGACCCATGGCAGACAACTCCCAGCCCTTCCTTCAGCTGTGTGGCCACACCCTCCCCTCCTAGCTGTACTCCTGAGCAGCCACAGATGGTCTGTCCTCTCATCACCCTTACTTCCTGCTTCCCCAAGCTCAGTATCCTGAGTTGCCAGTTATTCCATTACCGAATTTATCTGTACCTGTTATTTATAATTCATTTCTTCCTTTGTTCTCACCTCCTGACAAGAAAATAAAGAAGGGTCTCATATAAACTGAGTGGTCGAGGAGGCGCTCGTGACAGGAAGTTGATACACCACTTCCCTTTCTTCCTGCTTAACTAGTTCGATTCTTCTGATATTTTTGACGGCTACATGTTGGTGTGGATGAAACAGTGATCTTCATTCACGAGGCACTCCTGAAGGACATTTGTGCTTTCAGCCTACCTTTTCCCTGGGCTCGATACCCCCTGCCCCGATTAGGTTTAACTGTCAACTTGACATAGCCTAGAGTCATCAGAAAGGAGATCCGCAATTGAGGAATTGTCTAGAATAAATTGGCTTGACGGCATGTCTGCAGGTGACGGTCTCGATTGTTAATCGATGGGCCCAGCCCACTGTGGGCAGAACCATTCCCTAGGCAAGTGGTCTTGAGCTGTTATAAGAAAACTAGTCAAGTATGAGTCTGCATATTCCTGAGCCAGCAAGAAGCCTTCCTCCATGGGTTCTGCTCTGTTTCCTTGGCCATGAGTGAGCTCCCTAGTCAGAGAGACTGCTGTGTGTAATGACAAGCAGGCCTGCCCTCAAGTGCCTGCCTGAGTTCCGGTCCTGTCTTCTGTCAGTGATACACTGTGACCTGCAAGTTGAAGAGAATCCCCCGCCCTTCTAACTCACTTTTGGTCGTGGTATTTGTCACAGCGACAGAAACTAAAACAACTCTCCATCAGTCTTGTTGGAGACAGGTTGGGATGGACTAGATGTATCCTTGCCTGATTGATTGATGAGCCCAACATTCCAAAAACCTGGATTATGACCAAAGTAGCACTGGAAAGAAATACATATGGATCCAACCAGACTTGGGGTAATTTTATTAACAAGAAAGCTGCGAAGAGCATTAGGAAGGCTTTGAGATGGTTGGCATTCACCACGATCACATTCGTCTCCAATTCCCCGGTACCAAGCTCAGTACTCGACGTTGAGTAACTGCTCAATAAATGCTCGCCGAATGTTCAAAGACGTTGGACGGTGCCCAAGACGAGCACATGCTTAAGATATTCTCTTAAAAGTTGTCCTGCGCTAGCTGTTACATTAGATCAGTGTGATCTATTTTGAGTTAATTTTTTGTGTGTTGTCCAAGAAATTCTTGAACAGCTGTGGGAAAGAAATAATGGTTTGGCATCATGAGCAGACATCAGCCTGTTGGGTCATGCAGCCTATGGGTCACCTTTGAACACTCGGTCACCCAAGTGCACCTACATTTTAAGGCTGGCATTCCAGGGGGCAGCTGGAAACCTACCCTGTCCCCTAAATTTGGGGGACTTCCAGAATGAAGTCTCAGGCTGAAGCCATGTATTTAGCCATCCCTCTCTAGGGAGCTGTGGTACTGGGTCCACACTGGGCTTCAGTCTGAGACTACCGCAGGTCCTCCGAATTCTGCGTGTGCCAGCTCCTAACCACTCAGACTCTGGTGTTAAATGTTCGAGCCCCTCCTCTTTCTATTATTCTCTTACTTCGGGTCATCTTTGGGTACATGACCGTCATTTCTAGGGGACAGACACGTTGTAACTTGGAGTTGATGTTCCAGCTACCGACGTCCCCTCAGATACCAGCTTTTGCCATTCATGTTGTCCTCTAAATCCACTATGCCCATCTGAAGTTCTCGGAGGAATCTTGGACAGGCTTCTGGGACCATTGCTGCTAGCACTTTATGTTTTTTGTTTTTTGTTTTTATCCTAAGAAGCTGCAACAATTTACCAGATACTCATGCTTATGGACAACACTCCTTACAACACTGGCTTTAATTACTTGGTGACATCAAGGGCTCTTATCTCGTACGCCAGCATTTTAGAACTAGATGGTGAGTTCGTTTCCTTTCTTGTTGCTATGGCAAGATGCCTGACAAAAATCAATTTGAGGAGAGGTCTTATTTTGTCCTACTGTTGGAGGGGAGGCAATCTATCATGTAGGGGAGGCCTGGCAACAAGTGACTTGCAGTGGTAGGAGTATGAGGTGGGGACACCTCACTTTATGTCATGGCCGAACAGGAAGCAGAGAAAGCACAGGAAGTAAGACCAGGCAATAAAGCATCAAGATCCGCCTTCCATGACTCACATTCCCCAGTGAGGTTCAACTTCCTAAAGGTTCCACAACCTGTGGATTAGGGTCACAAGCTGGGGACCAAGTATTCAAATACTCTAACAACGGGTGTGTGTGTGTGCATTTCATATTCAACCCATCTCAGATGGTATATAATAAGTGTTTCATTAAAAGACAGAATTTCATGTTCGGATACATTTTAGAGTAAAGTGCATTTAACACACCCCACCGTACCCACTCCCACCTATGGATAGGCTTCTGGTTTGCAATGCTTCAGAAGCCTAAAATGCCCAAGGAGATTAGATGCTTATATTTTCCTAAGAAGTTGACCTTGCAGTGTTTTGCATCTCCGCAGTTGAGGTAGGACTGTGGTTGACTTTCTCTCAGTGATTTGGCTTTGTGCCCTCAGAGGCCTTTTCTCTCTATTTATATCGAAACTTTTTTAGCCTCGAACTTGAGTGCTAGAAGAACTTATTTCATATTCATAGATGTTTGCCAGGTCCTTCTCATCGATAAGCCCCGCTTAAAGATAGCAACAGGCCGGAATAACGATCTCTACGGTCCCCACCATTTACGGCTCCCGCCAATCTTGTGATGAGCTAATTGTTTTTGCCATATCTTCTAGCGGGCTTATGTAGTGTAGGAGACTCTTTGAAAGCCCACATTTCATGTTAAATTTAGCTAGACCCTTTGCAGCCTTGACTGATTGTTCATCTTGACGGAAGAAAATACAATCCTTCCTCCTCCGCCCTTGTCATTACACCCTTACAGACCTATGCAGGAGGGAAGCAACCCCTGTGTGAACGGGCATCTTTTAAAGAATCATGACACGTTGAGGAGACAAATGTACTTGGCCCCTAATTCAACAGGCACCTGTCGAGTGCTTGTGTACATAAGTTCCGTGACTGGGCTGGAGTCCGGAGGCTCATCCGGTCACCCAGTCACACCCAGACTTACAGATGAGAGGACGAATGACAGATGCTCAAGAGGACCAACAGATGTCCTGAAAGACTGGCTCTCACGAGAGAACAGAAATGCTAGCTAAAATTCAAGGTGCACACGAGCTTTGAGTGTTTAAATAAAGCAGTCCTGGTCCTCGGGCTCCTAAAGACGTGTGTGAGGAAAGACGTCTGAAAGGCTAAGGCCGTCCTGCAGAGAGTGAAGGCAGACCTGAGATGTGAATTGAACCCCTGAACCCCACAGGCTGAGACTAAGGTGCACTTATTTCTCCCTTGAAGACCCAGTTTCCATAAGATGGAGCCAACGGGGGATTATGATATGGATGGATAGACATGGTTTAACCAGATGCCCCAGAAGGACAGTCACCATCGATGTTATGTGGCTAATGACATGACGCTATGCCGTGTAACTACCTGCACGTGTTTCCCACACTGGAACAGACATACAGTCACCTGGGGCTTTTTAAAACAGATTGATAGTAAGTGGGTAGGGAGTTTTAGAGGAGACACTGAGGACAGAAGAGATATGGGTCTAACAGAGATGGCAGTTATAGCAGTGTATTTGTACTTAAGTGCCAGGGAATTTTACACTTAGAAATGCTTAAAGTTGGGAATGTGTATATTTAAATCTCCCCTTCAGCTGATGGGCAGGCCCCCTGTGCCCAGAGTCTTGGAATTTGTACATATAGAGCAGGAACTAAAAACCTAGCATTTAGGAAGTCCCAGGTGACCCTGATGCTGGCCCGGGGAGCACACTGCGAAGTCCCTGGATGGTTAGAAAGTGTCTCAGTTGCTTCTTAGCACTTCTTCATTTGACAAGATGCCTGACAAGGCAGCTTAAAGAGGAAATGGTGATTCTGGGTCACAGTCTAAGAGTGTGGTCAACCATGGTGGCAGGAGCTCCGGGAAGTTGGCCACATTACATTTGTAGGGGCCGAGAGAGGCGGGCACTGGTGCCCAGCTTGTCCTTCCTTTGTATTCAGCCAGGATAGCAGACCATGGGATGGCACCAGGTTAAGGATGGTCAAGGTGGGTCTAATTCCTCAGAGGCAATGCCCAGAGGCTAACCTAACCAGCGTGATCCCTCACCGACAGACAGATGTCTGTCTCTTAGGTGGTTCTAGAGCCTGTCAAACTGACGATTCATACTGACCATCACGGATGACAAATGGCATCCACACCATTTACTTAGTAACACCGAGGCCCTCGAGAGGGAGAATTTTACTTGCTCTTTTAGAAGTTCTTAGATGCAATAGGAGAAGCTGAGTCTTCAGAAAGATGTCACTCTGTCCATGGTCCAGACCTGGGAACAGTGACCCTGGCTCCTGTTTATATCTACTTTTAAAATACTGTGTGTGTGTGTGTGTGTGTGTGTGTGTGTGTGTGTGTGTATGTGTGTGTGTGTGTGTGTCTCCGTGTGTGTCTCCGTGTGTGTCTGTATGGGTACGTATGCCTTGATCCCCATGTAGAGGTGAGAGAACTATTTTGTGGAATCTGTTCTCTTTTTCCACCTTTCTGTCAGTTTGTGTAGGTTTTGGGGATTCAACTCACATCTATAGACTTGTGAGGCAAACACCTTTACCTGCCCAGCCATCTTGCTGGCTCCGTATCTACCTTTAGCAAACTTTTAGTTTGAATTAGCATATCTTTCGTAAGTTTCAAAAATTCATACCCAAAACTTTTTATAAACCTTTCACTTGGCTTCTCCTACTCATAGAATGTTATTAAAAGAAGCCATTGGTGATGGTTTAAAACGCTCTACTTATTTGTGTTTATTTATAAATTTATTCATATAGGGATACTGGGGATTGAACCCAGGGCCATGCATGTGTTATGCGAATATCTTCCTCTGAACTCTATCTGAACTATGCCTCCTGTTTGGCAAGGCTAGGCAGAATAGGCACTAGGATGTTATCTTTCTGGCACTTCTTCTTTTAGGTTTATTTACTATTATTTTAGGTGGATGAGTGGTTCACCTGTAGGTTCACTCCCATGTGTGTGCGTGCAGTGTGTGTTTGCAGTACCCTTGGAGGACAGAAGAGGGTATTGGATCCCTGGAACTGGAGTTACAGTTGTGAGCTGCCATGCGGGTGCTGGGAACTGGAAAAGCATACTCAGCCGTCTCTCCAGGCCCAGTACTGTGTGCCGTAAGAAGAATTTTAATCTTCAGCAAAACTTGATTACAGAGAGGAAAGTCCTAGTCTGAGCACATGAACATCGCTCCCTATGATCATCACCTGTGGTGCGTGGCATCCAGCTGATTGTCTCGGGTAGTAATTCTCCTCATTTGAGAGATTCAAATGTGAGTCATAGGAGTCCCTTTCCTAGACCTGAGAGAAAGCTTGGGCTAGATGCTTCCTGAGTATCTCACACCTTGGAAACCACAACAGTGCACTATCAGAGTTCGAATCTAACCTTGACTCAGTGATGTTCCATTGAGTTGCCCAAATGGGTATCTTTCTAGGCTCTAACCTAAAAGGCGAGGAAATGCTGGCCCACAGAAGAGGAGTTGCAGCGTTTGCCGGATTCATAAAGTTAGGTGTGGAGTTGAGGATGGGAAGAAGTTCCGTGCAAAGGCCTGGCTTTCGTGTGCTCAGCCTTAGAGATACTAGGAAGCCTTCGTATAATGGATTGGAGGCCTCCAAGGACTAGCTATGGCCGAGCATGAAGCTGGGTTAGATTAAGCGTCTGATTTATACTGCTGTTGTTGGAACTGCTTGGAGGATGCATATCACTGAGTCATGCCAACGAGAAAATGTAAACCACCTTAATGTCGCTCGGCTGTGAGAAGCCAGCTCCCCTGAGATAGGTTGGTCAGTGGATTTGCCATGCCCTGGAACAGCTGTCTAGATCTCTAATAACCCGGCGTTTCTGCCCTGGGTGTGGCCCTCCTTAGCCTTGGATGACCCCGTGGGTATAGCAAAGACCCAAATGGATGAACCTCTTAAGTTCTTGGCAGCCTTTGTGGGGCAGATTCGGAGTCTTGTGGGCTATTCTGGTTGTCACTATTCTTACATATTAAGTGCCCAGGATATTGACCAATCAGATCTCGGCTGGACAGCATACTTGGGGGCGGCATAAGTGGGGGTAAGATGCAGCTGTGAAATGAACACTGGGGTATGAAGGCCAGGCTGCATTTCCAGTTTCTTGTTAATTAAGGCAAGGCTTGGTGTGTCTGGATATGTACAGATGAGGTTTGCTCTGACTTGACACATGCCTCCTTTCCCCATTATTTCCTTGTGGCGTGATCTGTCACATTTCATTAGGGTATGTCATTATGGATGCAGCAAAGGATTATGGGAGATCCCTGGGAGAGGAAAATCTACCTCTGAGGTTGCCTGTGGAAGGCCAAGTAGGCTCACGTGCACTTGCCCAGAAATGTTGAATCCGAGAGCTTCCTTCAGTTTCCACGGATACAAATGTTCTTATTTCAATCTTATTTGTAGAAAAACAGTGATATTGTTGCAGGATAACTTCATAGAGCAGAGAGATAAGAAAACATTAAAAAAAAAAATCAGTTCTGGAATGGTGCGTATGACCCCCTCCTGATGAGAGGTGACTAGAAACAGTCCTAACACATTGATCCAGAGAAGGGCTCAAATGAGGCTGTTTGCATTGCATGCTGGGAAAATATCAAGGCATGGCAGACCCGATATTGTCTAGTTGCTTAAGAAACAGGTTCACTGGGACACAAGCCTATGACCCACTTTTTCTGCAAAGAAACTATCTTAGACTTCAGATTGACCATAAAAGAGAAGAATAAACTTACGATCCTGGCCAGGTCATCTGAGATAACTGATTAAAGGTACCTCAGTATAGCCACTTGTTAAAGGCAGAAGGGGGCAGGATTCATAACCATTTGGATGCCTGTACTTGCTGCTGCTGGCTGGACAGAGTTCTACTCCAGGAACGGAGGGTAATTAAAGGCCACATCTCATAGGCAAGTTATCTGAACACCTAAGACAGTGCAAAGTCTGGCTTGTTCTGATGGAGAACCTGGCTTCATACAAAACTAAATCCCAGGAACACAGACGGACAACTGCACAAGGAGGCTGAGCCTGACTGCAAACTCATAGAGCCCTGACTGGGAAATGACTCAAACATCCAGAACCACTGCCTAGATATCAGCTGCAAATACAGGAGGGAGAGGGGAGGGACTCGTGTAGTCCCATGATTCAAATCTGTGGCTCTCATTTAAGACCAGTGGTTCTCAAATTTTTACCAGAATCAAACACATACAACAGAAATCGTTAAAGCAACAGGTGTCTGGACCCCAAATGACATTTTTTTTTAAAAAAATCCAGTAGGTCAGCAATGAATTCGTAGTGATTTAAATAAGAAAGCTCCTCATAGGCCTGGATATTTGAATACTTAGTCCCCAGTGGGTGGTTCTGTTTGAGAGGGTTAGGTGGGGTGGTGGGCTTTCAGATTAATGCCACTTCCGGAGGAAGTACGTCATTGGGGGTGGGCTTTGAGACTAGTGCCACTTCCAGAGGAAGTATGTCACTGGGCTTTGGGGTTAGTCCCACTTCTAATTCTACTCTCTGCTTCATGGTTGAGATTAAGGATGTAACTCTCAGCTTCCTGTTCCAGCCATCACACCTCCTGCTGTGATGGACTCAGCCCTTTAGAACCATAAGCCCATGCAAACCCTTTCTTCCATAAATTGCCTTGGTGTGTTTTATCACAACAGGAAAGTAATATAGCATTTCAAACTGTCTTTGGGAGATCCTGATGCTAAACCAGACTCTATACTGCGAGCAAGTCTGGATCGCAGCCAAGGGAATCTTACCCTTCTTGTATAGGTGTCAAGGAGCCAGGGAGACTCCTGGAGCTGGGAGATGGCTGGGGTATATGAAAGGGAGAAGGTCCTGACGCAGTCAGACTCTCTTGGTTTCCTTTTCATTTACTGGGGTCAAATATTCAGACAAAAACCCAGCTTACTCAGTTTACAATTCTGGGTACAGGCCATCATGGGGTGGGGGATGGGTGACACAACAGTGGGAGCTCAAGGGACCATTATTCACACTGCATTCATAACTAGGAACAGAGAGGAAAGACTGTGCATTCTAGAACTTCACTCTCAAACAGTCTAGGATGCCCTTCCTAGGGATTGGTGCCACCCATAGTGGGATAGTCTTCACACCTCAACCTAATCAAAAAAAAAAAAATCCCCCACAGACATGCTTAGAGGCCCATCTCCCAGGCAGTTCTCATTTTGTCAAACTGACAGTTGACACGAACCATCACACTCTCCAGCTGAAGAACCCATCGTGCTTCATTTTATCCTACCCTCCTGCTTGCCGTTCGCCTCAGAAAGCTAAGAGGAAGCTTATAACTGCATTTTTTGTTTAAAGCAGGTGGGGAATAGTGCTGGACTGACTGTCGCATGCTGGTGAGAGCTACTGAGTTTTGTCAGTTATTTCAGTGGCCTGTTGGAGTCTCCCTCCGATTTTTACCAGGATATCACTAAGAATGATTTCTGAGTTCCCAATGATTAGATGGGAAATGAGGTGAAGTCAAGCTTGTATTTTACCATCATGCATATCACCAGAGAAACATGATGGTAGGCAGCAAAGAGCGTGGCTCAGATGAGCTCATGGGTTTGAGACTCCAGCTTCAGTGCTCCACCATGGCCTTAAGCCAGTGATGTGACCCCACCCTAAGCCATCTGCTAAGTTGAACCCATTGAATACAATCTCTGTAAGGAATAAAGAAGGAAACTTGGTTGGACTTTGCTCCCAAGACCAGTGAGGTCTGCTTGTCTCTGCCTTACACCTGGGCCATCTGCGGATGCTTCAAACACTAAGTTGATCTCTGGAAAATCTGGACGTCTTCTCGTCTCTTTTGTTTTGCTTATCTTGTTCCTGCTTTAATCATTGCTTCTCCTTCTAATTTTCTGGCCTTTATAGTGGAGTGTGGAGACGTAAGTCACGTGTCCAGATGGGTATGGCGTGGCAAGATTTCCCAGTCAATGACTTTATATCGACCGGCCTCCTTTCAGAAGGTGCTGTGTCCCGTCTAAACCTCCTGATGATCTCACTAGATTCTCTTAGTCACACTCTTCAGCCTGTGTAGTGACACCTTTGAGAAGTGACGGGTCCAGCCTCCATAGGCAGTTAAGCTCGGAGCTTGGATTTTTAATCCTGTGTGCTTCTGAAATGATCTAACGTGCTAACTTGTCTGCTTTGCCTCTTCATTGAAGTCTTTTCACGGAAGGATGGTGTCTCTACTGTTCTAACTCCCCATTTTAAACATTTTTTCACTATGTGTGTCTGTTAGTATGTGCACATGCATGTGACCTGTAGAAGCCTGAAGACACCTAGAGCCAGAGTCACAGGCAGTTGTATGGCATCTGACGTGGATGCCAGGTCATGAACTTGGGTTCTCTGCAAGATTAGGAACCCCCCCCTAACAGCTGAGCCATTTCTCCAGCCCCAAACACCTCAAAAATTTGAACATGTCAGACAACAATTTTAGTTCGCTGGTGGAATCTGTGGATCATGTAGACTGGTCAGGAAGGACGGCATGTAGGATTTCATGGAGTTAGGAGAGTCAGCTGGAGAGATCTGACGGCCTGGCTAGAATTACTCAGGGCAGGGGTTCTAAACCTTCTTAATGTTGTGACACTTTGATATAGTTCCTCATGTTGTGGTGACCCTGATTATAAAATTATTTTCGTTGTTACTTCCTAACTGTGATTTTGCTACTGTCATGAATTGTAACGTAAATATCTGGGTTTTCTGGTGGTCTTAGGCAACCCCGTGAAAGGACCATTTCTCTCTCTCTCTCTCTCTCTCTCTCTCTCTCTCTCTCTCTCTCACACACACACACACACACACACACACACACACACACACACACACACACCTGCTCAAAGCGGTCAAGACTCACAGGGTGAGACCTTTAAACTAAGAACATCTTCACTCACACATCTGACAGGGACAGGGATCTTGGATGGGATGCCAGTCTGTCCGTGTGAACCCTCTACAGGGACTGTTTTGAGACTCTTGGGAGCATGGCAGCAGGTGTCTCACAGAATAGGGAGGAAGTGGGTTATGGTGCCTGTGTGACCTACTCCCAAAGTCACAGAACATCGCTTTAGTGCTCGAAGGATCCACAGATGGCCCGACCTTAGGGCAAGTGCAAACAGGGTATCACAAGTTGAGGAGGCAATGTCAAAGCCAAGTTGTGAGAAAGCAGAGATTAAGGGAGAAAGTACCTGCCTATATGAGCTTTGTACATGATGTAGACATGGGAAGCTAGGGTTGGGGATCCTGGCACAGGGAGGCCCAGACAGTTTGGATGCAGCGAGGGTGGGGAGCAGGCAGCAACGGGTCCATCACCCACAGAAAGTTGCTGTGCCCAGGCCTGAGCCAGCCAGAGGGAACAGGACACACAGCAGTGCTCCTTGGGGACCAGTCCCTTCCCATAGATGGTGCAGGACTCTGCAGCACCTTTTCATCCTGCTGAGAATTGGACCTCATTGTTTCTATTTAGTGCGAATCTTATGACGTCCCACACGCCACCTAAAAAGCGAAGACCTCTTCTCAGCGTCACGCCCTTCTTACGTTTAAGTCAGATGGCAAGAAGGAGAAGCTGTAAAAGCTTGCTTCGCGCTGATGTCAAGTTTATTTTTGGTCCTCTTACTCTCCCTAGAGCGAGCACTTCTCCTAAGACGGTGGCTGCCGTTTCCTGCTCACTCGCCACTCCCCTACCAGAGTAAGCTCACTTTTATTTTTAAATCCTCTCCATGCTCTAAGAACGTCCAGCTTCAAATAATGGTTGGAGATGCTCCAGGCTAAGAAGAGAATAAAACTCCCCTGCCCTTCGACCTCGGAGGTGGGATCAAGTGTGCAGTAACGATTATTACTCCCAAGACTCGCCCCTGTCAGTTTTTCCCTATTATTCCTTCCTGTTATTCCGTACTCATGAAAGCCTTGCTGCCAAGCGTTGTTCCATTAAGATCCAATCTGAAGTGAAAACTTTTGAGGTTTTAGTCAGTACGCCGTGAAGCTGCTGGACCCCGACGGGACAGGCTCACCATTCTCTAAACTTCCTGAATTGTCACCTCTTAGCCCCATAGTTGGTTTCTTGAACCTCTGGTAAGTCCACTTCCCTGACAGCTCCCCACTGTTTCCACCTGGGTGGGGAGTTAACTGCAAACCCCTGGGGCTCAAGGCCAACAGGCTGTGCAGCTGAGCTCTCATGGGTGGGCGGGGATGGCTTGGCCCTTCTGGGTGACACAGGTCACGTGGGGAGAGGGGGTCCACATTGGCAAAGAGCCTCATGGGGTCTGAGCCTAGGTTTCTGGAGGTGGAACTTTCTAGAAGAGCTTGCTCTGAGAGTACCTTCAAGCGTCTTTTTGATCGGAGGCAGTTTGCCTGAACAGACCCTGAGTCAAGGCTATAGGGAGTCGAGGACAGCTGTATACAGTTGGGCTTTGAAGTCTGACCATTTAAGAGAAGATTGTTGGTAAGGAGACGTCGTCCGTCACAGCCTGCTTATCACTCCGTGGTGCTGATATGCATTGCCATTTGTGTGTGCATCCTATCTGTTGTAACAGATTTTGCATTTTCTTCACTTTCTATTTATGTCTATGTGTGCCCTGTGGGATTGTGTGCTCTGTGTGAGTGCAGATGCCCGTGGAAGTCAGGAGAGGGCATAAGATCCCCTAAACTGGTTACGAGGGGTTGTAAGCCACCGTTTGTGGGTGCTGGAAGCTGAACTCGAGCCCTGTGTAGGAGCAGTAAGCGTCTTTATCCCTGGACCATGTCTCCAGGCTCTTTGTCCTCCACCTTCTATTTAGGGAAAGTAAGGGTAGGTAGGAGACTGAAACAGTACTGATGGGGATGGTGGTAATGGTGGTGGTGATGGTGGTGATGGTGGTGCTGGTGCTGGTGCTGGTGATGGTGATGGTGGTGATGGTGGTGGTGGTGGTGGTGATAGTGGTGATGGTGGTGATGGTGGTGGTGGTGGTGGTGATGGGGATGGTGGTGGTGGTGGTGGTGGTGGTGGTGGGAGTGGTGGTGATGGTGCTGGTGCTGGTGCTGGTGCTGGTGGTGGTGGTGCTGGTGATATTTATTGAGTGTTTGTAGCTGGGCACATTCTCATCCAAGCTGTTTCTCTTCTTTATCCTGTGAAGTTCACACTGTTGTGTACCCAACAAGAAACAGCCCTAGAGCAGTACTTTGCCCAAGATTTGATAAGCACAGAGCACTGAGAGTCAGGGACCTAAGTCCATGTTAACCTCAACTAAGGAACCTGTGCTCTACAATTGACATATTGTGTGTGTGTGTGTGTGTGTGTGTGTGTGTGTGTGTGTGTGTGGGAGAGAGAGAGAGAGAGAGAGAGAGAGAGAGAGAGAGAGAGAGAATGAATTATGGCAAAAGCATGGATTGTTAGATAACCTCACTCCTGTTCATTTGCTTACCTAAAAACCAAGCAGTTTTCAAGCCCCAAGGATTTATTTTTCTGATGGTAGTTAATTTCATAATTGAGTTTTGAGGGGGCTAGCTTTAGGTGCTCTCTCTTGGGATCTGCAGTCCTCAGAAGTGATGAAGAAGCCAGCCATACCCCAGCACAGTTCACAGTCCAACCCCAGGTCCAGCAGAGCTTCAGGTAGCTACGGTTGTGTTGCTGTGGTGCACCTGTCCTAGTGGTCCCCAGCAACACAAGCTTCCTCAGGGAAGACACAGGTTGTCTTAGCATGGTGTGTCCTGAGCTCTTGGTCACTAAGCAGACAGGGCTGGAAAGAGATGGAGAAGGGAAGGAATTGGCTTGACCATCTCACCTGTCAATGGCCCATTTCACCCAGATGTGCTCTACAAATGAGATTCTTCCCATTCATGAGCTAAAGCCAGGCTTGTTACAAAGTAATACCTAAACATTAATTCTTCATTTCCTCATGAACATTTTCATTTACACCACTGTGAGGCAGACCAGGTGATCTGGGATCATTTTCCACCCGCAAAAGTCCTGTTGAGAAAGGTGAAGTTGAGTTAGGGGGAAGCTAGGCAGAATGTTCAGGGACACTGTGGAAGCCAGTTATGGAAGCTCCAGCTATCGACTCTGTGAAGACAACCTTAAAACGATACAGAAGTGATACAATGTATACAGCCACAGGGAGACAACCTGATACCCAGTACTGAGGTGCCCGTGGTTAGCCCCATCCAGGCTAACACCTTTAGCCCACCTCAGGGGACAGTGCAGGAGCCAGGCTCTGTCTCTCTAATGTGTTACAGTCCATCAGCTAGTAAACTGTGCACATAGGTCTACGGTAACTTATGCCCCATGAGTGAGGGGGGGTATCCCACCTCTGTGATGCTGCCCCATGGATGAGGGGGCCATTCCTGTGCTGGCCATTGCACAAGGCTAAACGCCCAGCTCGACTGCTCTGCTTTAAGGGAGTCTGGCTGGACACGGAGTGACTGCTTTTGTAAAACCCGAATGATGCTTCTGGCCTCAGTTAACCAAGTGATGCTGTTCCAGACCCTGTGGTAACAGCTGTAAGAGCAGCAGGCCTCTTGAGCTCCTCAGAGGCAAAGGGTGCACTTGGGCTCCCTGGAGACCCATCCGTAGTCACACACAAAGCTCCAGGACGCACAGTGACACCAACTACTTCTGCTTTTTATTTCTCATCCACTAGGGTTTCCCAGCCATCTCCCCTGGTATTTCTAAAACAACCCTCAAAAGGCCTTGGGAAGAAACTTGGATGGCGGCTGTGGCATTGAAGGCCTTGTCGGTGACTTCCTTAGTCTCGGGTCAACAGTGTTTGACCATGAAGTGACCTCACAGGCTTGTGCATCTGGATCCATGACCTCCAGCTGGTATGGCTGCTTTGGGGGACATGTGGAATGTTTAGGGCTCTGGCTGAACCAGTAAAAAAGTGGGTCACTGTTTCCTGACCTACGTAGACGAGGGGTACCACACTCCCAGCATCCTAGCTACCCATGCCTTACCCAACCAGGATAGACTGATTCCCCCATCCCCAGAGAACCATGAGTCAAAATACCTAACCCCCTCTTAAGTTGCTTCTGCCAGGTAGGCCAGAAAAAACGAATGACAGACACACAAGCCCAGTCTCATTAGTAGCCTTCCCAGAATAATCTATTTCATTCTGTTTTTAATTAAGTTGTGGCACAAGAGGAACAGTTAACAAAGACTCCTATTGTCTCTTTGTGAAGTTCTGCGAGGTTCCTGTAGGGACCGTGTAAAAATCTAAACTTTTAGGGATATTCTTTTTAGCCACAAATCTTCCCTTACAGGACAAATCGGGTTCTCCGTGATTTTCGTGTTGGTCATTATCCCCAAAGGGCTTCACTCTAATCACATGACGTCATCTTTACTAGGACGATGAGGAAGCTGATATTCTCCCCCACACACACCCCGGGTCATTGCTTACTTTATAAAAGTAATGGAGTTTTAAATAATTCTGGACATTTAATCTCAAGGCCAAATATGGTTTCAAATGAGAAAAAATATTTTGTAAGCTTGGGAGTTTTAGTTCTAGGAAGAATGGGGGGGGGATAGAGGTGAAGGAGCACTCTGTGGGGGAGGCACGCTGACTAATGTTTCTCCTTCAGCTTTCAAAAATCGAGTTTCCCGTGTGGGTGGGCGGTGGGTGGTGGGGGTGAGTTTGATTTCGGGATGTCTGAATGTACTGCTTAGTGTTGTTAAATTTTCATGGCTTGGTAGGAAACTTTGAGTGAGATCATTTCACAAGGAATGACATATGTCACGGGCCAAAGCAGGGAAAGGGCAGGGAAACCATCTTTAAAGGGGCCGCCTCCTGAGAGAGAGGCTGTGTTTGGTAGGAAAGTCACGGTTGGTCTATTCTAGGGTGAAGTTTTAAAGGTAGGTAGCAGTGGTCCTTCCCTCGGGCCTCAGATCTGGCTTGTGTTTCTTCTTGGTCCCCATTTCTGGTTCCCCATAGCATGACCACAACACAGTGGGTTCCTGACCTACTGTGTGTGTGTATGTGCATGCGTGTGTGTGTGTGTGTGTGTGTGTGTGTGTCTGTGTGTATATCTGTGTATGTACTTGTGTGTCTGTGTGTGTTTCTGTATGTGTGTCTGTGTGTGTGTGTCTCTCTGTGTCTGTGTCTGTGTGTCTCTGTGTGTGTGTCTGTGTGTGTTTCTGTATGTGTGTCTGTGTGTGTTTGTGTGTGTCTCTCTGTGTCTGTGTCTGTGTGTCTCTGTGTGTGTGTCTGTGTGTGTCTGTGTGTGTTTCTGTATGTGTCTACGTGTGTGTCTCTCTGTGTCTGTGTCTGTGTGTGTCTCTCTGTGTCTGTGTGACTCTGTGTGTGTGTCTGTGTGTGTCTGTCTCTGTGTGTGTATGTGTATGTGTGTCTGTGTGTGTCTGTGTGTGTGTCTGTGTGTGTGTCTGTGTGTGTGTGTCTGTGTGTGTGTGTGTGTGTGTCTGTGTGTGTGTGTGTGTGTGTGTGTGTCTGTCTGTGTGTGTGTGTGTGTGTTTGTGTGTGTGTGTGTGTGTGTCTGTCTGTGTCTGTGTGTGTGTGTCTGTGTGTATGTCTCTGTGTGTGTGTCTGTGTGTGTGTGTGTGTGTGTCTCTCTCTCTCTGTGTCTGTCTGTCTGCATGTCTATGTATCTGTGTGTGTGTGTGTCTGTCTGTGTCTGTGTGTGTGTCTGTGTGTGTCTCTGAGTGTGTGTGTCTGTGTGTGTGTCTCTGTGTGTGTGTGTGTGTGTGTGTGTGTGTGTGTGTGTGTGTGTGTGTGTGTGTAGGCTCCTGCTTAGATCATCTAAGAATCAGTCTTCCTGCCTATTGTATTGTTTTTATTTTTTTATTCTGGGTTTGAGACAGGGCCTCACTATGTAGCTCTGGCTTTTCTGGAACTCTATGTGGATCAGGCTGACTTCGAACTCACAGAGATCCACCAGCCTCCAACTCCCCAGGGAAAGGAGGGGGAGAAAGGAGGCAAAAGAGATAAATTTGTTGTTACTTCTAAAGTCGGCCTGAGGGACGAGAAAGGGGGCTGCAGACCGAAGAGTAAGGACCAAATGTGACTGTAGAGAGTGGAGGAGGAGCTTGTTGAGGGCAGGAGACCTGACCTTGCCTCACCATCCACTATCACAGACTCCTCCACCCTTCCCTTCCGAGAGCCTGTCCTTGGGATGCCTCTGAACGAGGGACGCCATTACTCTCCCAAGCGAGGCTGAATTAATCACGTGTAGTAAAAATCCAAATGAATGTTAAGGATAGAGGAGTTCTCTCACATGGAGGTTGTTCAGGGCTCAGTCTGTAGGGACTTCACAATGTCAAAAGGATGAAGGAACCTTCTTCCTATGCAGCTCTCAAACCAAGCCTCCCAGTCTGAGAGCCACCTCGTGTGCCAACGCACTCGCTCAAGTTCCAGCCAGCATGCCACATGCCAGTTGGGGAGAGAGGAGGGGGAAGTAAACCTTCCTCTCTACCGACTTCTCTCCCTTTCTTGGAAGCTCCAGCTACTGGCCTTAACTCGTGTGCTATTGACTACTACTTCCAGGGAGACTAACTAGTACTTCCAGGGAGACTAACTAGTACTTCCAGGGAGACTAACTAGTACTTCCAGGGAGACTAACTAGGAAGTGCTGCCCTTGATTGCAGACAAATTACAGACAAGGAGATAGTCAAGTTTGACTAAAAGACAACAATGGAGAATGGATACAATAGCTGGCCGCAGCGTGCCTCACTTGAAACTCGGCACATGTGAACGGTTACCATCTGCTGACTGCTCTAACTGTTATGCAATATCTAAGCCTCCTATCAGACCCTGGGTGGCTTGGAAGCCCCTCTCTCCGCCTCCCTCCTCATTGTCCCAACGTGTGACATCATTGTTAAATGACCTCAGTTCAGCCCCCCTGCCTTTTGAATGCCCCCCCCCTTAAAGGCTCTACAGTTCTAAGTGTTTTCTTGTTAAACACTTTTGGATAATTTACTTCCAGAGGGCTTGTACACAATTATCTAATTCGTCGTTGTTAATGCTAAAAGTTCTGTGAGTTTCCCATAAAACTGGAAAACTAATTCTGGGTCATGAAAATGAATGATTATTGGCACCTGCGAGCCTTTACAACCTGGTTCCAGACGTTAGCAAAGCAAAAGAGAGGGCGAAAGGAGATCAATCAGTATGGCGCGAAATAAAGACCTTTGCGGACAAAAAGAAAATGCTTCTCTCCGCTTTGTTTGAGTTTTGCGATGCAGAAAGACAGGAGGTGTCTGAGGACACTCACGCGAGGACATCTTGTTTGTAAAAGGGCCGGGAAATCTATTTACTCCACCGTAGGAGCTGCCAGTGGATAGAGCCAGGCCGGGTAGGTGAAGCGAGAGAGGAAACTCTGAGTGGGCTGGACGCCATCTCCATGCCTTGGTTGGAAAGTGTCTTTGATGAGCCCTAACATGTGACCAGCTGATTCACTTTGTCCTTTAAATCTCCAGAGAGGTGATGTAAACAGTTTCTAGGGAGAAGGGAAATCGCCCCTGGTCCAGCCCTCTGGTGTGGAAGCAGAAAAGAGCAGGGGCCAAAGGCAGATGGGGGCCTGCCACGGCGTGTGTCCCGGTTAGGGTTCCTTTTGCTGTGATCAAACAAAATGACCAACGGTGACTTTTGAGGAGGGAAAAAGTTGACTTCAGGTTACATTTCCATATGTAACCAGTGAAGGAAGTCACTGCAGGAAGTCGAGTAGGACAGAGACCTGGAGGCAGGAACTGAGCCTTAGAGGAGGCTGCTTACTGGCTGTGTTCCTTCCAGCACCCAGGACTACAAGCCCAGGGCTGGCCCCAACTACACAATTGTCAATCACAGAAAGAAACCACAGGCTTGCCCACAGGTCAATCTGATACGAGCAGTGTCTTCTGAAATGATTCTAGCCTGTGTCAAGTTGACAGAAAAAAACCACCACCACCAACAACAACAACAAAAACAAAACAACAAAACAAAAACCAGCCAAACCCAGCCAGCACGTGCAGTTCTCTTTGCTTATTGATCACAGTATCTGGTTTTGTCTTCCTGGGTTTCTCCCTCTTCTTCTTTATCTTCCCTCATTACTTATTCTGGGATACGCTCCTGGATGCGGCTGTCCTGCTGTCCCCCCCAAACACAACACAGGACCTTTAAAAGCACTCTAACTGCAGCTGCGGGATTCCCTGCCATATTTCCGGGTTTGACTATGATGAGTTAGGAAGTCCGGTCAAAGGCTTGGACTTAAGTGTAAAATCCAGCTAGCCCTGTGACTCTGGGCAAGGGGTTCTACTGCTCCAAAGTTTCTGAGCCTTCCCTGTAATCTGCTGTTAATTTCTGACTCAAGGAGCTTGGGGGAGGGCTGGATGAAGTGATTTAGTAAGGAAATTCCTGGAGAGTGAGATGAGAACGAGTCAAGTTGTTCGGTCCTGCAAGGAAGTAGCCGTTTCCTTAGGCATGGGTGTTTATAGACGGTCACTCTGGCTCTATGGTTTGGGGAGCGTCAGGGAGTGGGAGTGGATAGCTCAGGTAGGACATGAGAACACTGGCCAAGGCGCTGGACCACCGTGGTCACAATGGGGCCAGAGGGTGCAGATGGGGTGGGGGCCCTTTCTGAAGGTAAGGAAAGCTAACACGGGATCAGGAAGACAGAAGAGACGAGCACAGCCCCCAGGCTAGGTGAGGAGTATGTGAGGGAGATGATATAGGCTGAGAGCAAGTTGTTAGAGACGTCTGTAACACCCACAGAGTACTGGCTGGCTTAAACGGCCATGTCTGGGGCAAGAGAGATACAGTCAGTACATGCTAAATGCTTGATGCGGGATAAGGAGCCAAGTTCCGTCCGAAGGTCTATGCTCCAGCCCTCCACCCCATTCCAGAATCACGGTTAGCAAGGTTTCAGAACCTCTAATGCTCACCTGCTTAGAGCCCCGGACGTCACTGCAGGACTGCACTCAGAAAGGGGTAAACTGAGGAAAGTCCCTGAGAGGAGGCTCTGGGATGGGCTTTAGAATCGGGGAAACTCGTCAAAATCTGCCATCTCTATCGTCCCAGCTGCAGGTCCCCACGGAGCTGCATGCAGTTGGTCACATCGGGTGAAGGTGACCAGATCACTGGGTTCTGAGTCCCTGGGAGAAACATTGTCTTGGGGGTGGTTTCTTTTCTTTTCGTTTCTTTCCTTTCCTTTTCATTTTCTTCCTTCCTTCTTATTTCTTCCTTCCTTACTCCTCCTCCTCCTCTTCTTTGTTTTGTCTTATTTGAGAAAGGATTTCTCTGTGTAGCCCTGGTTGTTCTGAACTGGCTCTGTAGACTAGGTTAGCCTTAAATTCAGAGATCGGCCTGCCTGCCTCTGCCTGTATTGAGATTCAAAGCATATGTATGTGTGTATATATATATATATATATATATATATATATATATATATATATATATATATTTACAGGGCTTTGCCTACATTTATGTTTATTTACCTACTCAAGCTATCCCTGCAAAGGTTGGAAGAAGGCATCAGAGTCCCTTATAGTTGGCAGCTGTGGGCACTGGGGACCAAACTCTGTGAGAGCAGCTAGCGCTCTTAACCACTGAGCCATCTCTCCAGTCTTGTTGCTGTTGTTGTTGTTGTTGTTGTTGTTGTTACAGTCAGTTTGGTTGTAGATTCTCCTCTTCCTGTTCACAGTTCAGACCCTGGAATCAATAAAGTCATGGGGTCCCTCCTCCCAGGAGGAAGAAACCCTCTGTCTGTGTTTTGTGCAAGTATTCCTCAGATAAAGACTGCAGCCACGGCAAGTGCCATTCGTACTTACGAAGTCGTTGTCCCCGAGACAGAAGTGAGATAAAAAGTCCTTGGCAAATCTGCAGAGAATATTTCAGAGAGAAAGAGGCCCAGAATTTACAGAGTCCAAAAATAGCCACTGAAGTGCAGCTGTGTTTAGCTTGTCAGAGAACCTGTTGAGTCGAGACAGGCAGGGGTTTTATTTCTCGAGCTGTGAGGTCATCGGTCTTGTTTAAGAGGGAACAGCAAACATTTCCAAATAGGGACTGGTTTTGAAGGGGAGGAAGATGACCGAAGGAACTCAGGATCCCACCTTCCCCTCCCATGCCCCACAAGAAACCCACGTTGGAGAGTGCAAGCCTCAGTGGCCGGATACCTGCCGGGTGGGATGAGGATGTCCCTGTGACAGGGCTAGCCTCTGGTACCTGTGATGGAGCCCTGTCTCCCTGAGGATTGCCGCTCAAGTTATTTGACCTCAGTGAGTTCTGCGCTAATGGTTTAAGATGGCAAATAAATATGGAGTTGAGGGAAGACATTATGACCTCCCTAATGTGAGGGGCTGGTTCCTGGATCTTGTTTTGCCCCTTTTCTCACCAGGGATGATGTAATCATTCTGCTATGTAACTGACAAGAAGAGCACCCCGAGACCCCTATATAGATGGTCCAGACCTGTGATAGTTTGACCCACAAATCTTCCCCTTTCCATGTCCAGAGTCTTTCCTGAGCTAGTGACATGGGGTGCAACACTCTCTCCTGCTGCTGGACAACCACAGTGAGCAAGAGCAGACGCTTAACCTTAACAGCATGGCAGGAAACAACCAGGGCTCTGAAAGGGTTCTGTGTACCAAGGTTAGAATGTTCAATGGATTCAATGTATCGAGTGCCGTACTGGCTGGCTTTGTGTGCCAACTTGACACAGCTGGAGTTATCACAGAGAAAGGAGCCTCCCGTGAGGAAATGCCTCCATGAGATCCAGCTGTAAGGCATATTCTTAATTATTGATTAAGGGGGGAAGGCCCCTTGTGGGTGGTGCCATCCCTGGGCTGGTGTTCTTGGGTTCTATAAGACAGCAAGCTGAGCAAGCCAGGGGAAGCAAGCCAGTGAGTAACATCCCTCCATGGCCTGTGCATCAGCTCCTGCTTGAGTTCCAGTCCCGACTTCCTTTGGTGATGAACAGCAACATGGAAGTGTAAGCTGAATAAACCCTTTCCTCCCCAACTTACTTCTTGGTCATGATGTTTGTGCAGGGATAGAAACCCTGACTAAGACAAGTGCTTTTTTCAACTAAGACATTTTCAATATGATGGAGACTCATTGTAACCCTGTGCTTGCAAATGTCGTAGTGTCATCCACAGTGAAGATCAAGGGGAATGCACAGTGCATGCTTAGAACTCCTCAACTCTCCCCACTTGTATGCAGTTCAGGCCCCAAGCCAGGGAACGGTAACCCATATGTTCTTGGGGGAAGTCTTTTACAGACACGTCCACAGGCCAACCAACCAAGGTTGTCTTCCCAGGCGTTCGTAGCGTGTGTAAGCTGACAATCAGAACTAACATCGCAAGTACTCTATGGGAAACTATGCTGAAGTGAGTTTCGTTTATGGCTTATGGCGTCAGGGCTACAGGTTAGCTGTGTCATTTTTATTCCCAGAGTGTCACCATTGTTTAGCTGGTCCTGCCTAAGAGCTGGCCCATGTGTCTGCCAGTACACCAAAGCCGTTGTTCATAAACTGTTGCAGTATAATTAAGAAGGGCACGGCTGGTCCCCACATGTCACTGCTCCACACTGGCATTCTGGTACTCTTGGACCCAGGCGGTCACTCTCTGGCATTAGTTCTGGCACCATAGGGCCATACAGAACTAACAATTTATCTTAGCAATGGCTGACTTCAGTGAGGCACCATGCCACATTAGCCTAGCTATCTTCTGGCCCCAGCAGTCTCTCTACTCCAATTCCTCGTCACCCTGGCCAGCCCTGGTCAGCCAGGAACCCTGGTCCCAGCTACCCGGTAATATCAAGACTCAACAAACTGTAACCCAACAACCAGGTTTATATGTTAAATATTCAATGTACAATACATCCACACAATTAACTTACAACCAATTGATAAGGATATAAACCGCCCACCTAGATAAGATAAACTTGCCTGTAGAAATCCATCCCGTAAGAACTTTTCATAACAACCTGTATCTATGTAGAGATGCACGGCAAGGATCGTTTACGTCTGCCTCCATGCTGCTTCTCCCTTTCTGCTCCCCACTCTCTTTCTAAAGCCTCTGTTCCCGCCTCCCTTTCTTCTCATCCAATGACAGACCTCGTTTTATCTTGGGTCTGCCTTTATCTGCATAAGGACATCAACCTACAATAAACCCCGCTTTCTGTACTCATCTCTTGATGTGCTTAGATGAGACCTCTTCCTCCAAGGGAACCTGGCTATTGTGCATAACTCCTTGCCTTCCCAAGGTGAGTCACACAGAGAGGCAGCCACGGTACTTTGAGGGTAGTCAAGAAGGCAGCTGCAAAGCACCTCCACGTGCAAGGTGAGCCCTGGGTGAGCATGTCTGTAATCGTTGCCACTGTCATCATGGCGGTCAGTATGTCTCTGTGAGGGTTCTGTGGAGGACTTTGTTCATGGCATCGTAATGTGGTGTAACTGTTGCCTCACTGGCTATCCAGACCTGACTTGTGCCATGAGTCCTATATCCATCTTTGTAGTAGCCCCTGGGCAGCTCAGAATCTTTGTGGTTTGTATCTAGTGGAGCAGGCGCTGGGCTGGTTGGTTCTTGTTTCTCTGCTTTTCCTGATGGCTTATGGGAGCTCTTTTCTTCTTCCAGATGTGTGTGGTGTGCAGTGAGTATATTGAACGGTACCTTCCCTTGCCCCCTTCAGATCTGGTGTGGTGGTACACCCACCCCTAAGCTGTTGCTACTGCCCTAGAATGCCTTGCCATATGGCTTTTTGTAAACCTGTTTCCTCTCCAAGAAATAGTCCCTTCGGTGAGCCCAGAAGTCTGTCTTTCTATACCAGAGATACTTGGCACTAGCCAGAGGATCGGACCTTGATTTCCTTCTCCTCTGGGCCTCTGTGCCATAAACACTCATTTCACGTAACCTGGACACCTCATGAGATGTCAGACCAGAGACCCCCTCACCCTTATCACGGAGCTTGTCAAGATGTGACCCCTCCCAAGAACCCAGGGGACACGTTCGTCACCGTGAACGCAGACAGAAACAGTTTACTTTACTTCCTGGAAACCTTTGTGCAGGGAGGTGACCTTTCAAGCGAAGTGTTTTCTGTATTAATTATAGGAAGCTTGCTTTCCAGATGTGACATCTGTCATGTCACATTCCAAGGAGAGAACATGGCGGGGGGAGGGGCTAAAGAGGTCTCAGCGCATAAGAAACTCTGGATAAAACCTTCTAGTAGCAATAACCGTGCTGAGCTTGGGAACTTGACTAGGATATGTGACTGAACAGAGACACACATTTGTGGTGGTTTTGGGGTTTTTTTGTTTTTAAGAAGGCCATAAAGGTCTCTCAAAATTTAATTTCCCGAGTGAGTTCGAGAACCAGCAGGGAATTTCCCACACTTGTATCATGAAGATAATATTTTGTTAAAAAGTCACATTCCTCAAGCCTGGGATTGGCCTCTGAAGAACCTGCATCTTGGGTATTCATGTTTCTCCTCTGTGGGAATGCACGGGGCCTGGCTAATGATTCTGACATATTTTAGACTGTTGCCCAAGGAGAAATCCAGGGAGAATAAGGAGGACGCTAATCACAAGGGTCCACCAAGGAGCTGCAGTTTGCTGAGGTTTGCTTTGTGTCCCGTTACTCCAGCTCCCCTCTCCAGGGCTTGTGCTCGCCCGGGGTGCTTGTGTTAACACTATTGTGCCAGACCTGAGTGTCAAGAATGGTGCCAGCGGGCTGTTGTTAAATGCTTTGAATTAATGACATGCACATGATACACGTGTTTGCGTGCACACATATACGTATCTAAGCATGAAACCTGCAAGAGAACCGCCCACCCTCTGTGAGCTGCTGTGCGACTTTTTGATAAGGTTCTTCCAGTCATTCAACTCACCCAACACCTAGATCATGAAAGAGAAGTTTACAGAACGCTCTTGGCAGGGCGGTTCTAGTTTGTCCCTGACAGTTTAGCAAACTGAGACAAGGAGAATGTCACCTGCGTCTCTCTGGATAACAGCACCACATTGCCCCCTAAAACAAGGCTGGTTCCTCCCTCCAAGGCAGGAAGTTTCCCTTTAAGAATGTGTTTCCTGCTGGAGAGATGGCTCAGTGGTTAAGAGCACTGACTGCTCTCCCAGAGGTCCTGAGTTCAATTCCCAGAAGCCACATGATGGCTCACAACCAGCTGTAATGGGATCTGATGCCCTCTTCTGGTGCGTCTGAAGACAGCTGCACTGTACTCATATACATAAATAAATAAATCATAAAAAAAGAATGTTTCCTCTCTGTAGCAGTTGTCAAAAGTTGTGCCTAATTTCTAATGGAAATGTCTAATCACCAAGACCAGATCGTTTTGTAGCGTTCACTGTCAAATGCATTCTGCTTAAGTTCTGAGGTGTGTGTGGTTTGGGGGTCTGTGGTGGTTTTTAATAAGAATGATTCTCATAGGCCCACATACCTGAATGCTTCCTCACTGTGGAGTAGAATAATCTGATAGGATTAAAAGGATTAGGAGATGTGGCTACCTGGAAGATTTGTGTCACTGGGGGGGTGGGCTTTGAGGTTTTAAAGTGCTTTTAAAGTCTCTCTCTCTCTCTCTCTCTCTCTCTCTCTCTCTCTGTGTGTGTGTGTGTCCTCTGTCCTCTGTCTCCTCTCTGTCTGTGTATATGAGTCTTCTCTCTTTCTCTCTCCCCTCTCTCTCCCTCTCTCCCATGTTCTCTCTCCTCCCTTTCTCTCTCCCCTTTCTCTCTCTCCCCTTTCTCTCTCTCTCTCTCTCCCCTCTCTCCCTCTCCCCCTCCCTTCCTCTCTCCTCCTTATGCCCACGATGTCCCCACCACCATGCTCCCTCCCATGATGACAATGGACTAAGTCCCTGAAACTGTGAGCCAGCCCCAGTTAAATGCTGTCCTTCATAAAAGTTGCCTTGGCCATGGTGTCTCTTCACAGCAATAGAACGGTGACTAAGACAGTGGGAAGCATCTTTTAAACCATAGTCAATACATTTGGGAATATTACTGAATTTCAATCAGTTGCTGGGCAGCCTGGCTGGCCTGCAAACTTACTGTGCATCTGGCTGAGTCCTCTTAGGCTGTCGACTGCCCATGCTGTTTGTGATGCTCGATTCTCCTATGCTCTCTTGCTGTGCCCAAGCCACACTCCTACTCTCTCCCCATGCCCGAGCCGCACCCCTACTCTCTCCCCATGCCCGAGCCGCACCCCTTCTTATACCTTTCTCCACAGTCTATGGCAGTGTGGCATGAACAACGTAAGGCTAAGGGCTTGCAGGAACAGGGGCTGTGGTGCCATGTGCTTGTTTATTGACACAGTTCCTCCATCCATGGTGGCTCCTTGGGTGGAAGCTGATTCAATGTTGTATCACTTAGCATGTTTGGCACCATATATGGTACATCAGACGATATGACATCATATGAGGGGAGGCAGCATATTTGTCGTTCTGCATTTAAATGTCAACGACCAAAACCCAAGCCTCTGTTAACTTGCACTAATAATTCCTAGACCAAAATTCATCTCTATGTTCCAGAGTAGACCCTAGGCCATGGTGTGTCTTTGAAACTCTCAGGACAGAGAGTCCCAAGAAGACCCCTCTAGAGATAAGCTGGTGTCCCTTGCTGAGAACTCAGGGAGCTGCTCTAAAAAAGTGAAGTACCAAGTCCCAACTCCAGGACCGGGTTCCAAGGCTTTTGTTCCTGTCTGAAAGACTAATGCAGTTTATATTGTGGTACTTGACGTTTCACTTCAAGGGGCAGTTCTCGATGACTCGGTGCGGGATAGACAGTTTCTGAGGGCTGTGTACTTTCTGATGGACATTAAAGAACCCATCTGTGTGCCCATTGTCCATCCATCTGTCTGCTTGTGCCCGTCCACATTCTCATCCATTAATCCTCCAGTCGCTAGTTCCTGCAAGGTACCCAGCACTGTTTGCATGAAGTTTCCATGATGACGCCTAGCAGTGATGGTGACCCTGTACTAAGAACCTGTGGTTCATCAGTGCAACTCCAGTTTTCGAAGCAGCTTTGGGAGCAAGACTAGTGACCTCCACCTCACAATGGGACAGAGGAGCGAGCACCGTATCTGAGGTCACCTTGACAGACCGGAAGGCCAAAATCAAACTTGGAGCTCTCAGGCTCCTGAGAGCTGAGTGCACAAACAAATCAGTTTTGGGCATCCGGCTCCTGGCTCGCTCCTCCTTCACAGTTGCGATCTAACTCCATGTCAGACTACAGTGGCCTCCCAGGCACACATAGACGGTCCAGGAATACAGTCAGGCATGTATATATGGATGTCTCTATTCAAGAGGCATCCACTCATCCCTGGAAGCTGTAGGTGCTCTCCTTCACTTTTGAGGAGGCCATCGTTTTATGAGCCTTGCTTTTTGGCCAGACAGGCCCCGTGAGCCAGGGCCTGTCCTCAGGCCACTCGGGCCCCTGTTCTCCTGACTTGCTGAGTGATGACAGAGGACAGGAAGATGGGAGGAAGATGTTTCAGGGCTGGGTGGAGGATTAGGGTGGAGTCCAGCTGGGTGTGTGTGTGTGTGTGTGTGTGTGTGTGTGTGTGTGTGTGTGTGTGTGTGTGTGCGTGCGTGCCGCCAACAGGAAGGAGGGCGGGTTCTCTTTTGCTAACTGGTTCCCAGTATTTCAGGGTTCATTCTGAAAACGCATTGTTACAGTGTGTGCTTGTCATCGATCTGGACTATTGAGCTGTGACCACACCAGCTCAGTTCTGCTTAGAACTGTGATGTGACCAGCAGCCAGGATCCGTTCCAAGAGATACCCACCCTGTTCTTTGGCATTGGTCTGGGGCTGGGAAGCTCTTCTGGGTCTGTTTCCAAGTACAGCTGTCCTCCTTACAGGTGGGCGGGCCCTAGAAGGCCACTGGTGGAGAGGCAATGTGGTATGGGACAGTGCTGACCTGAAGGAACTGTCCCGCCCTGGCCCCAAAAGCCTGGCCTTTGGGGCATCTGAGCTCTACAAAGTGACAGAATTGTGATTCCGGACAGATCCACTCTCTTCCCAGCCCGCCTTTCCTCTCCTACCTCTGCATTCTGTCTGTGCTAAAATGAAAGCCATTGTTTATTTAAAAGGACCACTTGCCTAATGCCCCTGGAATTTATTTTTTGGAGCTTTTTCCATGGTAATCATCAGTTCAGACCTTGGCTGTCGCTGGGCGGTTATGTAACCAGGGATGGAATGAATCCCACCGGCGTGCGCAGACTCCAGTGCACAGGACTCCTAGCCGTGCCTGAGAGGGAGCTAGTATACTCCTGGCTGTGTATTCAACCTGCTTCTATGTCCTGCTGGGGGTGGGAAGGTGCAGAGGGGAACGGGGAGGAGGTATGGGGGAGAGGGAAGGTAGGACTAGCCCATAGAGAAAGTTGGCAAGCAGCTAGAATTGAGTCAGGAGGATAATTTCTTCACGGGGGCCTGTCTTGGATTTGCTGTAGAACTGCTCCATTCTCCTAAGCCATAGACCCTGGTTTAGACATCCCTTTGTATAAATCCTATGCCTTCTACCCCCATCTGCACTTTAGCAAAAATCCTGCATATAATTGTTTGAGCCCTGGCAGGATCCTGAAAAACGTTCCTGGCCCTTTCCTCTCTGCTGGCCTCTGTCCTGTACTCTTGACCTCAGAACCACCTTTTGCCAGACTCCAATCCTGAAGTTCCTTGACTTAGTCTCTGGAACCTTGTCTGGGTCCAAGGCGAGCTGCTTTGTCAGGTATGAACAAAGGGAAGCTGGAGGTTTAACTTGCCTTAGACCCTAAAAGGACGAGTAAGCACAGAGGGGTTTGAAACCCTGACTTAGTCATGGATTGGGATGGGCTGCAGAGACGGCTTCCTTTGTGGCTCCTATCTTACACCCTCGTGCTGGGAGATGATACATTTATTCTGGCTTGTATCCCTCCTCTCTATGCAACCGAAGATGTATCTTTTCTCCATTGTTCCTCTGCTCACTGTGCTAGTTAGTTAGCAATAAAGCAACTTTGTATTTACCCATTTAGCTCCAGAGTGGCTGGTAGAACAAGCCGAGGTGTTGATATGTCAGTCAAGCCGGGCTATTCCTCACTAGAAGTCGCTTTCTCCACAGGGGACTTGGGGACTCTGTATACTTCCATTGCTAGCTCTACCATTCACTCCAGGCTTCCAGTCTTTGGCTCCCTGGGGACAGAGGGAAGGCATGCTTCTCTAGACATGATCCATACGCCTTCCACTCTCTCTCCATCAAGGACGATTTCATCACAGCTGGCCTCAAGAGAACCTGGAAAATTTGGCTCAGGCTGGACAGCCAGCTCATTCATATAGCGCCATGGTACTGGGCTAGGAGATGAAGAACAGATATCCTTGCAGGATGACAGGGAAGCAGGATTGGCCAGAACTCAGCAATAGAGCCTGTGTGGAACAGTGAGGGGAAATAGGTCTCTAGTGGGCAGACGAGTGGGTAATGCTGTCTCGGAGGGATGGAGCTTACAAGAAGGGAGAAGATATGAAACAGAAATGTTCAGGCTGGCCACTGGACCCTGCAACCTGGTGCTAGAGAACTGTGTCGTGAATGCTGGAACCTACAGGAAAAGGTGGCTAATGATGCTTTGTCCTTTCTGCTGATCCCACGGAGGGGTAGTTCAGGAAGATGCTGCTGTGTCTAACACCTGATGGGACCTGCCCATCAGTTCCCAAGTATGAAGCTTATCTCAGGAAGATTCAGAGGGGGAAACACATACCCAGTGGCCCAGGAAGAAGCAGGAAGTCTGACATCCCAACCCACTGTCTTGGTGGGAAGGATGTGCTCGCCCTGATAAAGTTCCCTTTGCTCTCTTTGGTCTCAGATTTGTTACTCTGGGCATGTGATGCCAAGAAGGACTGAAAGCTGGCATGACTCAGAAATTCCCAGAAATGGGAGCCAGTAAAAGCAAGACTGGGGCTGTAGCCACGAGCCACTCGGCCAGTGAGCCACTCGGTCAGTCAGTCCAGGTTGTTGTTACCACCCATGGGCTCATGGGGACCAATGGTGCCAAGAAGCCTGAGGTCAGAGCCCTGGGGCTGCCTGAGGTCTGGGCTAACAGCTGGCCACCGGAGCAGGGACTTACAGACACTTTGATGTGGGAGTGTCAAAGTCAGACTGACAGCTTCTTGCTGTTGTGTCCTACAAGGTGGGGCTCAAATCTCTGCCTTGGGGAACCTAAGGAGAGTAAGGAAAGATTGGAGGCCTCATTCCTAGACCTTTCAACTTCGGCCACCTCTCTCACTCAGACTATGGACAGCAGGGAGCAGTGGGGACAATAGTTCAGAGTTTTCAGAAGGGGAAGTCACTGTTAAAGAAGTTTGTTTTGTGCTGTCTGTGGATTTTGCATTGAAATAGGGAAGGAATCAGATGGCTGCTTGTTTGGAAGGAAGGCACGGGCATGCAAGACAGCCATCGGGACCATAGAGCCATCACACTGCCATGCGCAACCCTGCCAAGTTACATAGCTGCAGAATGCCTCTGTCTCCCACCTGGACATGAGTGGATTCCTCCCCTCCAAGAAGAGCCAACCGAGTCATTGTCCACACCTGCGTGGTGCAGAGCCCGTCTCATAAAACAGCACCTGCAAATCGAATGACGGTGATCACCGGTTCCCAACCAACCCGTTCTGAAAAATATGTGTATTAATTTGATGATGCTCCAGCAGCCTGCCTGGCCCCTTTTAGCACCAGAGGGATTGCTGTGTTTGCTGAGCACTGGCAGGGTGAGCTAAGGACAGACAATGGTTAAAACACGAGAGGTCATAATGCAACCATGGGTCTGCCTAAAGCAGCGTGCGACTCCACATAGTCCAAGGTCCAGGCAGTGCCAGGAGTCCAAGAGGAGAGGTAACACCAGACCCTCGGGGCTTGAAGATCATTACCCTGACGGAGTCTGTGGTACACAAAAGGCTTCAGTAGGTAGAAGAGGAGGGTAAGCAACAGCCAGACAAGGCCTATGTTAGAGTTAAGATCTAAGGCGTATTTAAAGCCACTTGGTGGGAACAGAGCAATAAGATGAAACTCCATGAGGAAGGAAGCCGTTTAGGGCATAACAGTGTTCTACAGATTAGCCTCGATTTTTGAACCACACGGACTGTGGTTTAGAGTAAATAGGGAGTGATAGTCCCCCCAGTGAATCATGCACCTCTTAGAGTGCCCCAAGATGACATGGAAGAGAATCTGGAACATGTTGCCGTGTTTCATATCTGGGAGATTTGGAGAACTGGGAAGAGAAGCTCTAGTATCCTGAAAGAAAATTATGCTATGCTGAATATAGCAATAGCCGTATCGTTGAATATATCTGGGGTAACCCAGAATGGCAGAGGCCCGAGTTTGGAAGGATGGAGAAGATCCCAGAGAGGGCTCAGACTATGTAAAGGGATAAGTCCATCCACCCACCAATGGAACCAGCAGCCCTGAGTGGTTAATCCCAGCAGACAGACGACAGACAGACAGACAGGAACACTGACATGACAAAGACCAGGAGAGCGGGTAGAAGAAAACCCAGTGAGAAAAGACAATCCCAACAAGATGTGCAGACAGCAACAATCTCTAACAGCAGGTGCCCAGGACAAGTCCAAACACTGTGGAAGAAAATAACCAAGACTGAAAGAAAACAGGCTCCCCGTCCAAAGTGCACACGTCGGAAAATGCCAGAGCATCATAAACACGGAGACGTAAACGCAGCTACTCAGCCTCTGTGTTTAGCAATCAGAAGTGGCACGAGCAGTGCGGTAGGCGTGGAGTCGGACTCAGATGGCCTTGACCTCACTTGGCTTCTCCTCTCTATTCAAACAATGTGTAAGGGCCGCCCCACCATTCCATTCCTTTCTTGGAGCGGCAATGCGGTCTACCAGCCCTGGAGAAGGACACTTTGGGGCACTTTCCTACCAGCCATTTCTCAAGGGCATTCTCTCTGCCCTTACATGGGGAGGTACAAATGACCTGGCCCTCAGCCAGGACAACTAGCCGTGTGCACTTGGCTCTCTCTGGACCTGGACCTGAGAGGCACCCAGAAGCCCCCTTCCCTTGTTCTGCCATGGCAGGAAGGTTGAATTCCTGTTAGAAATATTCTCTTTCCCCCACCCTCTCTCACAGCTGCGATGGACAGGTCAACAAGCACTCATGGGTGCTGATACTGAAGCCAGGTTGGCATTGTGCTCGGGTCTTTTGATGTGTTCGCCAAGGTTTTTGAGTGAGTGTAGAAGCCAATAAGACCTTTGTAGCTCAGGCTTTAGAAGTAGCGTGGTACTGACTCTTACCAACTCTGATGGCTGAAGTAGAGCTGCATGGGGAAGCTAAGTCTGACTCTTAATGAAAGAATGGCCATGTTGTATATCTAAGGTACATATATAGAAGAGGTCAGAAGTGTGTGTGTGTGTGTGTGTGTGTGTGTGTGTGTGTGTACACGTGCACACATGTGCACCGTGGATGGGCTTTGGAGTCACATAAGAGCTGCCAGAGTCTAAACTCCCACCGTCGGTTAAGGATAAAGACAGAATTGCTAATCATGTCCATCTTAGAAGATCATTTTGAGGGCTGGGGAGATGGCTAAATTGGTAAAGCAAGAGGATCTGGATTTAGCTCTCCAGCACCATGTAAAATCTAAGCACGGCACCCTGTGTCTGAATCCAAGCTCTGGAGAGGCGGCCATAGGAGGGTCCCTGGAGTCTACTGGCCAGGCAATCTAGCTGTGGTTCAAGAAGAGACCCTATCTCAAAAAGTAAGGTAATAAGTGTCCAAGAAGATATTCACAGTCAAAGTCTGCCCTCTGCATGTCTTCATGGGTGCACAGGGAAATGGCCACTCGCAACACACACAGAGAAATGACCACTTCAAACATACACAGAGAAATGGCCACTCCCAAAAGACACAGAGAAATGGCCACTCCCAACACACACAGAGAAATGGCCACTCCCAACACACAGAGAAATGGGCTACTCCCAACACACAGAGAAATGGCCTACTCCCAACACACAGAGAAATGGCCACTCCCAACACACAGAGAAATGGCTACTCCCAACACACAGAGAAATGGCCACTCCCAACACACAGAGAAATGGCCACTCCCAACACACACAGAGAAATGGCCACTCCCAACACACAGAGAAATGGCCACTCCCAACACACAGAGAAATGGCCACTCCCAACACACAGAGAAATGGCCACTCCCAACACACACAGAGAAATGGCCACTCCCAACACACACAGAGAAATGGCCACTCCCAACGCACAGAATTCTATTTGAGGATTTGCTAATGCTTGCTTGTATGGCCAATGTATAGTGAATTCTCAGTAAAAGGTTTTTATTTGGGGCAGTAGTAGTAGTAGTAGTAATTGTTGTTGTTGTTGTTATTTTCTGCCTCATACCCAAGATTTATTTTGTGTCCACATTTTGAAGCTTGAAGCCCATGGCCTCTGTAGTATCTGGCCATTTTCCTTGAGGCTGTACAGGAGACTGTCACCTCTGTCTAGGTCCAATATGAACTTAGGGTTGAGATTTGGAAGGCTGCAAGGAATTCATATTTATCCACACTAGAAATTTAGAAATGAAAATCAGTCTAGGAGGGAAAGGGAGCCATGTTTTCAAACCCCAGTCATGAGGCTGTCAGTAAGCAAGGTATCTCATCCTCTCTCATTGCGGCCTTCCTCAAGACCACTCCAGGGCCCAAGCAGTGTGACAGCAACTCCAAAAAGGTATGTTGTGAAACACCAACTTGAAGTATACCAGATAGTGCAAGGAGCCAGAGACTGAGAGGGAGAAGGCAGTCGGCGTTCTCGGCGTTCTTTCCTATCCTTCACCTCTGTGCCTGGACCTGACATTGAAAAGGCATCTGGAATATCATTCCAATGCCTCCGACGTCATAGATCATCAGAGGACATGTTCAAGGCCGTTCGCTGTGTGTTATTGCTTTGCTTTGCTCTTGTGGCTCCCCTCTGCTTCCTCTCTCTACTCCACACCCAGATCAAAGTGGACTCTTCCTATTCCCCAGACGTGCCTCTTACTTCCCCTGTGTTCTTTAGCAGGTCCAGGGCAGGAATGGCCTCCCCAGAGCAGGTTTGGTAGTAGAGAGGAAACCCATGATACATTTAGGACCCCGAACCAGCATGCGATGGTGTTGAAGTTATGTCTGGTTCTTCCTCCGGTCCCCCATGCACCCAGAAATAAGACTCATACTCAAAATATATTTACGAATACCTTGGCCATATAGCTAGACTCTTTTCTGACTAGATATCACTTCAAATATCCCATTTTTTTTAACCTACATTCTGCCACTGGCTGATTACCTGTGTTCAGGTACCATGAGTCCATCTCCTCACATCTTCCTGAGTGAATCTCCTTTTAGTCTCTATTTCCCAGAATCCTCTCTTCCTGCCATTGTCCCACCTCCTACTTCCCACCTCAGCTCATTGGCCAGAGGCTATTTTATTGACAGATGATGCTTCTAAGAGATTCTCTCTACATGATGGGACCATGGAAGGAAAGGGAAATCAGAATCTACAGACAGGGCAGTGCCGACTCCATCTTAGGTCTTTACTAATGTCTCTTCTCCCTTTGAACAACACAACCTTAAAGTGCTCTGTGATATAGTGTGGCCTCCCTCCAGGACAGCATAGGCAGAAAGAGATTTCTCTAGGGCTGGAGTAAGGGCAGAACTGAGAACATATCTACTGTGCACAAAGCCCTGCTCGCCCTTCCCCACAGAGAAGAGCAGGGAGGAACACATGGTCTCTTTTGAATACAGTGTCCCCCTTCCTTTGAGTCCCACAGACGATGATGTAAATCCTTCAACCATGCACGCACACACACTCCCAGCTTCACGGGCCAAGTGAGAGGCTGGGTGGGCTCTTCAACTGGCTATTGCTGGATGAGAAGAGCAGGCAGTAACTGTGAATGAGAGCTTAGCTCAAGCCTCATGAAGCAGATGCTGTCCATGGTTTCCAGCCATGTGGCTGTGGAAGGGAGAGTTTGTGGGTTACCATGGACCCAGGGTGGGGCTCTTAGATTCCTTCTCCTATCATATAAACCAGGTCTCCATTCTCTCTCTCTCTCTCTCTCTCTCTCTCTCTCTCTCTCTCTCTCTCTCTCTCTCTCTCTCTTTCTGTGTGTGTGTGTGTGTGCAAATCTCTCTCCGTATGTGTGTATATGTGTGTGCATGCACACACATGCGCGTGTATAGATAGGTACACGTATGTGCACGTGAGAGACCAGTGCTGAGTGTCTTCCTTTATCACCGTCCACCTTATCTTCTGAGTCAGGAAATCTCGATGAACCTGGACTTTACCAGTTTGGCAAGATTGATCCGGCCTGTAAGCCCCAGGGAATCCCCTGTCCCGACCTCCCCAGTGCTAGTTTTTCAGGCACACGGCACCACTCCCAGTTTTCAAATGTATATTTATTTACTCGTTTGTTCATGTGTCTGTGTGGCACGTACATCATATATGTCAGGAGTCTATGGAGGTCAGAAGAGTGTCACATCTCCCGGAACTGGAATTCCAGATGATTGTGAGCCACCATGTGGGTTCTTGAAATGTGAGTTGGGGTCCTCTGCAACAGTAGCCAGCGTCCTTTAACCACCGAGCCATCTCTTCAGCCCTCTGCATAGCATTTTAAGAACTCAGGTCATCACGCTTGCATGGGGAAGGTACATTCCCCAAGGTCCGTCTCCCAAGTTCCCACACCCATATTTTCTGAGAGGGAGCAGCAGCTTCGTGGGA
Organism: Rattus rattus; assembly: GCF_011064425.1. NCBI lineage: Eukaryota > Metazoa > Chordata > Mammalia > Rodentia > Muridae > Rattus > Rattus rattus. Next base: position 109,985,439 of record NC_046161.1, read on the forward strand.
GTCCTTACATCTCCTGAGGAAAGAGGAATAACAGACTTTCTCTCTGCCAAGCACTGTCTTCCCTGGGAGACTTCCGTTCCTCCAACCATAACACCTCTCCGACTGTTACTCCAGACTCTGCTTACCCCGTGGAGCTTTCAGAGCGGGAAGACAGGAAGAGTGTGATGTGAGAAGAGACAGGGATGCTTTCTGGACTACAGATTTCCTCAGCATGAAGAGGGCTCTGAGACCAGGAGGAATAGTGGCAACTGGAGAGCACTAAGTAAGGCAGTGCTCCCAGGAGGCAGTGAGGGGATACAGAGATAATGCGGTAACTGGGGCTCGGTTTTCAACATTCCGTCACCCTCCGTCCACATGAGTGATCCCCCCAAAGCAGCACATAGTGAGATATTGCCATATCACCTCTGGAAGCTATTTACACTTGGGGATTTTCCCAGACAGAACAGAGTTATTTGCAGGCATGGTAGCCTCCACAGACCGTCAACCCAAGCAACCAACGGATCATTACTGCTGCCAGTGAGACTTGATTGTGTAATTTATATATTAAAGGAATTAAACATTTTTTTTAAAAAAATAGCCAACGGAAGATGGGCTTTCATAAGTACAAAAGTTATTATAATGTAGCAAAACCATATGAAACAGTTCAGAAGGAGAGATCTTTCTTCAGGCCTTAGAAGACTGAGCCATTGATTAACTGTTAGCATAAATGCTCATCTGTGTCATAAAATAGATTACTACTACTTTAAGACATCCACAGGGAAAGAATAAGAAGCAGGGCTTGGGGCCGCAGATGTGGATCAGTTGGTAGAATGCTTGCCCAGTGTGCACGAAGCCCCAGGTCCCATGCCCAGTGTTGCATACATGGGGCCTGGTGGTGCACACTTGTAATCTCAGCACCAAGGAGGTAGAAGGAAGGAGGGTCAGAAGTTTGAGATCATCTTTGACTTCAGAGCAAGGCCAGCCTGGGATACAAGAACCACTAGACCCTGCATCCCCACCCCCACAAACAATAAAAAACCAGGACTAGAAAAGCATTTTTAAAAGCCATATTCATGAAAATTTAAGTAGGGTAGTTACCTTAGTACAGGATATCAAGACTGCAAAGAATGGAGTGACTTGTTTGAAACCCATTTTTATGTGGCAGATGATATGACAGTGTAAAATGTCAAGAAAAATGGCAGCAGACTATGTATGATGGGCGGCTGAAGTGGAAGCTTATGGTAGTGCATGTGACACAGACTCACATGATGTTTTGCTGAGGCAAGACCTGTGGGAGGACACATGATGTTTGGAGAGAATTTAGACAGGACTCAACGGACAGTGACAGTGTGACTGCATAGCTAGCCTCGCAAAACTTCATTGGTAACACAGTCTTTGCTAATCTTTAGTTCGCTGAGAGAGGCGTGGCAGAAAACTTCCACTGGTGTCCCAGCTGGTTCTGGTCACTTCTGCTGACACATGTCGTGTCAGCCAATTAGGTGGAGGCCTGGCTGTTTCTGCTGGATTAGGCCACCACTGCTGATTCATGTTTAGTAACCTGACACTACTGAACTGGAGTGCTGGAATCCTGACAAAAGAAGACTGGAATCTCTCCAAAGAATTACTTCTAAACGGGTCCACCTCTGTCCTATTGACCATCTTTTCTCCCCTACATTTGGACAGAGGGCTAGAAGGGGTATCGAAGCATTTGATAACCCTTATTAAAAGTAGGTTTTGAAAAATCTAAGCCTACAGACAGAAGTTTCCTAATCTATATATCTTTTCGAAACAGTAAGAAAACCGCAAAGTAAGAAACATAAGAAGGATATGCAAGCAAGTCCTACTCTAGGATCTACAAAAGCATGAAAAGCAAACCAAACTGTTTATTCACACTAATCCGGAGGGGAAGAAACAATGAAATAGCATTTATAGCTCATAATGGCAAAACATATAAAAGATTAGCAACAGCAAATTGTTACATGAAAATAGGGAAATGGGCATTTGTATTTACTAATGATAAGAATATAATTTGACTTTATCAAGAGTTTAGTGGTTCATATTCTTCAACCAAGTGGCTCTACCGCTCCATAGCTTCTCCATAAAAATGTATCTGTACAGCGATGTTGATAGTGGAATAAAAATTGAAACAACCTAAACACTAAAGGAAGGTGATTGCCTGGTATGCAAAGGAGTAGGGCATGGGATTCTGTGTGCCTCCCTAGTGAGCTTCAGACACCGTAATCTTCATGATGATACAAGCAACATCGTAGATTCTACAGAGCACAGCTCAGAGCCCAGATCGTTCCCAAGAATAAGGAGTGTTTTCTTCCAGCCAAACTCTTCACCTGTCCATTTGCAATTTACCCCCAGCCAACCTTGCCCAAGGACACACCCCTTCATTGAGCAACCTCTATCCATGGTGGCTCCTCACGGAGGAACACAGGTCAGAGTCTCTTGGTCCAGTTTAGACTTTGAAAATTTCTTCTGACTTGGGATTATATGTTTTCATTCGGGCGGTTGCAGTCCAGCTTGCCTCTCCTTCAAGTCCTTTCCCAGCCATAATTGTGGGTCCAAGAACAGTAATTCTCACCAATCTCCATTTCCAAGTCTCCTTCCTAGAAACCTATATCCTGGAATCCTTTCACAGTTGATACTATGTATAGAAGTCCCCACAACTCTATATGTGCATATATGTATCTCTCGTGGATGTGTGCAAGTACATGTAGGCACACAGAGGCCAACAGTTGATTTTGATGTCCTCCTCAGGAGCTGTTCACCTTATATTTTTAAGATTAATTTTTAATTACGTGTTTGTGTGCATAACTCTGTGTGCGTATGTGCACATGAAAGCAGATGACCCCAGAAACCAAGGGAGTCAGATTCCCATGGAGCTGGAGTCACACATGGTTGTGAGCTGCCCAACATGGGTGCTTGGAATCAAACTTGGGTCCTCTGCAAGAGCAGTGCATGGTCTTAACCACTGAGTGAATCCTTGACCCAGTAAGCATTTCCACAGGCCCTACAATTAAGTTTTAGATGCATCTGTTTCGTTACTGACAGGAAGGGGACCCGTGACAGAGACATCTGCTTCACCAAACATTTTGGGAAGGGTCTTCCTTTGTTCTGTGTGCCAGGATTTGTGAGGTAGCAAACATTCATGTTTCTTTCCTTGCCACAGGAGGGAAGCGAGGTATGGAGAACTTTACTGTTCATCCATTTCCTCACACCCAGGGTTTCCAGTCCCAGAGGCTGGCACTTCTCTCCACTTCGTTTTGTTGCCGCCAGTAAATTGTGCGGTGAAGGGCAGCATAGGGAAGTGGCTCTCTGAGGGTTGCTTGAGCATGTGCCTCGCTGCTCCAGCTTCTTCAGGCCCTTCTGCCAGAACTGAAAAGAGGGACATCTCATCAGGAACATGAACGGAAGCTGAGGGCAGGCAGCAGGGGAGTTTCGTCTGGATGCTCACGCACTGGTATGACTTTGGAGGCACAGACTCTTACAGTGTCTTTGCTTTAAATGGAAGAATGACTTGGGAGAGACCGAGAACTACATGGCGATAACAGATGCAGGAAGGTTTCCATGGACTCGGCTCTCTAACTCTGTCAGACTCCATTCCTGAACAAGGTCAAGCCAGCTAGCCAGTGAATTCTAGAAACTTCCCCTTTCAGTGTGGTTTAAAAGCAATTTATGGGAATCTCTCCCTCCCTGCGTGTTGTGGGAGAGCAGCAGAAAAACGGGTTCCTTGTGCGATCAGACACACAAACCGAGCATTAAGAGGACCTTGCCCAGGGAGCCAATGTTTAGCCAGAGAGTTTCCACACTGAAGGCTTTGTGTCGCTTTGGGGAATGGTGCAGAAATCACGTGCCTCTAGAGCTCCGCTCCATCTGTCGTTACGATTCACCTTTACTGAATGTCCCCTCTCTTTTCTTCACTCACCATCGAAGGGAAACCCAAAAGATGTAGTTTTTGGCAGGTGTGCCTCTTGGTGGGGTTCAGTGTTTCTTACTCTACCCATTTAATCCCGTGAAAGGCAGGTTAGTTTCAGACAGTGGAGGGACTCTGTAAGCAGAGAGGCCCCTTCTCCTTGTCAAGCATGTGAAGCTCAGTCTGTGGGGCCTAGGGAACCCTTAAACCTTTCATCCAGCCATGACCTTGTGTGGTTCACGTACCAACTCCTTTGTTTGGCAGGACTCGTGGGAGTCCATGAATCAGGTAATTGTCTTGATAGGAACTTCCATGAGATAGGCATGATGGGAAGTGAACATGTGGATCAGAGATGGCTCAGAAAGAAAGCCTGATGACCCAAGTCTGATCCCGGAACCTACATTAAGTCCATAAGGTTATCCTCTGACCTCCATATGCATGCCATGCCATGCACGCGCGTGTGCGAGGGGGCGCACACACACACACACACACACACACACATACACACACACCATACACCACAGTACACCACACCACAGCACACTACACACACACACCACACAAAATCATAACATAAATAAGTAAAAATGTTCACATGGTGGCAGGTCACCTAGAAGACTATTTCTAGTGGAGCTGGTTGCTAGATTTTATACAGTTTAATCACATACGTGTATATGACATGAGAGTATATATCAAACTGTTCATCAGGACAAAGACTAATTCGAGGGGAACAGGTCAAGAAAAGGGAGTATAGAGGGGAGAATGTCCTACGTATGTACATATATGAAAACGTTCTATTATCAAATCTAGAAAGTGACCCATGAGAGGAGAAAAAGGAGAGACTTTAGGGGAGTGTGGTGGGGAGGAAAATAGAACACATGATCCGAAACTGAAATAGAGGGTGCTGGGGGTGGGAGATTTCAGATCGGGAGTAGAGTGCAGAGAAGGGGTGTTGGGAGGAGGATTATCCAGAACCTAATGGGTTAAAAAAAATTCCATAAGGAAATCTACTCTGCATGTCGATAGAAATGTGAGTACATACATGACTTGCTTGTGCACACACATGCACATGACTGTGGGTGTGTTCATGCATGCATGTGTGACTATGCATGTGTGCATACGTAATGGTGTGGGCATGTACACACATGTGTGACGATGTGCATGCATGACCCTGCTCAATGAGTGAAGCTAATTAGATAAGCAACGGGAGAACGTAGAGGATTTCCACCCAGTGTGTTGGGGTTTTGGGGAGTGGGAGGTGGAGGGACCGTGACTTGGCAAATTGATGGAGAAGCACAGGAGAACAGGCAGGGTGCCTGTAGGACCAGAAACCACCTCCCATGCCCTGGTTCCTGAAGTGCATTCGAATTCTGCCTCTGTCAGTTCATTCCCGCACCCTCTGTGCAGGTCCCTTGATCTCGCTGGCCTTCAACTGTTCACCCCTCATAAAACAAGGACACGTATTTTCTCATGTGGTTTCTAGAAGGAGTACGTGTTCATAAAGCCCTTTGTAAACCTGGACCATATGCTTAACCGAGCCACGGCATGATTCATATGGAGAGGTGGTGAAACCCCCCTGCCAGGCTGGAAACCTACCCTGCTGCCCCTGGGTGAGCAACATTTTATTACAGCCCAGGGCTAAAAAGATGCTTTTGTTTCCTTACTGCTGTGGATGTCCCTAAGGGGGAGGGCTGCTGCCTGAGGGATCACGTGGTGTGGTCATGTATATGTAACCATTTATGTAACCATTTACTGGGGTAATAACTGGGAATGCTTGAGCCTTGCTTCTAGATTCCCATCTCTGTTCACATCTGTGGGTGACATATTTGTGTATTGCCTTGTGGATAGGAAGAAAGCCCGAGAGGGGTCCATTAACCTACCCAAAGTTATTCTCCTGCTGACAAGGGGCTGCAGGCTTTTAGCACCCAGTCAGTACTCATGGGCCATCTTGTCCCCCATTGCGGATGGTTGCTATAGTCTAATCCTAAGTGCTTCCAGGCAGATAATAGAAAGTCCCACAATAGTTATTGTGGCTTTGAACAAACAAAGTCTGCCTTCTGCCAAGATGCAGGCCACACCGAATCCTCATGCTAGAAAAGTTTCAGTTTTGAAGGCCATTTTCTGCGGGGGCATTGACCTGTGCTGTTGGCTGTCCTGTCATCCAGGAGTGTTTTGGGGTTCCTCTGCAGTGGAGAAGGATGCCAGCCCTGTCCCTTGTAGTAGTAGATCCACGAGCCACATGTAGCCACCGTGAAATGTGCCTTCTGTGGAGATGGCTCAGCCTGTAAAAACACTCGCTGTAGAAATCTGATTACAAGAGTTCAGTGCCAGAACCTATCAAAGAAAAAGCTAGATGGCATGGCATGCATCAGTGATCCCAGCACTCCTAGGTGATGTGGGAAGAGAAGAAAAGAGAATTATCTAAGAGCTTGGGGGGCCAGCTAGCTTGGAGTATAAAGAGTGGCATGCAGCATGAGGGACCTTGCTTTGACAAGGCAGGAGAGAACCAACTTCTAAATGTTGTCCGCTGACCTCCACACATATGCAATGTCATATTCATGCCTGTGATGCATTTCACACACACACACACAGACACACACAGAGACACTCACACAGACACACACACACACAAGACAGAGGGAAAGGGGGAGAGAGAGAGAGAGAGAGAGAGAGAGAGAGAGAGAGAGAGAGAGAGAGAGAGAGAGAGAGGAGCCTACCCGTTAGGTTAGGTTAAAGCCTCAACATGCAACAAAAAAAGGACTTAAGTAACACATAATAACAACTGAAAGGAATGAGATGACTTGAGTTGTATGGAATGTTACTAAATGTTAACTTCTGTAGTCACCACCTGTGGTTTGTGGCCACTGGTTGACTTCGGAGCTCTAGGAGAGTGCTTTTTTTTTTTTTTTTTTTTTTTCTCTTGGAAAAAACCATCTTTTTTGCACCCTAGGAATTACCTTACCTCAGATTCCCATGATTCCCAACAAGCTCACCACAAAAATTTGTGTCTCCAAATTTGGGGGAATGTGTAGTGGGTACTACTTTCTGGCTAGACTCGGGGGAATTGCCTTGGCAATTTCAGCATTTTTGGTACCCTGTTCACTCTTACTTTCCCCATTTGATCTCATTGGGTGCCTTGCTGTAGCTGTGTGAAGGACAGTAAGTCCCCAGGAAGGACTGTGTTCCTTCCTGCTCTTGGTGGCTCCTGCATACACACTTGGATGTCTGTGTATTGTTTTTATTTGGTTTTGGTACATATGTGTATGTGTTCATTTCTGTGTTTGGGTGTGTGTATGTGTGTTCATTTGTGTGTGTGTGTTCATTTGTGTGTGTGTGTTCGTGTGTGTGTGTGTGTTTGGGTGTGTGTATGTGTGTTCACTTGTGTGTGTGTTCGTGTGTGTGTGTGTGTGTGTGTGTGTGTGTGTGTTTTGGGTAAGACATTTGTCTTTCACTTTTTTTGTTTGTTTTCCCACATGTCTTCTTCTCAACCTGCGAAAGATCTCTGAGAATTATAATCACGTCTTTGGCAGTAACAATAGCTCTGCCAGGGGTGAGAGAGGTGGCTCAGTGGTTAAGAGCACTGGCTGCTCTTGTCTTGGATGGATGAGTGAATGAGCTGTTATATCCTTCTAGAACCAAGAATGGTCAAACTCTAGTAGTCTATGTATATGGAGGAAAATGTTGAAGATTCCTCTAGTACAGGCTGGGAAAGCAATGTAAGAGCAAAGCCACTGGGTCCAATAGTGTGTTCAATCAGTGAGAAAAGCTGGACTGAAAGTGTGTCTTAAGTTTTGGGGGTACGCTGAACATTAACTATATATGGGATGTGAGTTTCTTTAGAATACCATGACTAGGAAAGTTCTGGCTCTCAGATAAAGGCATAAACATAGTGAGAATTAATTTACATTTAACACAGCCAGGGATACTTGAAAAGGTTACAGATTGACAACTGAATGCTCTCTCTCACAGTGTGGGGTGTGGAGTACAGTAGATGGACCGCCACTGTATTCCTAGACCAGGGAGTGAGTCAGGGAGCCAGGAGTCATGGTGGATGTGGTCCAACAAAAAGACTGAAGATTCTATGTAAAACTTCCAGGTTAATAAGAACTATCTTTAATATGGGGAAATTCCAGCTTCACCACCAGTGGCTGTTCCTCAAGACCTTACACAAAACAGTTATGGGGGAAGGTGGCTCGGTGTTTAAGAGCAGGTGCTGCTCTTGCAGAAGAATAGGATTTAGTTCCCAGCACTTACATGACAGCTCACAACTATCCGTAACTCCAGTTCTGGGGGATCCAATGCCCTGTTCTGAGTTCATGGTCACCTGTGCATGGTGCACAGACATATACTAAGGTACACATGCACACAAACTCTTAAGGACTTAAATGACGTGTTTATGCTCACCCCCACACATGTGCACTCACACAGTGCCTACAGCAGCCGTAGGCATTGGACCTTCAGAACTGGAGCTGTAGACATTGTGAGCACCCCAACATAGGTGCTGGGATCCAAGGCCCTCCATAAGACAGTAAGTGCTCTTGACAGCTGAGCTATCTCTCTCGTCTCTCTCAAGATCCTTTACTCCTGCATGGATGGCCAGGCATAAAAAACAAGCAGAGACTTAAGCTTCCTGGTGACTATTGGAAATACAGCCAGGACTTTCCCTTCAAGGCACATCTGTGAGCCGATGGCTGACAGATGGGCTGCCTGGGTAGAGGCGGGCGTATCATTGTGTTTTTCAGAGTATGCCTTTACAGAGGACAACCAGATCTCCCTTGGCTGGAGAGGATAGGTTTATACTAAAAGCCTTGGCCATTTGTATTTCTCTCCCCAATATGAGAAGTGTTATTAATTTCCCACTTAAGGAGGTTAAGATGGAATAGATCATAAATCATTATTTCAAGACCCTAAAGTTAGCCGTTTTGCTAATGGAAAAGACATGTCTGGATACAGACTCAGAGGAGAGGAGAGAAGGGATGTAGAGCGGGGAGGATAATAAAGGAGAGGAATAAAGAAAGGGAAAGGGTGGAGGGGGAAATGGGGAGGGAGAAGGAAGAACAACAGGGGGAAGGAGGGCTGGGGAGGAGGAGGGGAAAACTGCATCTCACAGGAAGTGACCCCATCCAGGAAGACTACAAAATGTGTGCCCTTAGACGTAGTCATGTGTATAGTGGCAACTCACTGAGGTTGTATAATGTGTCTTATACAGTTACCCTCAAGACCCCAGAAGGTCCATCGGGATTTGCAAATCCTCTTGGATGACTTTGTCCTTGGTGTGGAAAGTACCTTGCAGAATATTTGAAGCCGTTTCTCTAGTCCACTGAAAGGCTTTTATTATGGTTTTTGTCTGTGACATCAAGTTGAAGATGTCAGTGCTATTCTAGGCCATAAACAGGACCAACTCTCATAAGGTAGATTTGAGAAGACTGGAGACGTTTGTTGTTGTTGTTTTGTTTCTTTGGGGTTTTCTTGGAAACTCGAGATCATGGTGGCCCTGGAAGGCCGTCGTCTAGTCGGTAGGGTGGGAGTGCCATTGGCGAATGCACAGCCACATTGTGGCCAAAGGTGTTGCACTGAGGTAGAGCTGAGTCCTCCCAGGTGTGAGACTCATGGGTTTTTATTCACAAAGCAACAAAGTTTTGGCTAGAATGGCATGACTGGTTGTCCCTGCAAACATCTTAGGAAATCTTGTCTTGCTCTGTCCCTCTGGGGATGCCACATGCCCACCCTCCCTTAATCCTGCTCCAGTCCCTACACATTTCCTAGCGCTGAGCACCTCTCCCTCGTCCTATAGCCAATGCTTTGTGGTTTGTGGGGGTTGGATTGGAATTATTTATAATTAAATCTTGCCTCACCTGAGGAAAGACACAGAGCGATGCTTCCATGAGTCTGGCTGACGTATAGACTCTCTCCTGTTTGGAGTGTATTCTAAATGAGTGCTCGCTGAGTGAATAGATTGGAATAGTTTAACAACTGTAACCATGTCGTTGTGCTAAACACAGTGTAGGATACTCGTCAAAGAGAATAACATGCTCTCTCACCCGTTGCACTCTTAAACAAACATCCACAAAATATGGAACCTTTAGCTATGTACTACTGAGTAACAAGCTTCCCCAAAGCAGGTGGTATAACACAACAGTCATTTTGCCATGCTCACAAATTCAAGGGATGAGCAAGTTAGCCAGGTTCCTGAGACTTTGCAATCGTCTTTACGAGCAAAGATGGTTTGGATTAGAGTTCGAGAGATGGCTCACAGGTTAAGTGCACTTGCTGCTCTTCCAGGGGACCTGAGTTTGGTTCCCAGCACACACATCAGACTGCTCACAACTGTCCGTAGTTCCAACTACTGGAGACATGACACAACAGATCGTGAAAATGCTGGCCTCTTCTTAATCGATGCTAATTTCTCAGATTAAGCTTATCAGCATAAGTCGTCCCAGTAAAACGAAGGTTCTACTTAGGTGTTTCTGGTCTCTTGTTAATCACACTCTTCATACAAACAGCCCAGTAGTCTTTCTTTGCTTCCCCGTGAAACTTCACAAGCCGGGCCTCCATTGTCTGCATTTCTTTCATAACATTGATCTTCTAAGTGCTCATAGAACAGTTTTGAGCACTCAATGGTTATTGTGGTAATACCCCACTCCTTGTACTGATTTCTGTCCTAGTTAGGGTTACCATATCACTGTTCATTGTTGAAGGAAGTCAGGACAGGAACTCAAACAGGGCAGGAACCTGGAGGCAAGTGCTGATGCAGAGTCCATGGAGAGATGCTGCTTACTGGCTTGCTCCTCATAGTTTGCTCAGCCTGCTTTCTTATAGAACTTAGGACCACCAACCCACGGTTGGCACCACCCACAATGGGCTGGGCCCTCCACCATCAAAAACTAATTAAGAAAATGCCTTACAGACTTGCCTATAGCCCGATCTTATGGAGGTGTTTTCTCAAACGGGGTTCTCTCCTCTCTCATGACTCTAGTTTGTGTGCATCTGGTAAACCCCCAAGCTGCAGGTAATTAAGTAATAAATCATATCTAGTACTTATTTACTAAAGGTTTGTGGCTAGGTATGACTTTACCTCTTTATTAATTTGCCAAGGTTACCAAGGAGGGGATTTGAGTAGAGGAGCAGGGGTGGGGTGGGTTTTTCAACTTCAAAAGGAATTTGTGTTGGAACAAAGAGTTAAAGCTTCAGCTAATGATTGGTAAGAATATTTATTAACATATATTGACTACATATGTAAGAGCTGTTAAATTTGCCTGTGTTAGGAAGAGTGCTCTTAAAACTTGCTAGTGGTGCCCAAGTTGGTCACTGTCCACCTCGCTCTTCTGACCAAGCGTTTATTGAGCTGCCAACTTGCTCTATACACCATGATCAAAGCCGGGCATGCTGAGGTGAATGTGAACTGGCCCTGCGTCTGGAGGAGAATTCTATTGAAATGTCACCCCAGAAGGAGAAAGGACATCAGAGCAGAAAGAATGACCTGTCAGGCATAGCCAGGGAAAGATGTGCTTGAAGGAGAAATTCAGCTCTGAGGAGAATGGAAGAATCGAGGGAGATGAGGACAAAGGAAAAAGATTGCCTGGATCCTGCAGCATGGCAGCCACGACTCTGTTAAAGCTGGAGGAAGGGGAAGGACAGGGAAATAGAGCACACCTCGACGGGCCCAGTTTGATGTGAGGCTTGGAATTTTGATGGCCGAGTTTTATGGCAGGCTTGTGTGTGTGTGTGTGTGTGTGTGTGTGTGTGTGTGTGTGTGTGTGTGTGTTTGAGGGGTACTGCTGTAAGTCTTACAGAGTGATGGTCCTGGTTCACTGGGCCCCCATGCTGAGGAAACAAGCCCACTGCGGACTGAGCGACATAGAAATCCTATGAAGCCAGTATTACTGCCCTCTGGCATGGTTCAGCGCGTTTTCTCCCACCGCCGAGGTCTAGAGAAATGTTTCAGCCTTCTTGCTTACCTTCTCTGGGCTCATGGAGCAGCAGGCTTACCTCAGGGGTCAGGATACCTTCTGTGAAAGATGCCAACATCCTCTGTCCTGCCCTGCCCCTCCCACGGGCTCACACGGTGAAGCAGATGTGAGGTCATAACTTCCAGCATCTCAGTGGCCACACTTCACCCAGCCCTGAAACATCTATTCAGGACAAAATTCTTAAACCCCCAGGGGTCCAGGGTGATTTTTCTGCCTAGACCATGAGCCTGTCGTTAAATGTAATGGATTGTGTAATTGTTAGCTCCTGAGACCAGTTTGTTTCTATGTCCCCAGAAGACAGAAACAACACAACACTCGTTTCTGCACCTCTGAAGCTCAGTAAACACATCAGACGCTGCAGCCTGGTCTCTTAGCATCTAGCACTATTTAAGCAGAAGGTCTTAGCTGCTTCTATGCTCCAGCTACTTGGGGAGTTGGGAGATGCGTATAAATCCCTTCCCTGAGGAGTGTTTTAATAAAGTCCACTTAAGATATATTGGTTATATTGAAAAGCAAATTAAAATGCAAATAAAAAATCATTAGACCATATTTGTTACGTGGTAATCCGGATCCTTTTTATTAATGTATTAATTATATAATAGCACCTGAAGTTGCTAGTGTGTTCATGTGGTGGCTGGTGCATGCCAGAGGACCTTGGGTGGTGTTCCTCAGGGGCTAATGTCTTACACCGGTTTGGAATGCAGCAAGTAGACCAGGCTGGCCAGCCAGTGAGCCGTAGGAAGCCCCTGATCTTGGTTTCCTGGGTGATAGGATTAAAAACCATGTGTGACCACATCTTCCTTCCCTTCCCCCTCCTTCCTTCTTCCTTTCTTCCTTCTTTTCCTTCTTCCTCTCTTTCTTTCTTTCTTTCTTTCTTTCTTTCTTTCTTTCTTTCTTTTTTCTAACATGGGTTCTGGGGATCTAACTCAAGTCTTCATGATTTGCAAAGCCTGACTGAGCATCTCCCTAGCAAAGATCTAACCTTGAACTGCTAAACACAAGCACACTCACACACACACTCATACACACACTCACACACACGCACACACACACACACACACGTGGCTAACGCTAACAAAAGTCACCCTCACATTTCATCTAGCTTTTCTCCCCTCTTTAGGATATTTAAAGCAACAAGCTTAGAATGGGACTTATTTCATGGTATTTCACATCCTGTTCTCGGAAGCAGAATCTGAGATATGGAGATTTGGGTCAGAGATTCATGGGGAGAGCTGTCAAGGAGAGGGAGACAGAGTAGGGAGGAAGGAAAGAGAACTGAGGGAGGATTCTGAGTCAAGCCCTAGCCAACCCCAGGGGAAGGTTCTGGTGGGCAGATTATTCTACCCAGTGAAGAAAGGCGTGGGCTTTTATTAGTGTGCATCCGGTAGCCACGAGAGCCTGGGCATGCACAGGTTTTCCAGCACACGGTAAAAGCAGCAGGTGCGCTATCTCACAGCTTGTGTGATCTGTGATCTGGGCGTGGCCTCGCTTGATCCTCTGCCTTAAGTATTACCAGGCCGCAGTTAAGGTTTGGAACAGATCTTTTGGGAGCCTGTGGTTGTGATTTCCTGTGGAAACCATGACAGCTTTGAGGTCAGTAAGAGACCTGAGTAGGTCTGCCCAGATCACCATTTAGCTCAGTCTGACTGATTCAGGACTTTAATTAGATCTGTGAACCTCCTTTGCCCTTGTCACATAATGTAGCATAATCCCAAGCGTGACACCCACTAACGCTCAGCCATTCCCATGCCCAAGAGGGGGTCATTCGAAGGTGTAGGCAGAGGCATTAGTTACACGCAGATGTAATTGAGAGTGTGGCTGGGTGCACAGCTCTGTGCACAGCTCACCCTCACCCTCTCACCCTCTGCTGGTCACTCTGCCGCTGGGGTTGTCATCTCAGCCTTTGTTTCAAGCACCTGTGACCACCAGCAGTGGAGGAGTGGTCCCCTTTCTCCACATCCTCGCCAGCATCTGCTGTCGCCTGAGTTCTTGATCTTAGCCATTCTGACTGGTGTGAGGTGCAGTCTCAGAAATAAACCCACACACCTACGATCACACGATCATTAACAAAGGAGCCAAAACCATCCAGTGGGGAAAAACAGACAGCATTTTCAACAAATGGTGCTGGTTCAGCAGGTGGAAGAATGCAAATTGACCCATTCTTATCTCCTTATACAAAGTTCAAGTCCAAGTGGATCAAGGACCTCTACATAAAACCAGACAGAATGAATCTAATAGAAGAGAAAGTGGGAAAGAACCTCAAACACATGGCACAGGGGAAATTTTCCAATGGCTGATGCTCTGAGATCAAAAATTGACAAATGGGAACTCATAAAATTGCAAAGCTTCTGTAAGGCAAAGGGCACTGTCAATAGGACAAAATGGCAATCCATGGATTGGGAAAAGAGCTTTACCAATCCTATATCCAATAGAGTTCTAATATCCGATATATACAAAGAACTCAAGAAGTTCGACTCCAGAGAACCAAATAACCCTATTAAAAGTGGGGTTCAGGCTAAACAGAGAATTCTCAACTAAGGAATCTCCAATGGCTGAGAAGCACTTAAAGGAATGTTCAACTTCCTTACTCATCAGGGAAATGCAAATCAAAACAACCCTGGCTTTGAAATGTCAATCCTCCTGTCTCAGCTTCCTAACTAGCTGGGATTACAAAGGGGGGCTACCAGACCCAGAGGAGCCTCCTCCTCATAAAGTCATGCTAAGTCGATTCTCTCAAGCTACATACTTTAGATACACGACAGGCTCAGAGAGAGGAAGTGAACTGACCCAGATCAAAGTCTATGAGAGAAGGAGCTGGGGTTCTCTCCAGCCCTGTTGCTCCTTGCAAATGGTTGGTTTCCCTTTGGGGAGAAATTCTTTCCCAAAGGTAACCGTATTGTTCATGTGTCATTTGCATATGTGTGTGCCTCTGTGCGTGGGTGCGAGTACTTGTAGAGACTGGAGGGTAATATCAGGAATCCTCCCCAAATCTCCCCCAGGCAGTGTCTGGGGGCTCACAGATGTGGCAGTCTTGCTAGCGAGCTTCCTCTGGGGCTCCCCTGTCCAGGGCTGGAATTAGAGGTGAACCGACATGCCCATGTGGTTTTCCAAAACCTAGTCCTTACGCTCTCATTTGATGAGTACTTTAACCAGTGACCAGCTTCCCCAACTCCATCCCGGGATGGAGCACTTCCATGACCGCCCTCCCTCTCTGCGCTCCCAGCTCTCACAAGGTCACCTTCTCCTTTCGATTGCTGGTTTTACTCACACATTGCACGGCCAATTCTAATG
Source organism: Rattus rattus (assembly GCF_011064425.1). Lineage (NCBI taxonomy): Eukaryota > Metazoa > Chordata > Mammalia > Rodentia > Muridae > Rattus > Rattus rattus. The sequence continues at coordinate 110,000,601 of NC_046161.1, forward strand.
CCCTATGCTTCAGACAGGCACACAAAACCTAAGTGTTGACATGCGGCCATTGATGTTCTCTTGAGGGTCAACAAGAGCATCCTGCAGAGAACCTCTCCCTCCCTCCCACCCCTCCATTCCAGCTCAGCCTCGGATGCACTGTGCCAGCAGATACGGCTTCTTGTCCTTTCATATAGAGCTATTCTCATACGTTAAAGGAAACCAGAGGGGCCCACACCTGAGCTGAGATTCCCTTCCCAAAGCCAGGCACCACCCCTCCCTCTCTATAAACTCTAACGCAGAATCAAACTATTACCAGCTCTCCTTTCCGTCACCAAATGTTTGACAAGCAGCCACCGGAGGAAGGTTTCAATTTTGCTTGTGTTTTGAGAGAATACAGCCCATCCTAGCAGGGAAGGCCTGGCCTTAGGAGCATCAAGTAGCAGGTTATGTTGAACCAGCAGTGCAGGGATTTGAAGCTTATACACTTCAAGGCCCATCTCCACTTCCTCCAGAGAGCCCCTCCCCAAACAGCAGCTGCGAGCCTACTGTCAAAACGAGTGGGTGGGCGGGGGTGGGGCACCACAAACAGATTCCCAGTCCTCCCGTCCCCCGACCTCCATCTCCGCCACATACACACACACACCTGTTGGTTTCATCAATAGAGTTTGCGATTCTCATCTGTGAGTAGAGCTATTTATGCAAATGTGTTCATCGAAGGCGAATTGGTGCTAGTACTTTCCGAGCACTGGCACACGCTGAAGGACTCTCCCACCTATCAGACCAACGATGCTGTCCGTGTAGTGTCATGGACTGCCCACAAGGGAGTCAATGGCTTTCACTAAGACTGTGGGACAGGATTCCTTTGAGTCCAGCCACTTTCAGAACTCTGGCTGGACTGTGTTTATAACTGAATCCTTCTGGAGATAAACCATTGTCCCTTCGAGGCATGAATCTTGTCCTGGGAGACAGTTACAGTCAGAGGTGCTTTCCGTCATATGCTGTTTAAAATTATTTATTTAATTTCCTCCTTGGATTTTTTTTTTAAATTTTGCCTGTTTGCCTTCTAATTTATAGGATCTGCAAGCAAAAGCACATGTGGCTTTTGTTTCATAGAACAGGGGGAAGAGTCGCACTGCATAGGGAGGCATCCAGATAAAGATTCACTTGGCAGTAGGCCAGGGGGGTTGGTGGCATTTTATTTTCCCCATTAAAAAGTTTGGTAGCAGATTTATTGAGCTAGAGTTTATACTGTTGCACAGCTCGCTCATTTTAAAGCATGTCCTAGTGACTGTAGCCAGATGGGCCCATAAGTCTCAGCCATTTCAGTGGTGAGCTCCCATTGGTGGAACTGTTTGGGAAGGATTAGGAGGGGTTGCCTTATTGGAGGAGATGCGTCAGCGTGGATGGGCTTTGACACTTCATAAGACTCACAAGACTCATGCCATTCCCAGGATCCTCTCTGTCTCCTACTTAAGGATCAAGATGTGAGCTCTCGGCTTTTCCTGTTCCCTTATCTTTACTTCACCATCGAGAACTGTAACTGTAACCGTAAGCCCAGTTAAACACTTTCTTTTGTAGATTGTCCTGGTCATGGTGTTTTGTCACAGCAATAGAATAGTAAGTAAGGCAGAGAGTTTTCTCAATGCTGTAACCAAAGACCCAATTCCTGGGGTAAGGGGTCACTTGGGCTCATGGCCTGAGTCAATATGGTCCATTTCGGCAGAGAAGGTAGTAGCAGGCAGCTCTGTAGTCAGACACCTGTGGCCAGAATCCTCCTCCTCCTCCTCCTCTTCTCCTCTTCTTCTTCTCCTCCTCCTCTTCCTCCTCTTCCTCCTCCTCTTCCTCCTCTTTCTCTCACTGGAACAGAAAACGATGAAAAGGCAACTCTGTATCTGTCTTCTCTTTTTGACATAGTCTGGAGCCCCAGCCTGTGGGATGGTGTCACTCACATTCAGCATGAATCTTCCCTCTCTCTTATCCCTTAGAGATAAAACCCTCCAGTGGTTGGAGGTGTGTTTCTAGGTAATTCTAAATCCACCCATGTTGACAAGCAAAATTAGCCGTCACAAAGTATGTGCATGAGCAAGTGCATGTGTGTGGTGTGTGTGTGTGTGTGTGTGTGTGTGCGTGTGTGTTTGTGGATGTGTGAAGGTGCATACGTGTGTAATTCAGTTTCAATGTAGTCATAGTTCTACAGCTATTCCCACAATCCATTTTAGAATACTCTCGTTATCCCAGAATGAACTTTGTTCAGTCACTCCTCATTCAGTCTCCCTATCTACTCCCTGGTCCCATTCATTCTTGTTGACTTAGGGGGGTCACAGGTCCCCTCTCCCGCTGTGTCTGCTCCACAGCTGGTCTTGCTGTTATCCCAGCAGCTTAACTCCTGCCCCCACTGATCTCTCTCAAGCCCTTTCTGCTGTGGGTGGGGCTCACCAGCCACCTAGAGGGTGAGTGAAGCCTTGGGCTTATGCTTCTCTCTTTGCTCCTCTCTCTCTGGGTCCTCCAAGCACCCCAAATTCCTGCCAGAAGCTCAGCCCGCAGATCTTCATTGTACACGGCTACAAGTCTGGAAACACATAGAGGTGAAAGTGCCTATAAATGGCATGGTGGCCTGTATGTTCTCTTCCTCTCCAGGGACTCCAGGCTGTGAAGTCCTGATCCTTTCAAAGTTCCCTAATAGCTTCAACCAGTGTTAGGGGTGAGGAGACACTCACTACCCCGCCCCTCACACACAGATACACACAGACCAGCATATGCTTATGAATGTCTAACTTTTCCAGCTGTCAGTGGGAGGGAATACGAAGCAGCCTTTACTATTCCTGGACGTGGAAAACCTTTTGTGTCCTTTTAAACCAACCTCCCAGCTTATGAGAACTTTAAAGCAGCCTGTAACATTTTAGCTGCTGTTCTGATGTCATCGTGTGGAGGAGGATGTTCTCTGAGAGAGGAGTTAATAGGCAACTTTGCCATTGCACGTGAACGCTGCAAGTGTTCTCGTGCCCACTAGGATGGTGTCACTAGGAGATACCCGGTCTCCGTGGCTTGAGGAAAGTGTTGTTTTGCAATCCGGTTTGTGAGCAGAAGCATGGGAATGGAACTCCCTGCTTGTGGAGATGTCTTAGGGGCCAACATAGGAGACACAGAGGGTTGGGCTCAGAGAACGCCTGAGACAGGATCCAGGATAGAGGGGGCAGAAAAATCACATTTAAAAAAGAAAAAGGAACATTGAGGTTTCAAAAACAAAACAACACAGCAACAAAAAAAAACCCACTTAGTGGAATTTCCCCCAGAGCAGTGCTCTAACCTAAAGATAACTGCTCATTCCCCGAGCTTCTGTGTGTTTGGCAAATTTAAAGTGAGGCCAACCCTTCCTGTCTTTATTTAATTTGCCACTGTGAGCCAAGGAAAGGAAAAACCGGGAGTTGCTTTTCCTTTTCCAGAGGGGAAAAGCAGCTACGGGGTAGATTTCCAGGTCACATGGCTGGCCAGCTGGTGCCACGGTGATCAAGCCCAGCTTGTGTAGGGCCCTGCAGTGAGAAGTGGGACCAAGTCACCCTCAGCCCCTATCAAACAGTAATGTGCATCTTCTTTGGGCCAAGGGGTTCCTGGCTGCAGCCCACCCAAGCTAATCTTTTGGTTCATGTTTTCTAATTGTTATTTTTAATTTAATTTATTTTTCCCCTTTTCACTTTACATTTCTGCTCACTGTCCCCCTCCCAGTTAACCCATCCCACAATCCTTCCCCCTCCCCCCTCTCCTCCTCCTCTGAGCAGGTGGGAACCTCTCTGGCACTTAAGGCTCCTCGAGGCTAGGCCCTTCCTCTCCCGCTGAGGCCAGACAAGGCAGCCCAGCTACAAGAACATATCCCACGTACAGGCAACAGCTGTTGGGACAGCCCCCGTTCCAGTTGTTCATCCTCTGAGAGGCTTCACCCAGCAGCTGACTCAGACAGATGCAGACACTCACAGACAAACCGTGGGTGGAGCTTGGGGACTCTTATGGATGCACAGGAGGGAGGATTGTAGGCACCCAAGGGGGATAAGAATCCACAGGAAGACCAACACAGTCTACTAACCTGGACCCTTGGGGCTCTTGAAGGCTGAACCACCAACCAGAGAACAAACACTGGCTGGACCTAGGCCTCCCCACACACATGTAGCAGATGTGCAGCTTGGTCTTCACGTGTGTCCCAAACGACTGGAACTGCTATCCCAAAAGAGATCTTTTTATTTAAATCTTCTAAGCCTCTTCCCAACCCTACTGCCACCAATACCATTGTGCTATAGCTAGCAAATCTTTCCACACACTGCCTGCACTCCCCAGCATGGGGTTCACGCAGCCTTAAGCAGGGACACCAGGGATCTGACTTCTGCATGAGCTGCCCTGCCCGCCCATCAGCCTGACTTTTCTCTTTGGGTCTGTGTGGTCGCTAACACCTCTAAGCTTCCTGTGCACCACTGTACCAGCTGAGCCTCATGCCTGTTGTCTGGCACAAGTCCTTTGGTCCTACCGCTCAACCAAGGAATGCCTCTTCTAGGAAGCCAGCCAGGCCTTTACGAATCAATCAGCTGTAACCTTCCTTTGTGTCCTCAAAGCCACCTCTACCCTAGTGCATGCAGTAGGACATTGTCATGGCTTGGGTTTTCCCTCTGGAACTGTTAACTCCCCCCGGGTCTTTCATGTCTGTCTTCCTGCTGCCCTGCACACCGCCTGGCATAGAGTAAGCACCCAATAAATTTCAAATGGAGCATGTGTTACACTCCCTATTAAAAATCCCAGCCACAGCCAGCTCTGCCACCCGCCTGGGTGTCCTCTCTCAGCATGACTTCTGTTTTCACAGTAGGAGAGTCCCGATGCCTTCAGCAGGAGGAGGTAGATTGGGGCCTCTCTGCGGATGAGGCTTAATGTATGTTCAACCTGAGGGGTTTCTGTTCATAGCCTAGAGTGGTGGTGTATGCCTGGAATCCCAGCATTCTTGGGGGTGGCAGCCAAAGGATGAGGAGTTGTCTTCGACTGCACAGAAACTTTGAGCCAGTCTGGGGTATATGCGACCTTGCATCCAAGAAGAAGAAAAGGGGGGAAAAAATTAAAAATCAGCTTGTAGTAGCAACTTTTTAAGTAGTAAAATTTGAGCCGCTGTGGTGAATGCCAGAGAGCCACAGAGTTCTGTTCTGGCCAGTCCCTCTGCTTAATGTGGTACGGAACAGAAGGAAGCAGGACTTCCAAAAATGAAAGGGAAACCCCCAAACAGCTTGCTATTTTCCCTCTGCAACTTGGAGCAGACCAGTCCAGCGAAAGGAGAGGCTAGGCTTCCTCGGGGCCTGGTTCTAATCCCTGCCCCCTCCTCTGCCCCCACCCACCACTCAATGTGGTTTGAGTTCCCGGCTGTTCCCAGCTACTGCAACTTAAAGTAAGGAGCTGCTTTTCGAACTCATTAATTAGAGCAGGCCCATGCAGTTGCTGCCAGAGAGCAGCGTCCACCCACCTAGATGTCAGCTCGTATTCATGGTTCAAACTCAACACACACCGTGACTGAGGTCTCCCTCCTGGACAGTCACCGTGTGTGGTCGTAAACTTGCAAACGCCCTCACTTCGTGCCCTTATTTCTAGCTACCAATTATTCATTTATCTTTCTGATGGGGCTGTATTGTGCTCTTCTGGAGGGGGGATTGGGGGCTATGCTGTGCGTGTGTGTGTGGGGGGGTGTTGCTCACCCACACATGTGCCTAGAGAAGCCAGAGTATCTTCCTCTCTCATCTTTGACCTTCGTTTTTGAGACAGGATCTCTCACTAAACCCACCCTTTGCCATTTTGCCTAGACTGTGTTGTAATCAAACCCTCGGGATCTTCCTGTCTGTACCTCCCCTGCACTAGGGTTACACGTGTGCACCAATGTGCCCATCTTTTTACGAGAGGGCTGGGGACCCAAGCTCTGGCTTGTAGGACAAGCAGTTTCTCCATCAAACCATCTCCCAAGCCTCGAGACGAGGCATCTTTAAAAGAAGTTGCTGGAACCTAATGTGGTCCAAATGGTTTTTAAATAACGCTTTATGAGCTGGGTACTCGTGCACACCCACCTGTGTTTGCAGCACTCGGGTGACTGAGGCAGGAGAGTCATGAGATTGAGGTCAGCCCCTACTGTGCTTAGCACACGCAAAGCCAGCCCCAACCAGCTACAGAGGGGGACTCTCGACACAGCAGCAAGCAAGGCATTGGTGGTCAGAAAGGGCCCTTTGCTTTTAGCTCCTAGAAGTCTGGTCCTGCCACATGTGGAGCTTTGGGGTGGAGCTCCTGGGTGACTGTCACACCCCTCTGTAAAAGGCAAGTGGAAATCCACCCACCAGACGTTGTGAGGATCGAGTAAAACGAGGTTAACTCAGACCTTAGGGAAGGCCCTGATATATGCACAGAATTGTGGCCAGACCGCTGCCCCTCCCCCTCTCATCTTCCCCTGTGCCCAGAGTAACACTCGTGGACTTGCTTTGGCGTAAAATATTTAAATATTAAGGTGCAAGACCGGGAACCAGTTAGCCGACCTCAAAGTAACACCAAGAATGCATCCACGACCGAGCAAATTTGGCATCTGTTCATCCATCTTTCTACGTATGCCACCGACCAGTTTTGGATTCTGCTTGAAGTCAGCAGACTGGGGGTGACTGGATCCTAGGTGCACGTCTCACTCCTGGGATGATCTCGAGTCTTAAAGATCTGTCCTAAGACGAAGAACTCCTCTGGAGCTTCCTGGAAGCTCTTTATCCGAGGCCCTTATGTCACTTCGCTGGGGCGGGGGTGGGGGTCCTGTATTTATGTTTGGGCTGAAGAATTGACTCTTTTCCCCCCAGGTAGATATTTTACTGAACACAGATGTGGTTCATCTGCTTCTTGTTCAGGCCTCTGCCTCTGATGTCCCTTTGCTCCCCCACCCCCATACCCTACCTCTTGGCTCCATCTGCCTCCCATCTCACCATACTTAGTACCGCTGACTCCCCTCCAGAACCATTAAGTTTCTAGCACCCAACACCTTTGAGGTGCTCAGCACCCTATCATGAGGAGATCTGTGAGAAAACATGGGGTGCTGTGGCTCAGTAAACCGGGGTTGGGGGTTGGGGGAAGTGGGGCATAGTTCCCTTCTCAGACACAACTGAAGTCAAACCAGAGTTGACAAGCAAAACAGCAAGATGCTCTTTGACCTTGCTTTATTTTGGTGTACCCGGCCCCCACGCTGACTACCCAGACTGCTGCACTCTGTGAACCAACTCTGCCTCAGGCTGGCCGCCTCCCTTTGCTTCTAACACATATTTCACTCGAAACAGGGGTTGTTTGCCGTCCTTATAGTCACATAGTGGACTCCCTTACAAAGGACACTGATGTTCCCCATGCTGAGCATAGAGAGGGCAGTGACGTTGACAGCCAAGCTGCTTGGCTGAGAGTCTGTCCCCAGCTGTCCCCAAGAGCATCCGTGGCTACCTCTGTGGGAGGGAATTGGCTGTTGTAAAAGGTTGGAGAAAGCCCTCTTCTGGGTGCTCCTGGAGGCATGTGGAACATTCCGCCATTTTGAACACAACGAGACTCCAATCCTAACTCCTCCAGGCTTCACAGAGAACAGTGTGAACTTATGGGCTGTTTGTCCAAGCCTCCTATTGACAAGCAGAACAGTGAGATGCTGATTTACCCTGCTTAGTTTTGGTGCACACCCCCAACACTTACTAACCAGACTGCCCCACTCCTAGGGAACCCAGGTTCCATTCTGAGAACCATCTCTTCCTCTTCTTGTTCCTTACAAGGCCTTTCTGGGTTCCCCTGCACTGCACCCCATGTGCTCTCTCCATGCTGGTTACAGAGCAGAGACCGGGCTGTGGTGACGACCTCCTCAGCCTTACCATTAAGGTAGACAATCCCCAGATAATGTGCTGGCACTTAGGGCAAGACAACTGAGCAGCACTGTTCTTGCCTCTAATTCTCTCCTGTGAGTGCGAGCATGTGGGGCCTTGAGTCACCCAGAACAAGCCCCAGGTCTTTAATAGGCCTGTGTCCTGTGGAACTGAGTCTCAGGCCTTCTTTGTTCCTGCCCTGTATGGTGGAAGGATGTGTGTTATTTACCTCTAGAAGCCACGCCATGGACCCGGCATCTTCTCTTCCCTCCTGTAGTGATTTGAAGGAGAACTGTCTCCCATAGGCTCCAGGATTTGAACACTTGGTCTCCCGACAGTAAAGTTGTTTGGAAAAGTGTAGAATGTTGCAGTAAATATTTAAAAAATTGGTACCTTTTCTCCCATGCTAGTGCCGGCACTGTAGGGCCACGTGGCATCTGGGGGTACCTTCATCCCTGCAGCAGTCACTGCTCCACGCTGGCCTCCTGGTACTCTCTGACCCGGGTGGTCACTCCCTCGTGTTAGGTCCAACACTGTAGGACCATATAGAATTAACAATGATTTATCTCAGCGGCTTCACACTGCCTCACTGACCCGGGTGGTCTGTGAGTCTTTCAGCTTGGCCTCTCTCGAGACTCTGCCCAAACTCCCAGCGACCTCCCCCTAGTAGTTAAAATATAAACTCCCAACAACTCATTAAAACCAATACTCGATAAGCTGTAATCTAGCAGTCAGATTTATATGTTAAATTCTCAATCCACAATACATCCACACAATAAACCCACAACCAATTAATAAAGATATAAACCGCCCACCTGGATAAGATAAATTCACCTATAGAAATCCATCCCTTAATTAATATTCATAACTACATATGGCCACTTATGTCTCCATCTTCATTCTTTTTTTCTCCTGGCTTCTTGTCTTTTTAACACTTTGTTCCCGCCTACCCTTCCGTCTCATCCAATGACAGGCCTGTCCTCTTATAATTCCAATCACAGTAGAAGGTGTGACCTTGCTTGGCGGAAGTGTGTCACGGGAAGTGGGTTTGAGATTTGAGCATCTCCACCACTTGCTGCTCCACCTCCTTTGCCTCACCCCTTCCTGCTTTTGGCTTCCTGTTCCCATCCCTTGCTGCTGTACTCCCCACCATGACAGACTCTGTCCCTCTGGAACCATAATCCCAATAAACACTTCTATAAGTTCCCTCGATGGTCATGTTTTATCACGGCAACAGAAAAGGTAACTCCCGTCCCACCAGTCCACCATTCCTTGAGTTCTAGAGAAACGAATACAAACTTGCATCCCTGATGGTTTCTCCACCACAGACACTGCTCAAAGCAGTGTTGCTGGGTCCCCTGTCCTGACAGAAAACTCTCATCTCAGTGTAAAAGTGCTGTGGCCATCCACACCCCCTACCGAAGACAAAGGGTTAGCCACGAGCATGCAGATGCTCCCCCAGCCACCAGCTGGCATCTAGCTAAGCACACGTGGGGGCCAAGGTAGGTAATGTCTTCTGCGTGCTCTGGAGAAGAGGATTAGCATCCCGCAAGTGAGCCTGAGAAATCCCTGCCTGGCAACAGAAACCAGGATAGATTGACCTTTGCCCCGGGCCTTACCTACCTTGCCTACAAGACAAACTCCTAGCATGTGCAGGTGGGTGTGAGGGCCACCTGAGGAGAGGGAGTGATGTGGTGGGCAGGACTTTGTAACATTGTGGAATGCTGCCCCAGCATCTGCAGACGTCCACTGCTAATGCTCCTTCTTGTTTGCTGTCACAGCGGAGGGTCCAGGATGTCATCAGCCCCATTGTGTTTGAAGCTGCCTACAGCCTGGGTGAGCACGTGATTGGTGAGGAGGACCGGGAGCTGCCAGACCTGACACCAGTGCTTCGATGGAAGAAGGGACAAAGGATCGCTCAGAAGAACCAGGTTAGAACCGGTCTAGTTTTGTTTCTGTCTCTGATAAGAGACACTGTCAGAGAGCAACTTAGGGGAGCAAGGGTTTGTTTTAGCCCTTGACTCTAGGTTACAACCCATCACGGTGGAGAAGTCAAGGCAGGCACTTGAAGCAGGGAGTCACGTCACAGCCACTGTGACCAACATCAACAACAGGAGAGAGAGAGAGAGAGAGAGAGAGAGAGAGAGAGAGAGAGAGAGAGAGAGAGAGAGAATGTATGTTCATCATGTATGTTCCCCCACTAGCTTTCTCTTACACCCCCATACATACATACATTCCCCCCCCCCATGCACGCATACACAAGCACAGGGAAGGTGGCCCTGCTGGTCACTTAGACTCAGAACAAGGTACAAGGGAGATGAGGAGATGGAGAAGGGGTTAGAAGGACACAGGGTTTCTAAGTGAGTGAGGCAGAGTGCAGGGCTAGCCTTACGGTGAAGCACAAAGAAAGCAGGGAGGCCGTAAGATGGTGTCTCTATTAAGAACCAGACACTGGGGCTGGAGAGATAGCTCAGTGGTTAAGAGCACTGTCTGCTCTTCCAGAGGTCCTGAGTTCAATTCCCATTAACCACATGGTGGCTCACAACCATCTTTAATAAGATCTGAGGCCCTCTTCTGGTGTGTCTGAAGACAGCGACAGTGTACTTAACACACACACACACACACACACACACACACACACACACACATACACACTGGGGACTGGAGAGATGGCTCAGCTCTTAAGAGCACTGGCTGCTCTTTCTGAGGACCTATGTTTGATTCCCAGCACCCACACAGTGGCTCATAGCTGTCTGTAACTCCTGGTCCAGAGGATCTGATACCCTCCTCTGACCTCTCCAGGGCCCGAGGCAGACACTCAGGAAGGCAAAACATTCATACAATAAATATGTAAACTGTGGTATGTGTGCATGTGTAATATGATCAGGTCTTCCCTCACCATGGAGCAGTGAGAAGATGTCAGCCTGGACACCTGGTACTGTGCAGTAATTCCTAGTAAGAAAGCCCCAGTCCAGAATAGTGATTCTGTTCTCTAAGGCTTAAAAAATAATCCTGCTGAAGCTTGTATCGTAGACACCGGCACTTGGTGAATTAGAATTTACCTCAGCACCCTGTGTTTGCTGAGCCTCTGTACTGAACAGGGAGACAGCCACTAGCTCCAGTCAGCATGTTACAGCTCCGAACAGACTTTCCCTGGCCCTCACCCTCATTCCTAGAGGTTCATCGAGTACTGAAGTGGATCTTCTTCACTGAAGAACATCTTAAGACCTTGATTGACTCAGTGTTTACTAGGTCAGTCAGCAACCCAATCCAAGCCAGAGATAAGGGGAAAGACTGGTGTCCAAATATCATTCTTGGTCACTCCTTAGTTAGGTTCCTTAGTTAGCAGTCAGCCATACAGCTGATTCATTGTTCTCTGAAGAGCTGAATAAGCTGTTTAAGGCACCAGTATGAGCAAACCAGTCTTCACTGACTGAACCCCACTTGCAGAATTTGAGTCCTCAAACTAGGTCCTCACAGTAAGACCTAGCCTTCCATCCTGCCATCTACCTAGAGCATCTGTGGGCCTATCAACCAGTGCTCTGCCCTAAGCATGGGTTGGCAACCAAGGAAAACTGAGTTTACAGGAAATGTGGGACATGAAAAGAAAGGCCAACTGAAACAAAAATAAAAGAATATTTTACTCAGAAGGCAAAAGGTTATCCTGTGGCTAAAAACAAAGATTACAAACTTTTATTTTTTTTTTTTTGTTTTTTTTTTTGTTTTTTTAAAGATTTATTTTATTTTATTATATATAAGTACACTGTAGCTGTCTTCAGATACACCAGAAGAGGGCATCAGATCTTTTTACAGATGGTTGTGAGCCACCATGTGGTTGCTGGGAATTGAACTCATGACCTCTGGAAGAGCAGTCGGGTGCTCTTAACCGCTGAGCCATCTCTCCAGCCCTTATTTTGTTTTTGATACAGGGTCTTGTTGTGCAGCCCAGGCTGGCTTTGAACTTATAGTCTCCCTGTTTTAGCTTCCCAAGCGCTGAGATTACAGATAGGTGTCCTCACACCCAATCCGAGATTATAAAAGCATAGTAAACGTGTTTGGTTCCCAGTGACCACCCATGTGGCTCACAAACTCCTGTAACTTCAGCTCCAGGGTATCTGTCCCCCTTTCCTGGCTTCCAAGAGTACCTGCACACATGTGCACATGCATGCACAGGCACACACATACATGTAGATAATAAAAATCATAAAAAGCGACATGCTAACTAATGCAGTGGTTCAAACAAGGCATATTAGACTGAGACTTGGGGGTAACTGAATGAACACAAGGAAGAAGGGCCTAGATAGTGGATGATTCTCTCAGTTAAGTTAAAGCCACATGCGCCTGGATACAGCTTGGTCTCTACGGAAAAGGACATGTCGCCAAGACAGTGACCTTGGCTCTAATGCAAAACCACACAGACGTAACAGCACGAGCACGACTTACAGATTTTAGTCTCTGCCTCCAAGCCCGTTCATAGCAAAAACAAAGACATCATCTGATGGACTAGATAGGTTGTACAAGAGCTGCGGTTTAATGGACCCCTATCTGGTGTCAGGAGTGGGACCGTGCACTCGTCTGGTGAACTCAGTTGTAACATCAGCGTGCTTTCTAGAGACACAGAAATAACCACCACAATAAAGACGAGAAGACGTGGGTAATTGCTTTTCCCTTCAGAGAGACCCGGTGTGGGATGTGTAGGGTGGAGAGAGCAGTCTTACTTTTTTTTTTTTTTCTTTCTCTTGACCACATCATTCTGTCATTCTCTGGTTGAAATTAAAATAAAAGAAAAATATTGTTCTTAGATTTGGAAGGATGGCCCAGGAGCCCGAGACTTTCTAGGGAAGCTGCTCTTGCTTATCCTTCTTTGCCTGATTATGAGAAACAACAAAATCGAGTCAGCCTAGGCCATCCCCACCATCCCCCCCTCCATGTGGCTTCCAGATGTTGGCTCTGTTCAAAGGGAAGAGCAATGGGCAGCTCGCAAGGGCCAGGCCAGGAGGCAGAGCTAACTCAGGAACCATCTCTGTCACCGCTATTGTGTCAAGTGGGGCACAGTATACATGGCTCCCCCCAGCCCCAGTCAGTCCTCCGTCCTCCCCAGCTCAGCCACACGGCTCCTCACTTAGACGGTGCCCACACCTGTGTCCAAAGCTTCCCTCTCAGGGTCAGTGGGACCCTGAATGGCTGCACCCTGCTCCTCCAGCACTCTCCAGGGTCACCCACAGTCCAGCCACCCCCAAACTTCCTGTGCTCTTCTAGCCTTGGGCCCTGCTGGCCCCTCTTCTGGGAAGGTTTCCACCCTGCTCTTCTCAAGGCTAGCCTTTATGTTTGAGGTTTCACCCTGAATGGGGCTACCTCGGAGAACCATCTCAGCTCCCCCAACCCAGCTCCCTGTCTGCTCCTTCTGTGAGCTCCATCACAATGGATTCTGTCCAATGATCATCTTCCATACCAGAGGGACGCCCAGTGAGTGCAGAGATCCGTCTTCTCGTATTAGCCATTAATCCCCAAGCCCCACCTCCAAACCTGACCTCACGCGAGTGTCTCCACAGAAAGAGCCCTTGTGAAGGAACACACAAACCCATGTCATTCTGCAAGGCTGTTTGATGACACAGGATATCTGTGAGCTCCCTCCAGGAATCCCTCCTTGGACCGCTGTGATAGCAGTGATTTTTACCATAGGGGTGTGTGTGTGTGTGTGTGTGTGTGTATGTGTGTGTGTACGTACACAAGTCTATTTTTCAAAACATAAGGGAGAGGAATTTAAACAGTGAAAGTGATGGTGTGTTTGCTTTCTGTCCTAAGTTGTTTCTCTGTGGCATTTTGTCTGAGCCACATAAAGGTGACTGAAGCAAGGAGAGATCAACGATGGGCTCGGTAGCTCAGTAGGCAGAGTGCTTACCCAGCACATATGAGGCTCTGGGTTCAAACCCCACCACCACGGAAAGCAACTGTAGCGACCGCATGCCTATAATCCCAGTCCTCAAAAGGTGGAGACAAGAGGACCAGAAGCTCAAGGCCATCCTTAGCTACGTAGCAAGCTCGAGGCCAGGCTGAGGTATAAAAGATCCTGTCTTTTAAAAATAGGTCACAAGTACTCACCCAGCACTCGGGTGGATTTCTGTGAGTTCAAAGCCATCCTGGTCTACACACAGTGCTAGGCCAGCCTGCTCTACTTACAGTTCCAGGTCAGTCAAGGCTCCACGGTGAGACCTGTCTTAACCCAGCAACAGCAAAAGCAGCCATCTTGTGTTTCCCCCATCTGGACAAAACTGAAGCAGAGCTGAAGTTTCTGAAACCTCATGCCCTCTGACCACGGGCCTCATGGATGGCGCTGCTGAGCTTTATTAAGATAGAATAAAAACTGAATTGGGACTGAGAAATCTATTCTCAGGTTAGAGCAATTACCTGAATGCTAAATACCGTGCCTGGTGTGGTCATTTGAATAAGGATGGCCCCCACAAGCAACTGAATGTTTAGTCGGCAGGAAGTAGCACTATTTGAGAAGGATTAGGAGGTGTGGCCTTGTTGGAGTAGGCGTGGCCATGCTAGAGGAAGCTCGTCACTGGGCTGGGCTTCGAAGTTTCAAAAGCTCAAGCCAGCCCTGCTTTCCCTCGCTCTCTGCCCATGAATCATGATATAGCTCTCAGCTACTGTTCCAGCACCTGCCTGTACGCCACCACCTCCTTGGCACCATGGTAATGGACAAAACTGAGACTATGAGCAAGCCCCCAGTTAAAGGCCTTGGTAGTGCTGTGGCCTTTGCAGCAATAGAACAATGATTAAGACATTGGATGACAATTATATATCAATTGTGCCATACCTGGAGCAGTACTGTGAAGGAATAGCATGTCATAAATGTCACATCTGTGGTCCTGACAAATGCTACAGTATGAGGCAGATACCTGCTTTGAAGTCACATGGTGTATCGGAATACATCTTGGTTGTTTGCCTTTAAATACAGCCTTCTTGATTAATCCCCATGGGTGGGATTTGAAACACTTTTACTCAACCCAATCATCAAAGGCTTCAGCCTGGGACTTGGTTGCCTTAGCAACCTTATATACAGTGTACTCTCCCTGTACGTAATTGTGGTTTAATCTAAAAGAAGTATTGCCTGTCTAAGAAACTGGCCCTTCTCCGATCCTAACAGACAATTTAATATTTATCCTTCCTGTTACCTGAGAAGGGGGGATTTTTCTAGTATGGTTGTGGTCGTAGAAATGGGTCCCTCGAGGCCTGAGCAGCTGCAGCGAGTTCCCAGCCCCTCACTCCCATGTCCCGGTTGCTGCTTCAGCGCCGAGGGAGATGCTCACAGCCCTGCCTCAGAGGCAGGTGACATCAGAACCAGATTCATTCATCCCCAAACTACAGCCCAAAGGTGGTAAAGAATCCGTTAGCTAAATACAATACAGCAAGAGTCAGCAAGCCCCAGCCAAGTCTGTTTTTATAAATAAAGTTTGTGTGCCAAAGTAGGCAGGGAGGGGAGGATCAGTGGCAGAAATGTTTGCTGCACAAACATGAGAAACACATCCAGACCGAAGAACCCATATAAATTCTGGATGGGATTGGTGTCCTACCTGTAATTCCCGCCCTCACAAGGTATGACTAAACAGGCAATTGTCTGAACAAGCTGCCTAGGGAGACCGGTCATGTATGTGACCCGTAGGTTTCCTAAGAGGCCTTGCCTTGAAGAATAGGGGGAAGAATGATCAAGAATTATTCCCAGCATCGAGCTCTGGCCGCCACACGAATGCCCACATACATGCAAGCATGTATTAACACACACCTAAAACACACATGAGAATAGAAAAAGGACTGTCGCCGTATACCCATATGCCTGTCCACAGATAATTACCTCAGGATGTGCCTGTCTGTTGAGTCACTGGAAGAAAGACAGCAAAGGCCACAAACTCAATGATGTCCTATCTCACTCTACCCAGCCAAAAATTGCTAGCCCATCTTTTTAAAAAAAGTTGAGTAAGGATTCAGTGAGAGGTGAGAAGGAGAATTTTCTAGAGGAAAGGGGTATCCAGGGTGAAGAGCGGGTGAGGAAGAAGTCAGAAGAACCGAGCTAGAGGCTGCTGGGCACGGTGCTCCTTGGTCTCAGAAGTCCTGAGCAGGAAGCGATTATGTCTGGAGAGAGGTTTTAGCTTCCTGCTAAGAGGAGAGATGAGCTCGACTCTCATGGCCAGGAAGGCTGCTTCCTGGGAATTGAGCAGTCAGGTTCGTGCAGACCTGCAGGTAGAGGCTGGAGGGCAAGAGAGGAGAGACTTCAGCCAAGCTGAGTGTGACCTGGTCTGAGGGAAGTGCCACACTTGGGTTTTCCAGAGGACTTCGGATACAGGTAAAAGTAAGTTGACGGCTTTCTCAGGGACCAGACTTACACCCGTTGGGATTGCTACCTGAGAGGAGCACTGTAGCTGGGCCATTACCTGAAAGCCGTTTTCTCTGTGCTCCATGCCAAGGAGACGTTTTTCCTTATTCCTGGAAACTCTGTCCTCATCTAGGGTGTTGATGCTAAGGTGTGGCAGCCATCTTACCTCCCAGAGATGATTCCTAGGAAACAAATTGGCCATTCTCCCAGAAGACACTGGTCTGGGTCCAGGCAGGGGAATCAAATTTCAACCTCAGCATGCAAATGTGCGGACATGTGTGGCCAATGCATGCATACATGCATGTGCGTGCTCTTGCATGTGCACGCACACACACACATGTGAACATGTATATACCCGTGGGCACACTCGTGCACATGTTAATAAAAGACCTTATCTGTAATTATTGTAAATAGACTAAACTCCTGCAAATAAAAACATATAACGTGATGGTTAAAATACACAGAAAATCAAACTATCTGCCAGAAATTCACTTCTGGTCCAAGAATGTACATATGGGCAGAAAAAAAAAACCTATGTGAATGTTAACCAAAGGAAAAAAGAGAGTAGCTCGCTCATGTAGACTTAAAGGAGACATTAAGGGCAAGAGCTGTCTCTCAAGGCAGTGAAGGTCTTTAAACAGTAATAAAAGTGTCAGAGGGGCCATCAACATGTAACCTCCCACGTCAGCAAAGTTACACACGTAAAACACTGACAGACCTGACAGTGACACAAAGCTCAACCTGGGTGCCTTACTTTCAGCTATGGGTAGAGAGAGGCTCTACACCAAAGACTTCTGTCTTAGTCGCTGTTCTATCGCTGTAACAGGACAGCACGATCAAGGCAAACTTAGAAAAAGAAAGCGTTTGAGTAGGGCTTGCTTACAGTTTCAGAAGGTGAGCACAGGACCATCATGGCAGAGAGCGTAGAGTTGGGGAGGCAGGCAGTCAGGCAGATGCCGACGGCCAGGTTTGACTTCAGAGGGTTACTTGAGGCAAGCAGCAAAAAGGGGTACGGTGTTAGCAATTGGGGTGTTGCCGATAGCAGATGACAGTCCACTGACGGCAATGAGCAATTTACAGGGTCAATACTGCTGATGAAACAAAACTGTCTGGGGCTGGCAAGAACACTCAGTGAGAAAATCAGAACTCTTTTACCTCTTAAGTGTCCATATGTATAGACAGACAGGCAGATATACATTTAGATGTGGCGGACCCCCTCCCCCAAGCCATAGATAAACATTTGGTGGATGGGGCTGAGCCAAAAAATTCACACATTCTTCCTTCTCCTTGATGATTTATGCCTTCTTAGACAAAAGTTCTTTATAAAATCATCTCATAGATAAAATATCACACAAAGGGAGAGTTACAGAAAGATATCAATAGTAAGTTCAAAGCACTATTTCATTCTATAAACTCATTATAAGTTCAGAGTGATAGTTTCCCATGGCCTTGCTTCATCATAGTGCACCCCTGTGACCCTCACTAGGACCTGACCTAGAATGAATGTTCGTCCTTGATCACAAATTTGTCCTGAGCCCATTTCTCTTAGTGTAATTATGAAGGCTCATTGTACTCCTTATTGTGCAGACTTTGCTTACTATTCTATGAGGAGGGGGCACATGCTATTCTTGATTCTAACTTTATTACATCTCTCTGGCAAAACAAGTAAAATCATTTCCTTGAGCTTTCTTCTTAAAATTCTTTGAATCAAATCAGGAATTCTATAAAGTCATTAATTCATCTAAACAGCACTAATTCATGAAAGTTCGTCTTCATGTTGATCTGCAAGAAATTTGCCCAATAGGATGGGCCAATGCCCAGGAATCGTTAGCCCATGTAATAGTGACCAGAAAGGCACATCAGCATTGAGAAGCGAGGCTGAGCCTCTCCAGAGTCCACCCATGGCAGCCAAGCAAAATGATGGGCTACCCACCTCCAGTAAGCTCACTTGCTTGACATCGTCTTTCCTAGATGGCTTCTGTCGGACAGGCAGGCACAGGGCACTGGGTCAGTAGCTAAGGGCTTACATCTTCAAGCACAAAGCAAAAGGAGATTGGGAACCATTGTGAGCTTTTGAAACCTCAAAGCCCACCCCTGTGACACACCTCCTCCAATGAGGCCACACCTCCTAAAGCTTCCTGAACAATCCACCAACTGGGACCCAAACACTTCAGATTGCCTATGGGGGTTTGGGAAGGGAACATTCTCATTCAAAACACCACAGCCAACAAAGGAATAGGAGAGTTAGACAGCATTGTAGATGGTAGACATGTGCAGAACGTCCTACCCAACAGAAGATTCCCCCAATGATCACCTATCTTCCCCAACACACAAGGAACAGTCTCCACAGTAGACTTCATGTGAAAACACAAATCCTAACCATGTTTGGGCCGTACCAAATGTCTTCTCTGACCACAGTGGAATGAATCTAAAAAAAAAAAAATCAATAACAGAGGGAAAAATGGGAGAAATGGAATTTGCTTATGCGTTTTCCATTTGGCAGGGCTTGGTCAAGACACCTCATCTCTGTACAGAGCAGGTCCCCACCAGGGACTCTGAAGTCCTTGAGAGTCTATTCCCATGACAGCTCAATCGCATGGGAATCTCTTTACAAAAACCTGGGGTTTCCTTGGCTCAGAGTAGCTAAGATCCAAGAATAAATAATTAGGAGAAAGCTCTTTTGCTTTTTATGTAGTTGGCTCGGAAGTCATATAGTACAGCTTTGGTTATAGCCACAGACCCTGCTGGGCAAGCAGAGAAGCAGTCATTAGTTTGTGCTTCCCTGTGGGAGCAACTCTCTTATAGAATTGTAAAGAGCATGAGGGAGGGGAGACATTTCCGAGAAGATCCTTGAAAAGTTCCTTGGTCTACACTGTAGCGGGTTCACATCTACTCCTGTTTCACCATTAGGAAGTCTCACGGCACCCACTTGTCTACACTGTAAAAAAGATGGGTTGTGAGATCCAAGAGCTGAGTTGACAGAGGTTTGAAGGACAGGGCCCCAAACTTGAAGCATGTTTGTCACAGAATAGATTGAGATCCCATTCTCTCCTCAGTTCTTACCTCTCCTCAGTTCTGTCAGTTGCCACCCCTGAAGCTACCTCTCCCGCTCCCATACTTCATCCTGTGCTGTCTACCAAAGGCTCATTTTCAATCAAGGGTACACTCAGGGACAGGATAAAGAGTTCATGAGACCAAGCTTGAGTAGTTCCCACGCGTCTCAGGGAAGATAGAGCAGGTCAGGTCCTGTCACTAGAGACAAAGTCATTACACGGTTATTCAAAAGGTTCCAACCAACAAGCAGATTCCAGGTTTGTAATAAATATACACCTGACCCTGGAAGTCCCCACGCCTGCCTCACGTGCTAACAGTAAAGTTACAGATGCATGCTCAGGAATGGTTTCTTGAGGTCCGGTTGTCGAGGACCTGACGTTATAAGATGACAAGATGAATCTAAAGGAAAATTTAAAAAAATAAATACATTATCAGTGTAAAGTCAACTGAAAGGCCTCAGTAGGGCCCATCAAGCTTAGGGCCCATCAAGCTTAAGTTCCATCAGCTTGTTAACGATGCCTTTATCCTCATTCTTGCCCTAAAGCTCATGGGGCCTCCCCTTTGTTTCGCTTAAACGTCTGCACGTCTCTCCTGCTTTCCCCTTGACGATGATGAGATATCACCGAAAAGTCTTTTATTGAAGCTGTTTGGAATTTGACTTTTCCCTTGCTTCGGTAGGGTCCAAAAGAACACAGGAAGTTGCTCTTTTTCCCCAAGACTTCCATGATAATTAAGGAAGGGAATGTTGGCTGGAACACTTTATTCTTTTGGAAATGTGGCATGCGATTACGAATTTCCATGGGCAAAAAACTACCCTGTCTGGTAGAGTCTAGACTTTCTATTAGCCAACAGGCTTGCTGGAGTCCACACCGCCACCCTGAGAGGCCATGCGGACTGATAGTGTGGAAGGGAACAAGCTACCTAGAACTGTGCTTGGGTAGGAAGGGGGAGAAAAACCTTGCCGACTTGAGCAGGATTCTTGAAGGAGTTTGAAGGTTGGTGTATCAGAGCCAGTAAAGGGCTCCTGGAATGGTAAAACAGGGGGAGCTGTGGAGCACTTCCATCGTCTAGTAGGGAGGACGTTCTTCATAGATCAGAGCATCGGAGAGATGGAGACCACAATGAGGGACCAATGCTCACACCTTCCTACCTCACAGGCAGGCCCACACTCCACAGCAGCTCTAGAACCTGAGATGGTTCTGACCCATCGGACTTGAGGCCCTGCACTGAGTGGGGCTTTGGCTGGCCAGCTCCGGTGACAGGAACATCACTCTCTGCTTAGCTGACTAATAAAATCATCCCTGTCATCTTACGTTCTCAGCCCTAAGACCTGAATGCCTTCGATATTTCCCTCCGAGGCTAATAGTTCAACATGGCCTCGATGCTTGTACAGAAAATGGCTCAAAGAAAGACTTCGTTCCTCCCCAAGAGAGTTCCTAGAAGAAATGAACAGACTGGTGTCTCAGGGTACTTGACATGAATGGCTGGTCACTGGTGTCTTAGACTAACACATGCTGAAAGGCATCTGTCAGGCATGGCCATGGCTGGCTTTTCTAGAGCACTGGGAATGCAAACTGAGGTGTGGAGGCATGGCACAGGGAAGAGTTCTTACCTACTGAGCTCTTTCCCCAGCCTGCCTGCGTGCTTCCAGAAAGAACTACATGAAGCACTCAGTAATCTGAGCGTTAGAGCAGGGGACGTGCTCTTGGCCTCAGGACCACTGTTGACAGGGATTCCCTGGAACCTTGAGGAAGTCCCCTCCACACACCAGGCTTCCTGGGCTGGGAGGAAAGTGCCTGGAGGGCACCGGTTTGCAAGAAGGCAGTTGGCCATTATTTTTGTTCATTGAAATTCTGTACCAACATCTGCATCCTCTCTCCCACAGACGGTCTTTGAAAGGAATTGCCGCTCTGAGGACTGTGCTGCTGACCTGCAGCTTCGGGGGAAACTGCTGCTTTCCAGGTACCACACTGTTCCTTCTTGACGCTGTTCCAACAACCTGCTCTCTTTTGACTCCAGGCCTCAAACCTGGAAGTTCAGATTCCCCCAACAAAAAGGGAATAAGTATTGATGGGTTAGGCTATTTCGTGAGTTGGTTTTAGAATGTATGCTGTAAACACAAATTTAATAGCAGATATTAACTGAGGGATTAGCTGAGGTACCGTTTGCAATTTCATTCCATCTCACAATTGACTGTTCCTTATAATTTTGGTGTTTATTTATGTGTTGGAAAGGGACTTGACATTTATTACTTTGTATTACATTGCACTCTGGGAAACTGCCAGCATTTGACCTTTGGGGATGGTTTCATGTGACTTAAGGTAGTATTATTTGAAGATTCCTTTCATCTTTTTTCCCCCCTGGCATTTAACAGTAGTGTCTGTTTTAGCAGCGAACAGTTTCTGAGGCAGGGAGGGGTGAAGGAAGAGGGCAGTCAGCCCGCCGATGCAAGCTAACAGTCTCTTTATTATTTCAGGCCTTCCTCCCATGGTCTGCAAATCCCCCCTGGCCAGGGATAAACCAGACCAAAGCCTTCTGTTTCCCCTTTTGCCAACCCTTTATTTTAGACTTCTCTTAAAATGACAGTACTTATCCTGAATCAGCCAGTTGTCACACAATGGTTTCCTCTTGTAACACGCCTTCTGAAAGATTATAGTAGCTTTGGGGCCAGGAACCCCCTCTGCAAGATCTGTAGTCACTTTTCAAACAAGTATCAGTGTTGATAGATACTGTGTAAAATGTTTCATTGTGTACTTGCCCTTACCCAAAACATTGGGAGTTAAGTTTGACTCAGTGATGACAGCCAGCCAGGACCTTTCTTTTTCTCTTTCTCTTTTGTTTTCTTCCTTCTTTCTTTCCTTCCTTCCTTCCTCCCTCCCTTTCTTTCTTTTTTTTTTTAAAGATAATCTTACATAGCCCAGGCTGGTCTCTAACCCCCATCTGTTTCAGCCTCTAGAGGGCTGGATTACAAATGTTGTGTTGTGTCGCTCTGTCTGGATCGAGTGCTACAATGTTGTCATTCTTCTGTGTGTTGTGGGTGTAGGTGCCTGCCCATCCTCACGTGTGGATGGAGGCAGAGATATGGAGCTGTTGGGGGGCTGTACAGCTGTTTTCTAGGATAGGGCTCTCTCACTGGCCCCATGACTGTGGACAAGTTTAACAGCTGACAGGCCAGGCTGGACCGGTTGTCCAGGGGACCCACAGGATCACCTGCCTCTCTCTCCACAGTGTTAGAATTACTAGTGTGCAGCACCATGCCTGACTTTATATGGGTTATGGGAGCAAACTGAAGAAGGTCTCATATCTGCATGACGAGCGTTTCATCTGCCCAGCCATAGCCTCAGCCCCCGCACTTTTATTTTGGGTTTTTAAAAATATTTTATTCATCAAAGGAAAATCAAACCGAGATTCCAATTCTTTAGTTGGCTTGTACCTGAGAAGGTGGCATAAACCCCAAGTGTATACACACAAATGCTTCTCCTGACAATGACGTCTTAGATGCCTATTGGCTTTGGTTTTGCTCTGGAAGAAGTGGTGGCTTAAAAGGTAGCACATGCTTTCCTAAGCTTGGGAAATTGCTTTAGACGTATAGGGTGGATTAATGGGGTCGTTTAACAGTAAGAAGAGCCTCCTGGGATGGTTAGAGACATCAATTTTAAAGAAGGTTCAAAAATTATCAGCTCATTCATTTTAATTTTAGGTGTGTCTTCCAAAAAAGCGTTTTAGGGAAAGTACACGAGTTTCTTTTTATGTTGAGCTAGACTGTAAACGCTGGGGTTTACTTTGGATCATAGAAGACTTCATGTGGTAGGAAAATATCCACTTGATCCATGGTTAAACATTGCTAGGAAAGCTCTGGCGCCCTTGCTGGCCATTTGTTAACTGTGCTTTCTGTGTAGCAAGATGGAAACTCGAGGACTGTGGTCAGCAAAGCTCTTTTGGCTGAAGGTGCTTCCATGGCTGGCCTTTCGAGAGTGTTGTCGTCGAAGTGTGGCAAGAAAAACCCAGGGTTGTGACAGTGGTACCTGTGAAACCTTAAAAATATGGTCACCTAAACAATGGCAGCATCAGTTGGCATTCCAGTATGGATGCAAACAACACCCAAGTCCCACCCCAGAATGAAGGGCTACAGGCAATTAATGACTGGAGAGAGAGAGAGAGAGAGAGAGAGAGAGAGAGAGAGAGAGAGATGTGGGTAGGAGGAGAGAAAGAGAGAGATAGAAACAGAGACAGAGATGAGGAGGAAGGGAGAGACAGAGAGGGAACATCTCAATGGCTCTAGTGGCGGCCATTTCCGTTGTGTGTACATCAACTGTAGGACAGTTGCATTCAGCCGTACCTTAAGTGATTCCTCTGTGCATCTGAGTCTGATGAGGAATAGATCCCAGGCTGGGCTGTCCCAGCTTCGCTCTGCTCTTTCGTTGTCCCTCTGGGAACAAGTAAGCTCAGGTTACTCATAGTCCTCTCAAAGAATATCAGACTTGTTTGATGCCAGCACAGACAAGCAATGGCTCCTCAGGCCTGGGCTCAGAACTGGGACACTGTGACTTTGGGCTTGTTCTATTTTTCTACTGCACATCACATGGCCAAACTCAAACTCAATGGATGGAAAACATTTTCTGCCTCTTTAGTGAGTGGATTTCATATTTTATGGGGAAGGGCATGAAGATAGGCAGGGGAAAGGACAGTTACCCATGATGTGCTCTGCCGTGCTCCCTATGGAGCAGAGTAGCCTCATCCCTCATCCTGAAACCGTAACAATTTCAGGGTGAACTTACCCTTTCTTGGGACTTCATCAACTTTAGCACAGAGACAGAAGCCCTGACACTGGATGAGATCTCCGAACCTCAGAGCACTGTTCTTAGGGCTCTCAGCCAAAAGTTTTAGGAATTAGGTATTGTCCTGTAGGACCCATGGTCTCTTTCCGTGGCCAGATCTCCCATGAAAGAAACCTTTGTGACGCTCTTAAAGCTCCTGGTTTCCCACAGGAGGTATCAGGGAAACACACCCATTCATAACTGGGTGAGCGGAGATGTGAAACCAAACCACAGACCCTTCCGAGCCAGGCATATGAGGAAAGACACAGCCAGAAAACTATGATGGGAACCAGACTCTAGACTGGCTTCACTATAGTCTAGTGCCTTGAGGCACAGGAAGTTTTATTCATTATTGAATAACCTCTCTCCGTTAATGCCTGAGGTGCAGGGCACACACATTTCTTGTTTGAGCAGGTACTCTGAGCAGCTTCAGAAATGAATTGGCGATGGACCCTGCTCTCCTGGTCTGTCATCCATGCAGGATAGGGCCAAGAGATTGGCCGATGGTGGTAGATGTAAGAGGAAAGGTGGCCAGGCTCTCACAGAGGAGCGGCTCCAAAAGCCTCACATCAAGGGGAGTGGAGGTAACTGAGGCTCTCCGGGGAAAGAGAGGATGTGAGCAGAGGTCTTCACTCTCATGAAGAAACTGCCGTGTCTAGGGTTGTCCAGATGGTTCGAAGTGAGATGAGGTAGAAAGAAGAGAGGAATTGGATCACAACGTCCCCCATGAGTTGGGGCTCCATCTTGAAGCCAGGGGAGGATACGAAAGTCCCAGAAGAGGAGTGTAACCCTAACAGGGATTCAGCAAGCTATGCTCTGGGGCCTGGGGTATAGGATATTGGGGTAGGAAGGGTCCTTTGGTCTCCTGCACTCAAAAACAGCATGTTCTGCCTGGAGCTTCAAGCCTGTTTCTCTTTCCATCACCTCAATTCCAACTTGCTTAGCAAAGGTCTGAGGCATAGATGTCAACTGTCTCAAGAGCATAGGGGAATAAATCTGTAGGAGCTGCTGGGGTCACTACCAGGGTGCTCCCGAAGGTTTCACCAGGGAATTCTAGATAGAACGTCTGTCTGTCTTTCATGCCTCGTTAGAACCTAGCTGTCCTGTTCTATGCCCTCACTAGGAAGCTGAAGCACACAGTGTAGGAAGCATGCCTGTGATGGCTGGGCAGACTGTGGGATTTGTGTCTTATGGAGGTAGATGGATGGGCTAGAGACACGACTCACTCAGTGAGAGTGTTCATTGCTCTTACAGAGGACCCGAGTTCAGTTCCCAGCTCTTTGGGCACCTCTATTCATGCCTGTCCCCACCCTGTGCCAACACACACACACACACACACACACACACAGAGAGAGAGAGAGAGAGAGAGAGAGAGAGAGAGAGAGAGAGAGAGAGAGAGAATATGATAGGCATTTGGCCAGATTAGACCAGACTTAAAGTAGATGAAGGCATATCTATTAGGAGACAGCTCTCAGGTGGGTTAACGGATCTCACAGATAGAGGTCAGTGACATCATACATCCAGACTAGAGCGGGGGGGTTTATAGAGCCTAGGTGAGCAGTAATGGCATAGTTGATGATTGTGACTACATTTGTTTCCAACTACGGATGCTCTTAAGGCAGGCAGTCCTCTCTCCAAGCTGGTTCTTCATGGATGGACCTAGCTATCTTCCAGCCAGCCAGTGGTTTAGGGAAACACATTCTCCTAATCCCCATGAGAGCAGCGTTACCAAAGTTACAGCCAGAGTGTAATTTACGTGGCTGAAAATGGTTTGGACCAAGGTGTTTTGCTTTTCATTTTTCAAGATAGGATCTCTGTGTAGCTGTGGCTGTCCTGGAAGTCACTCTGGAGACTAGGCTGGTCTTGAACCCACAGAGATCAATGCTAGGAGTAGAGGCGTGCTGCCACTGCCCAGCCCACAGTCTTTTCAAGGCCCTTAGTTTTTTTGTTTTTTGTTTTTGCATTTCTTTTTTTTTTTTTTTTCGGGGCTGGGGACCAAACCCAGGACCTTGCGCCTCCTAGGCAAGCGCTCTACCACTGAGCCAAATCCCCAACCCCGGCCCTTAGTTTTTAATTGGGTCTGGCTGTTAAGAAAGCCTTGAGGTCATCCACTATCCCCAGTGGGATGCATCAAAAACAAATGAAAAGTCTTTCAGCTTAACTGCTACAAACTACTTTCCTTTCTGTTTCTTTTCTAGTGCTTACATTTGATGCTTTCTTAGGTGCTGGGGGGTACCCAGACAGTCGGATCATTCTGGGAATGGAATTGGCAGCTCTGTTTAATGGGAACCTCTGGAACAATTTCATCCTTGTTCCTGGGTATTTGTGGATGGCTTGTCTTAGAGCCAGGCTCAAGCCCAGTAAATCGCAGAGTTTTAATTCAAGACTTGGATGCCTAAGTGACAACAGACCTTCAGGAACACACGACCTCTGCAGAGAAAAGTGACAGCCAATGGGGGGGGGCAGAGTGGCAAGCACGTGGAATGCCAGCCACTGGGGAGGTCAGACGTGGAAGATTGGCAGTTTGAGCCCTGCCTGGGTTCCTTAGTGAGTCCCTGCCTCAAAAGACAAAACAGGAGAAAAATGCCGACTAAATCCATGATCTCGGGCAGACAATGGCACTATATCCCTGGTCATTCTGGGTAACCCACTCACTTCAACATTTTCTCCTCTGTGAGGTTGAAACCCCTGCTCATTCCCTGCACAGGCCGGGAAACCCTATATGCCCTCCTTTGCCTAGCCCCGCGCATACAGAGAAAACCCCACCCACCCCCCTGCTTAGAGAAAAGAACAGAAGCAAGATTTTCTTCTTTATTGAACACCTACTGTGTACTAGATAGGTACCCTACAAGTTCTGTATGTGAGGCTACAGTCATTAAATGCACCGATTGTTCTCCCAGAGGACCTGGGTTCAGTTCCCAGTACCCACACAGGGGAATCACAGTCATCTGGAACTCCAGTCCCAAGGGATCCAACACCTTCTTCTGACCTCCATGGACACCAGCCATGTACTGGGTACACATAAACACAAGAATAACACCCTACTCATAAAATTAAAAAACGAATGAAGGTCTCTGAGTACACCAAGGTTCCGTGGCAGCTCACCCGCCATATCACTTGGGATAGGTCCTTAGCTTCTATGTGACTTTGTCTCCTCAGCATGAAAATGGAGAAATGTCTGCAGCTCTGAAAAGGTCGAGGACTTACAGAGTTCTTATGCATTTCACTGATTCAAAAAGTATCTGGTGGGCCTGGTGAGGCAGGTGGTACACAGGTTAACTTTCAGCACTCAGGAGGCAGAGGCAAGGGGATGTTTGTGTGTTTGGGGCCAGCCTGGTCTACATTATCAGTTCCAAGATGGCCAGAGGCTATATAGGAAGCGATCCTGACTCAAAGTTAGAGGCGCCTTGACCTCAGAACACTGTTGGGAAGTAAATATGGCTGCACTGTGGCTTGGGAAGCATTGCTCAAGAGCTCTTGCTGGAGGGAAATTTAAAGCCAGGAGACCCCGGCGTATGAAAATCACTCACCTGAGGTCAAAGCAAATCCTAAATGGCAGAGGCAAGAAAAAAAAAATGCTGCTTGGTGGTGGCTCGAAAGCCCTTTACTGTCACTTTGACTAATGTCCTTTGTCTTAATGGCCATTGTGTCTTGGGGAACCTGGCCTGTCTCAAAGCTGGAATGACTTGGAAATTCCTCTTGCGTTTTGTTGTTGGTGGTGGTGTTGGTGTTGTTGTTGTTGTTGTTGTTGCTGTCGCGTTTGCTTGTTTTCCTGTTGTGGCTGGGGATGGGTAGGAGTCTGCTACCCCTAAGAACTAATCCTACCTTCGCTAGATGCACACAGAGCATTGAGGGTACCTTTTGTGCACATACACAGCAGTCATCCATTCCAATGAAGACCTTCATGGACAGCCCTCCCCACTGTTGAGATCATGGTGGATGTGTTCCAGCTTCTCCCTGGATGGTAGAGAATAAGAATCCTTAGCAGAGCACTGAAGGAGAACCGAGGCAGTAACCATAGCAGCCAGCAGGATTAATAGCATGTGCACACTGAACCACCCATCCCCCGAGACGCCCTCAATCCTTGTCTAATAAAATTTTATTTGGTGGCATATTCCCTGGCTTTCAAATACAGTCAGCCATGGGAGGTTTCTGTGTCAGTCTCTCCAGCAGTGTTGTGATGACAGGGACCATTGTCCTAATAACTGGACCGAAGCAAGGGACTGACTTATCAAGAGAATAGTGCCACTAGAGCCTCCTGGCTGTGCCTTTGCTAAGATTTCTCCAAGTTACTGCATCTCTTGCCAGTGAACACTGGACTTACTATGGCGGGGTAGACTTATCATCATGAAAAGAACCAAACCCTGAAGCTGTGACTCTGATTTCTGCAAACACACGTTCTCCCCTCCTCCCCAAGCTTTCCCTTACCCGGCATACTCTCTCCCTGCAGCGTCTGTCCCAAGTTTGATGTGAGCCACCTGGGAGAACCGGAGGTGGATGCAGATGTCCTGCTTGTTCTCATAAACAGCTGCACATGGGGAGACATGGTCCCTTTTGTTTGTCCCCAGTGGTCAGAGGCTATACCAGTGCTACCCTCTGAGGCAAAGGTGAAGCTTGGGTAAAACATAGAGTGTCCATTCTCCAGGATGGTGGGAACCACATAAGAAGACTCCCAGATTTCACTAACCTTGGTCCTTGACCCCCTTCCGGGTGGCCTCAGTCTGAGCACAACAAACTGGATGGATGCCATCAACACCACACTCAAGTCCCTCGTGTGCCAATGAATAGAACATACTGCTGTGTTGAACCCTCCTCGAGTTCACAGAATCCCTGTGGCCTCCTGCTAGGTAGTTACTCCTCTCTCCAATCCTTAACCAATAGGTGATTGTGGTCCTGTACAGAAGCCCAGACCCTTAAGTAGAGATTAACTGAATAGCACAGTTGATAGTGTGTATGTTCTTGTGAGCCAGACCAAGACCTATGAGCATAGCCCTGCTTAGGGTGCATGCCTGGTTCCTAAGAAGCCATCCAACCGCTGTGACATAGGTTCTACATCCTCAGAGCCTGCATTGAGACGCTTAGAAGTTATACATTGTGTCTACTGTCTACTCTTTCCTCTCCTGGATAGGTAGGAGAAGTCTTGTAGAACTCTGAAGTTCAAAAAGAAATCTAATCCAATTGACTTGTCGGTCATGGTGGGATGTTGCTCAAGGACTTTCTACTTGTCTTAGAATTGGGATGTGGTATGAGAGGCTCTTCAAGTAGATTTGTAGGACTTGAATCTTAGGGATTGCCTCCTGATGCTTATTCCCAGGAACTTTGGGACTATCCAGATCCACAGGATACAGGAAGAGGACCACCCTTGTGGGAGATGCTCCCACCATGAGAAGGAGCACAGGTGCCCATCTGGAACCATCTGCTTTCCCTAGAGCCCCAGATATTTTTTTTTCAGAAAGCTTTTCTATGGCAATGAGGTTTGAACAAGGAGGCAAATGGCACTGTCTCAGTTAACACCTATTCTTCAAGGGGAAAAAGGGGACACATTTTAAAAAGGTTTTTTATATCGTTCTTCTGGTATGGAAGCATGCAAACCATCTGACCTCCTAAACCAAGAGAGAGACAATCCTCAGCCATGCTGCTCTTTCTCCCGGTTCAGGGAGAGTGGGGCTTGTTGTTAAAGCATTGTTTGATCTGTGGGGAAGGGGGTCAGCTCTGATGGCTGGTTCCTTATTATCATGTACCTTTCAGTAATTCCCTTCTCAGCCAGCAGTAGTGGTGCATGCCTTTAACCCCAACACTTGGGAGGCAGAGGCAGGCAGATCTCTGTGGGTTAGAGGCTAGCGGTCTAAAGTGAGTTACAGGACAGCCAGAGCTACATGAGAACCCCTGTTGGGGGTTGGGAGAGAAGGAAAAGGGTCCCCCCCCTTCTCACCTTTCTTCCCAGCAACCAAGACTGGGCATGCCCTCTCTACTTCCTCTCCCTCCATCACAGCCCTCCTTCTCATCTTAAAAAGAGTCCTCACCTTCATTTCCCACAGAGCAGGAGCAACTTCAGTGTGAGCCCATGCCCTGTTGTGAGCCAAGCTGGAATTCCTAAGGTCTTCGAGCTGAGACCAGAAAACAGTCCCATCTTGATTTTCATTAACTTCAAAGAGAACGTTAGTATTTTATCCAAATGTGGCTGTGGCACCATGGACAGTGACACGAGCAGGAATTGTCACCTTGTCACACACAGAAAGGACAGGTGCTTTGAAATAATCCTGTAGGTATTTTGAACCGGCGTTTGTCCCTACCTCAGAGTTGTGGTTGTCAAATCCATTCCCACATTCTCTTACTTACTATGTCCTTTTAGGAAGTGTAATGGTACCAGATCACACACTTCCTCAATACGATTATCATCTTTTTTCTTTGCATGCTTGACTTCTTCATTATCCCACTTTGCATTTCATGAATCATTTTGAGAAGGGTTCCTTTGTGTCACTACACTGCCATCTGGCTCTAGCAACACACAACCAGGTGAGACACGTGTCCTAGACATTTCCCCTACATGTGGGTAAATGTTTGATGTGAGAAAAGCATCTTCCAGTAGGTTGGAATATTGTAGTATCTAGAACTGGGTCTTCTTTGGAAGATTCAGTCATTTCCTAGAAACGTATACCCAAACTCCAGGCAGTACCTATGGTGACCTCTATAGTCATTCCATTTTTGTCAAGGACACAGGAAAATCCCCTAGAGCCTCGGTAGGTTCAAAGAGGGGAGAATTGCTAAGGTGGCACATGTGGGCAGCCACATTGTGGACATGTGATTGGGGCTGCCTACATGGCTGGGGTTGCCTAGCATGTACCTGTTCACACTGCAGAGCCTTGGGGACCCAGAGACCAGAAGGAAAGAAAGGGCTTATGGCTCAAGCTCCCCGGTGGCTGCCTCACTTCACAGCAGTAAGGACATACAATTAGGGAAACTTGTTGTTCCAGGAGGGCCTGTTGTGATTGATGTCATCCATTGGTGACATCATTGTGCCCTAAGGGAGTTACTTGTCAATGTGCCATGGGCTCTTTAGTCATCAGGTGGCATGTTTACCCAAGCAGCACAGGTGTGTGTCACAGTGTGGTGTGGCAAGGAGCCTTTGGCTGAGCCAAGGCAGGCATCCCTACACACACACACACACACACACACACACACACACACACACACACACATACACACACACACACCCTCAAGGCAGGAGACCTCCAAACTGCTGGATCTTGGAAACGCCTCTGCCTCTGACCCCTCCCACCACCAAAGCATTTTAGTCCTTAATCCAGTTGTTACAAGGAATGAACCTGATTCATCCCAGATGTCCCAAGACTTCTTGGTTCCAGAAACTCCTGAGGTAAGGGCTGATGAGGCTCTGAACTTCTGTTACCAGGAAGCCAACATTTCTTTCAGAAGTCACACAGATGGTTCAGGAAGCTCTTGAGCCATCTAGAGGGACCAGTGGGCAGGGCGGGGACGGGGGGGAGTCCTCAGCCCTGCTGTTTCCTCGCTGTAAGGGACGAGGTTGTTGGTGAAAGTCCTGGCTCTACCATTACTGAGTTGTTGAATGAGCTGTGCTAGGGCAGCGTCCTCAGGAATGAGAGCACATTACAGTAACGTGGGCTGGCTGTCCTTCTCTGTGCCTTGCTGGGAAACCACTTCCTCGCTGTAAGGGACGAGGTTGTTGGTGAAAGTCCTGGCTCTACCATTACTGAGTTGTTGAATGAGCTGTGCTAGGGCAGCGTCCTCAGGAATGAGAGCACATTACAGTAACGTGGGCTGGCTGTCCTTCTCTGTGCCTTGCTGGGAAACCACAGCTTTGATTCATGTCCCCTCAGCAAATGCTTTTACTTTCACTATTCAGACATACCGCTGGCCCAGATGGGTTTATATGAGGAAGGGAAAAATTATTTCTACCTTTGTATAAATGGATTTTCAGCTCAAATATTCAGCCTTAGGAGTCATCTCCCTGACTTGCTGCCAAGGATCAGCGAGGTGCTTTACGGAGCCCTCAGTCTCCAGCTGGAGCTAATTACCATGAGGGTCTGTTCCAGGAGACAGGAAAGGTTTACAGAGAGCATGGCCAGATGCACAGCACATCCCAGTCTGTGTAGCATAGCCCACGGCCGGAGAGTTGGCATTTACATATGTACATAGTATATTCTACTTAATGACAATGGTTTGGCTTTATGCATTGTTGAGGATATAAAAGTCATAAATATGGCCAGGTGGTGGTGGCTCCCACCTTCAATCCTAAAACTCAGGAGGCAGAGGCAGGTGAATCTCTGAGTTCGAAGCCAGCCTGGTCTACAGAGTGAGTTCCAGGACAGCTGGGGCTACAGAGAGAAACCCTGTCTCAAAATAGAAAAACAAATTGATAAACATAAAAGCTGTAGTCATCATCCTCTATTATCCTTGGAGAATATGTCCCAAAACTAGAAGAAAATGCCTACAACCATAATAAAATAAGGTTTAAAATAAAATCTAAACCTTATAATTCATATATGGGATTTATTGCAGTGACATACAAGTTATGGTCCAGCTATTCCAACAATGGCCATCTCCCTATGGAAAGTCCAAGAATTCAATATTTTTTCAGTCCGTACGTCCAGATGCCTCAGCTGGTATTCAGGACGTGTCAGAATCTTGAACAACTATGCTCTAATGTCAGTGAAGGGATGAACTTGCCAGTGAGAGAGAAGTCAAGCAAAGAGCAAAGGCTCCTTCCTCTGTCCTTTATAGGCATGGTCCAGATCTAAGGTGGATCTTCCCACCTCAAAAGGTCTGGATTTAGGGTATGTCTTCCCACCTCGAATGATTCAATCAAGAAAAACCCCTCACAGGTGTACCCAGATGTTTTCGGTTTTAGATAAATCCAGATGTAGTCAAGTTGACAACCAAGAATGGCCATCACAGAGACCACGTCTTCTTTCTATGTGCACAAATTAGACACAGAGAAATTACTAATGATAGACCAGAATAACTATAATAATATGCTACAATAAAATGGTTATTGTTATAGGGTTAGTATTGATATCCTCTTCGAGGCCATTCTTAAGTAGAGCCCGAAAATCGATACTTGGAGACACAGACTCTGACGGTGAAGTCCTGCCTCCAGGCAGCCATGTTGTGGCTTGAATGTGAAGTGTCCCCCCACAGGCCTAAATATCTGAATGCTTAGCCCCCAGCTGGTGCCACTGATTGGGGAAGTTATGGAACCTTTAGGAGGTGTAGCCTTGCACCAGGGGCAGGCATCAGGGATTATTGCCTTATCTTACAGTTGTTAGCCTCTCAGTTCCCAATCTAACCTCATACTGGGAAGTAGGAGACAGCCAGAACCCTGGGGCTCGATGGCCAGGTAGACCAGCCACCTCAGTGAGTTCCAGTGGGAGACCCTGTCTCAAAAAAACAAGGCAGGGGCTGGGGATTTAGCTCAGCGGTAGAGCGCTTACCTAGGAAGCGCAAGGCCCTGGGTTCGGGCCCCAGCCCCAAAAAAAAACCAAAAAAAAAAAAAACAAAAAACAAAAAAAAAACAAGGCAGATGGCTCGTGAGGAATGACATCTGAGGCTGACTTCTAACTGCCATCCTACAAACACACTTGAATATACAGACAAGAGACGGATGGGAGGTACCCTTGTGGGAGTCACCCATGAACCACAAAGTTTAAAGGTTATCCAGAGCCTAGGGCTCCTTCCAGAGGAGCCCGGACCCCTGTTTTTCAGAAGTAACAGGATTAACTGGTATCTGTATCTTTCTAGGGTCAGGCTTTACTCTGTAGGCTACTTCCTGTTGAGAACACTGGCAAAGGACCTTGTGGTAGGCAGAACCCTTCCTGTCTGGATCCCTTTATCCCTGTCCTGAGTTTCTGGCTCATTCCTGATACCAGGAACTCCGTCTTCTGCCTATCAACAGTGCTTCGTACGAGTGCCACCTGCTGTCGCCTCAATACCCCTCATCCTGCCTAGAGTCAGTGCAGAGATATTCCTTATCCCAGTTGGGATAACACTGAGGCTATGTTTTTCAAGGTTCCAGAATGATTAAGTTCCGGACACCGAGAGAGGTCACTGGCTTGATGCCACAGCCCTCACCAGTTGCCTACTCCTTAGTGTGGCCTTCCCTGGGTGAGTTTTGGAGATCTCTCCTGTAGTACCACTTGCTTCAAACCTGTCTCCTTTTGGGGTATCCCACGCTAAGATGTTCCTGTTTTCCAAATGCCCATGGCTCACCTTCCTATCCCCAGAATATCACAGGTGTCAAGTGATAACCCCCGCCTGACATCTAAGCCTTGGACATCAGATCCAAGTAAAATTTAGAAATTACACTGTAGGAAAATTCACATGAATACTTTCTTGTTTGGCCATCTCTCAACATTCACAAGGCTAATTAAGTTATTTTGTAAATTGTTCAGGCATCATATTTTGATCATATTCTTTCTCCTCCCTCAGGTCCCCTCCCTACCCATTCCACTTGATAGTTTACAAGTGCATTTTGAAGAGATTTAGCACTATCCCTGTGGCTGTTCTTTTGGGTGCTGGGATTAAACCTGCAGCCTTACATCAGCTAGGCAAGCGCTTTACCCTCAGAGTGTGTGTGTGTGTGTGTGTGTGTGTGTGTGTGTGTGTATGAGAAAATTCTCTTGCAGCAGTCATCTTGTTGGGTGTAATTGACGTGGACGCACTTAGTGGTTGTACAGTTAGCATCGTTCTGTTGATGCTGGTAGCAAGAGGAAAGCACGTAGCTTATACCTCCAGGTAAGATCACAGTTGAGATCTTTAGGAACATTTGAAAATATCCACTGGGGGTGGGACATCATTGGATATCCTTCAGCTACCTCACGTTCTTCCTATTGAATCTTTAGAACAATTTATCTGGAAAGAAGGGGGAGTTCTTGTCCACGAGGATTCAGCATAAGTTGCTGATACATGCATCAAGTCCATCCCAGTAAGGACATGGATGGTCTTCATGCTGGTCAGAAGGAACGAGGCCAAAGAATAAGTGTAGCAAAGAATCTGGGACCTCACGCAACTCCCGTTGGTCACCAGTACCAGCTGGCATTTGGAACAATGAGTGAATTCATGCTAAAGAATTAGGGACTCCATAATACATTCCAAAGGTGTATTAGTGTGTATCAGGAGGGCTGCAGAGATCCCTGACTGGGCTTCTGGAGGTCCCAGGTTCAATTCCCAGCACCCGCGTGGTCACAACTGTCTGTAACTCTAGTTCCGGGGACCTGCCGTCCTCTTCTGGCCTCCACAGGCACTAGGCATGCACAGTTACACAGAGGCATGCAGGTAACACACACACACACACACAGAGAACACACAATACAAAGATATACTAAAGAGGAATTTTTAATAAAAAAATAAGTTATATGTGTCCCTCAAGCTATGAAAGTGCCAGAAGATGAGGCTTACGGAAACAGCGCGGTTTAAATCTTTGGTGTCTATTAACGATGCCTTTCACTTGAAAGTGCAGCCAGGGCCTGCGTACAAAGGAGCATGACCCGCTTAAAAGGCGACTGCACAAGCAAATTAGAATTAATGGGAAGTTTTATCGGAGGATAAAATTCCTCGAAAATTAGAAAGGTTGTTCCTCAATAAATAAACAAGCACCCGTGGAATGTCTGGCACACGAACTGTGCACGATTGTTTTAGACTCTTGGCAGGCCTGTCTGAGCAGCGGGTCTTCACACAGGCCTGTTCTATTCTGAAGTCATTGAAAGAACCTTTCTCGCCAGAGCCCTTCCCCATGTGATGGGCTTCATTATACAAGAGCTGCAGCATGGATAGCCAAGGACATTTGACCCTTGCTCTAGCTCAGAGCCAGCATGGCTGGGTGACCTCAGGTGAGTGGGTCCTCGCTCAGACTCAGCTTCTCCCTCTGGGAAATGGGAAGGCTGGATTGACAGTCGAAGGTCTGCTTGGGGGCGCTTGTCTGCTGTTCAATGCAGGCTCATAGAACTTCCGTAGGGGAGGCCAGCCTCTGACACCCCACTGAAGGATTAAATGACCAACACAACAGTTCCAGGCCAATCTTCCTAATTGTCAGGACATTAGACTCCCTTAGAAATTTGGTGTTGGAACCAATTCTGCCCCTGTGAGCAGACCAGAGCAAAGGCTCCTGGCCCCGCTGTCAGACCCTGTGGTAGAGACATGGTCCTCTGTCCCAGATTACTATGCAGGATCTACCAGTAGCCACACATACAAAGCAATGATTCTCTCTCCCCCAGAGCTAGCTGTGAACTGCCAACAGCTCCTGGGTGAGGGACACAACCTGGAGAGAACCTCCCTGACCTATGCTGGAATTTAGTCTGGATTGATCTGGTTCGAGTAACCACAGCTTGTGTGACATTTAAGTGCCACACCATGTCAAGTCTGGAAGTTTGTGTCTCACGTCCCTGAACCCTCCCCTTACATGGCACTGAAGAGTGTCAAGTGGACTTAGTGGGTATGGTTTGAATGCACATAGTCCCCATAGACTCAAGTATTTGGATGTTTGGTCCTCCGATGGTGGAAATGTTTAGAAAGGATTGGGAAGTGTGGGCTTTTTGGAGGAAGTATGTCAGTGGGGATGGGCTTTGAGGTTTCAAAACCCACAGCATTCCCAGTTAGTCTCTCTCGCTCTCTCTTGTTCACTCTTGCTCTCTCTAACTCTCTCTCACTCCCTCGCTCTCTCTCTCCCTCTCTCACTCTTGCTCTCGTGTGTGTGTGTGTATGTGTCTATCTGTCTGTCTGTCTGTCTGCCTGTGTGCCTGTGATTTTGGATCAGATATAAGCTCTCGGCTACTGCTCTTGTGCCGTGCCTGCCCGCTGCCATGCTCCCTGACATGATAGCCATGGACTCGAACCATCTGGAACTGTGAGCTCCAATTAAGCGCTTTCTTTTGTAAGTGGCCTTGGTCATGTTATTTTGGCACAACAGTAGAAAAGTAACTGAGACAGTGAGTTATCAGAGAGATGGAGACGGATTATGAAGTTGGGTGGGGAGTCAGAAGGAAAAACTGCAAGCATAAATGACCATGTTTAATTGTATATATGTACAATTAATTTTAAAAATTAGTGTGAAGCTACCTTGGTAAAGTTCTGAGAATTCATGAGGGACGTGGTCATTCACAGGGGGAGATCAGGAAGGACCTCTGGCACTATGGCAGACAGGGGACTAAAGGACGCAGGTGACAGTGGGAAGGAGTGGGCTTTGGAGGCATGGGAGGCTCTCACTTCTCCTCAGCCTCCACCTCTCTGCTTCGTGATTTCCCAGCTCTAAAAGCGGCTCTCCCATCCAGTCCTGCGAGTCCTCAGAAAGGCTTGTTTGACAGTACGCGGTCCTGTGCTAGTAAATGTATTTTCATTTCATTTCTAAGAATAACTTAGGGAGCAGCGACCTACTGTTTTGGTTATAGAGTTTTAGCTTTGGAGAAAGAATGAAAACAACTCCGAGGTTTCTCTTTTCAAAGTTTTGCGTCCACAGTCTACCCTGGAAGGTGCCCGGCTTCCCTTAATCACAGAGCCAGAATCACTTGACTACGAAAACCCAGGAATGACCTTACTGCATGGTTAAGTGGCAGAGGCCCGTGGTGAGGGGCCTGGCAGGAGTTCAGGTGTCTCTGGCCTGATTCCTTGGCATTCGCACAGGAGAGAAAGAGACCTAGTCTTGTGAACTACAACACTCAGAGAGGCGGCAGCTCTCTAGCCTGCGACGCTGTGCCTGCCTATGTGGTCCCTCTGCTTACTATTCCACAGTGCCTGCTCTCTCTGAGGCGACTGGCCCTCTGTGAGCATGCATGCAGGTCCTTCTCCTGGTCAAGCTAGGTTAATGCTGTTCCATACCCAAGGTCTGACAGTTCCCTTTCATGTTACCAAAGCAAATGGGGACAGAAATAACCCATCAATTGTTTAGAACCAGACTGGCCAACAATAATAAATCTTCAGCACAAAGGCTTGAGGTCGAGGTCTTAAGTCGTTGGAGACCATTCAAGAATTCGTAACTCTCTTCCCTGAGTTAATTTTTCACATCTTGTTTGGATCCTCAGAGTTCTCGCTTCCCAAGCGAGGCCATCCGATTTCTTGTTGCGCATGTTTTTCTTGTTGGCGTGCCAGACACGCTAGACAGCGGGGCTTCTCTCTGCAGATGCGTAATGACGGTTTCCTTCCCCCATGAAATCTGTATTTCAAAGAATCATAGCCGTTTGAGTGTGTGAATAGTCCTCTTCTCTTGCACGCCGTATTAGCTATGTTAATTGCCACAGACAACAAAGCATATGGCAGTTAAGTGAAATCTAACGTATTGGAAAGATGCAAGCCAGTTCAGATGAGGCTTAAAAGAGGGTTGGGGGTGGGGAGCGTGAACAAGTTCAAGAGGAAGCAAGGGAGACAAGGTATAGCTCATAGAAGTGACTTCTGGGTCTTCAAACCTTCTGTGGCCAACTCAGATGACCACAGGGCCATAATGCTCTTGTGAAACCCTCAAAACCAGAGCTGTCAACGGGAGTGCTAGTCACCAAAGCAGGGCCACTTGGACATCGTAGATCATGGATCTGTCTTTAATTAGGTGCCCACAGCTTAAAGACCATGAGGGGTTAACTGTCCCCGGTCTGTTGGTATACCCTTCACATCTGTCATGGAGTCTCCTGAGCCAAAGAGCCCAGAGAAACAACTGTCCGTTGCACAAGGTCTCAGGCGTCTCCACGTCTTCCGTTAACCAGCTGGCCACTTAACAACTGGGAGTGACTTCGTTCTGTGCAGAGCTTATATGGCTTGGTAAACTCATCTCTGTTATCACCTCTGTCTTCATCATCATCATCCTCGGCCAATTCACCCCGCCCCCGGCTCTCCTGCCACTGCCACACCCCAAACTCCCTCCCCTTCTCTCCATGCCAAGGACAGACGGCCACACAGGAGTCTGCATCCTCCACCCACACCCAGCAGCTGTGTCTCACACACTGTCCATTCAGTCACAGCTTTCCACGTGTTCACCAGGCCCCACCAGTAACTGATTCCTGTCCTGTGTTCATCCGTGTGCTTTCTCTGATGGCACTTTCCCATTCATGTGCGGATGCACTGTGATAATTCCCACCTTAAAAACATGATCTCCACAGTCCACTTCTCCGGTAGTACTTATCCTATTTGTCCAAACTCTATTTTACTGAAACAAACACCTCCAGATCCTACTCTATGCTCACCTCCAGATTCCCCTGTGCTCACCTCCAGATCCCCTCTGTGCTCACCTCCAGATCCCCTCTGTACTCACCTCCAGATCTGCCTGCTGTGCTCACCTCCAGATCCCACTCTATGCTCACCTCCAGATACCCCCTGTGTTCACCTCCAGATCCCCTCTGTACTCACCTCCAGATCCGCCTGCTGTGCTCACCTCCAGATCCCACTCTATGCTCACCTCCAGATACCCCCCTGTCTTCACCTCCAGATCCCCCTGTGCTCACCTCCAGATCCCACTCTATGCTCACCTCCAGATACCCCCTGTGTTCACCTCCAGATCCCCCTGTGCTCACCTCCAGATCCCCTCTGTGCTCACCTCCAGATCCCATTCTATGCTCACCTCCAGATCCCCTGTGCTCACCTCCAGATCCCCTCTATGCTCACCTCCAGATCCCATTCTATGCTCACCTCCAGATCCCCTGTGCTCACCTCCAGATCCCCTCTGTGTTCACCTCCAGATCCCCCTGTGCTCACCTCTAGATCCCCCTGTGCTCACCTCCAGACCCTCCACCCCCGCCCCCTGCTCTCTGTCCCCTCACTTTGGTCCAGCTTTCAACCATGACTCACAAGGGTTACTTATAGCGAGGTCACCAGTGTCCTCTGTCTGAGCCAGAGCTGCTTCAGCTCTGGCTTACAACCCAATACAGGGGTTTACAGCCAAACGCAGGGGTTGCAGGGCTCGGCAGTGGCAGGGATCTGAACTCACAATCCCCAAACTCTAACTCAAATGTAAGATATCCCTGGCAGTCCTCACTCGAGCTGCACTGTAGTCTCCCAGTAGTCTACTTCCCTGTGGTCTCACCAGTGTGAACTTTGCACCACGTGTGCCCTCCTCACCTTCTCAGTGCGGAATGCTGCCTGACATGTCTGTGCTCACGGGTCCATGCTTACAGACTGAGGCATTTTTTACCATACGTGCCATGTTTTCTGCATGAAACAAAATTATTTCATTATAGGAAACCATTTTTTAAATAATCTTCTACCATCACTGCTATGTACCAAGCTGTTTTAAACAGCAGTTTTACCCTTTGAGCCTTTCATGCTTGCATGCAATGTATTTTGATCATAGTTACCCCTTCCTTTCTCTCAATCTCCCTAGACCCACCTATAGCACCCAACTCCTCCCGATTTTATATCCTCCTCTTCAAATGACCCACTGAATCCAATTTGTGGCCGAACACCCATGGGTTACAGGCAGCACAAATTAGTATGCGTATGGGTCGTTGTGCTACACAGATAAGCACATCCGGGTCATAAGTATACAAACTTGCTTCAGTCTTCAAAAAAATCCAATTCATGTATATACCCAAGAATTATCTTAAAATATAGTTATTATTTGTTACTGACAAATATTTGACTATATACTTGTTTTAAATACTCATCCAGGGTCATGTAAAAATTTATCAGACACCGTAATCATCCGTTTTAATTGTCAACTTGATATCATTTGGAATCACCTGGGAAGAAAGCGCCAGGGAGGGTTTGTCTAGATCAGGTCGCTCTGTGGGCGTTCTGTGGGCGTGTCTGTGGGTGTTCCGTGGGCGTGTCTGTGGGTGTTCCGTGGGCGTGTCTGTGGGTGTTCTGTGGGCGTGTCTGTGGGATTGTCTTGATTACATTGATTGATGTGGGAAGGCCCGGCTCACAGTGGGTGGGGCCATTATAGGCCCTGACTGAATTTGAGAGGGGATCCTGAGTTGAGGAACAGTCGAGCATGCATTTGACCTCTCTGTGCTGTTAACTGAGGGCGTGGTGTTTGCTGTTTTCAGTCTTCTGCCTGTGACCTGACATTACGATCTGTCCTATAAGTGGCTTTGGGGGGATATTTTATCACAGCAGTGGGAATGATACTCGGATATGCATGGAGGGACACAGGCAGGAGTCTTAGAAGCCCTGCTCTAAGTGACTACCACCAGTGATCAGTTCTAAGTCCTCATGCTATTTTGACCTATCTGTCACAACTGACAACCCTGACCATCTTCCCTCGGAAAAGGCCCCATGTGGCCACTCTGTGCCATCTCCCCTGGTTTCTTCCTAAATGCCTAGTGACACCCACCTCCTCCTCGCCTCAGATTCTCAGTGAGAAAGCTGTCCTCCTCTGCTCATCCCCTCCGTCCTTCCCGTTTATCCCAGATGTAGATCTACAGCCCAAATGCCTCCTCTACCTCCCAGTTCGGGTATCAACCCGTGTGGCTCCTACAAAAGGCAACGGCATCTGGTTGTCTCTGCCCTCTCTGCCCACAGTCTTTCCCACCTCAGTAAATGGCAGCCCTAAAAGCAGCTGTCGGATCCCCAAGCCCTGAAGCTACCCTTGGTCATTCCTCTGCTAACGTCCCTCATCTCCACATGACGTTACGGCTGGCACAACCTTTGAAACACATCTCCAGTGTGCTCTCCTCCGTACTTCAGCTGGCTGAAAGGCCTGACTTTCACCTCCTTCCACCTGACTTGCTCCAGGAGACTCCTCGCCAAACTTCTCCCAGGAGTCCTCTGTAGACGATCTATACTGCATGTATAGTAGGAGCCTCCTCCTGATGTGGGCCCTGAGTCACTGCCCCTCAGAGCAGGTAGGGCTCCCACCCACATCACATCTACACCACGGTCTCCATGGCAATACACCAGGACCTACAGGATCTGCAACTCCATTTTCTTTACCTCTTAGAGCTCATCTCCTCTCAACCTGCTCAATCCTCTCTGGCCTCCATTCTCTTCCTTGAACACTCCAGATCCGTGCCTATCACAGGCTAAGCCCTTGGTAAGCCCTCCATTCTGTGTGCCCTGTCCTCCTTCTCCCAAGGTTCTAGTGAGAGGTCGCCTCCATGGTGAGGCTTCCCAGACTACTGTGATGGAAACTGCAGACCACTCTTCCAGACCACTTCCTACCCTGTGTATTCACTTTGTGTGAGCATCGTCTATGTCCCTGAAGTTACATGCCATTTTGTGTGAGCATTTTCTTAGTCCCTGAAGTCACATGCTACTGGTTCCAGTGTCTTGCTTTCTTTTCCTGTTGTTAAGATGAAAATTCTCTAAGCAAAGAAGCTTGAGGGAGAAGGGGTGGATTGTGGCTAGCACTTCCAGACTACAGTCCATCATGGCAGGAAGTCCCAGCAGTAAGCACTCAGAGAGATGGCTCATTGCATGTGCATTAAGGAGCAGAGGCGAGCGCCAGTTTCACAGTCTGCAATCCCTCCCCAGGGAAGAGTTCCACCACAGCAGAGATATCTTCCACCTCAGTTAACACCCCAGACAGGCGCATCCAGAGGCCATCTCTCAGGATTCTAAATTCTGTCACATGCACAATTAACACTGACCTTCTCATCCAGCACAGGATGAGAAAAATACAGGGTCTGCTCAAATGAACGGAAAGAATGAATTTCACATAAAGCCTTTTAAATGTCTTCGGCTCTCCAGGCTTGATGTATAGACTTTCTTATGAGTCATGCAACAATTAGTAAGTTCAAGACATAGAACCCCCTTGTTTAGGAGAACAAAAGGACCCACAGGTGCTCATATGCCGTGGCCGTGTGTTAGTGAATGGGGCTCCTGAGTGTCACAGCTGTGTTCCCATTGCCCAACACCTCCAAACTACCGCCTGGTGCCTCCCATCATATTACTGTAAGAATAGTAACCGATGTTTGGTTTTCTTTGCAGTGTTGATGAGAAGACCCCACACCTGGCTTTGGGGGCGGTGAAGAACATCTCTCTGAACATCTCCATCTCCAACCTTGGAGACGACGCCTACGATGCCAACGTG
The DNA here is from genome assembly GCF_011064425.1 of Rattus rattus. Lineage (NCBI taxonomy): Eukaryota > Metazoa > Chordata > Mammalia > Rodentia > Muridae > Rattus > Rattus rattus. Next base: position 110,043,687 of record NC_046161.1, read on the forward strand.
TCCTTCAATGTCTCCAGGGAGCTCTTCTTCATCAACATGTGGCAGAAGGTAAGGAACGCTCACTCCCCCGAGAGGGAGCCGTTTCCCATCTGACCCACCTGCCGACACGCGTCACAGCACAGAGCGGGCAATGAGTCTGCCAACGTCATTCCTTCATAAGAGCTTGGAATTGCTACAGATTGGCTCTCATCCTGGCCTCAGAAGGTTGCTGGTACAGCCAAGCAGCAGCTGTAAACACGTACCTCAGAGAAGGTCTATCTTCCATGCCTTTCTCTTGTGGACTGACCCTCTCTGAGTGGCTACGACTGTTAGCCGCGCCATACATATGTTCTATAAGAGTTCACTTTTGTGTCGGTAGCTGTTAAAAAGAAGTGTAAACGGATCCCTGCCCGTCATGATGGCTGTCACTAGCAACACACTCTGTACTCTACGGTACATGGCCGTCTGTGTCAGCTGATGCTTTGCTGTGTTTATGTGTGTATTCCTGCCGTATTCAAGGGCATTGAGGAAATTCGAAGATTTACAGGAATTGAGTGAGCTTCTGTAGAGCCAATTGATTTATTCTAATGATAGCACGATTCCAAGAAAGGGGAGCTGGGCTATCGCTTTCTTTCCCCCCTGATGCCCCTCAATGCAACCACCTCTGTAAGAGAGGAGGACAGGTCCTGGGCAGGAGAGACCCTATTCTAAGATCCAGGGCAGGATAGACTCCCATTCAAAAACCCAGGACAGGCTAGAACCCCATTCTAAGACCCAGGTCAGGATAGACATCGTTCTAAGATCCAGGGCAGGATAGACCCCATTCTAAGACCCAGGGCAGGATAGACCATAGACCCCTGTTCTAAGACCCAGGTCAGGATAAACTCCGCCCTACACAGATGTTCCAACCACAGTTATCTGAGCACGTGCAGCCTTTCCCTGTTAGCAGTAATAAGCTCACTGAGCTGGTGTTCACATGGAACTTAGTCACTTTATGCTGAAAACCTTTACCCTAGTCCTCAGCACATGGGCACCCCAAGGTACACATTTGAGCAGGTGGGCTGCCAGCCGAGGTTGTGGGAGACAGGGTGGAGTTAGCCATGAATTCTAGTCAAAGGCTGTGGTGACTAGAGGACAGTGTACTTGAGAAGGTGACAGGAAGGAGTCAGTAGCTATCACAGTGGCCATGGGGGCCATGGGTGTGCCTCAGGTTGGTCTCTTTACCATTGAGGCATAACCTATAAAACCTTTGGCCTAGAGAACTTTGGGTTCCATTCTGGTAGAAAGCTGACAAGATATCATGGTGCCTCATGATGGTTGTGAACATGAGTGGGAGTAGGACAGGGCATAGAGACATCACGCACCTCTGCAGACCAGCCAGAAGAGCAGACCTGTGACAGAAACAAGGACGCCCCTCCCGTGACAGTCATACTTCAAGGTTATACTGGGGATATAAACAGTCTAGCCCAGTTCTAACTGCACCTAGGGGTAGGTAGTGATGAGTGACCAAGGGACCTCACCCATTCTGTCACACAGGTGACACAGACTACTTACTAGGCCCTGTATGAATCTTACAAAAAGAGTCTAAAGCACAAAACTAAGGAAAGCCTAATCCAAGATGAAATAACATTTAAAAGGTTATTAGAAGAGAAAGAAATAATAGACTGTCCAGAGTATCCCTTTTTACCGAGAGGATAACTTCAGGAGACCCTTGTGTGGGGATGAGGAGCTGAGACAAAGAGAGAAAGAGAGTGTTCCAGTGAGCAGTGACCATGGGGAAGGGGCTGCTTGGTCTTCTCAGGTCTCTGAGAGCCTGAGGTGACAGTGACACACCTCAGACCTGTTCATCTCGAAGCCGAGGAGGGTGCTAGAGAATTCTCCCACAAACTTCTGTCATTCACTGCTGAAACAAAAACAAAACAAACAGAGTTCGGAAATTAGCTCTTGAGCACACGGGCCTTCCATAGCTATGCCCCTGCTTCCTGTCTAATAAAGCAGTGAAGTAATTAGAAACAACACCGGCTGAGACAGGGCTGGAGGGGCTTAGCTATCTTGACCAGTTACTGCTCTTGTAGAACACCCACATGGTGGCTCAACCATTTCTCCACCCCCAGCTCTCCCCCACCCCCGCCATGAGGGATTCTCTCCCTCTGGAACCATAAGTCAGAATTAACCCCTTCTTCCTGAAGTTGCTTGAAGTCATGACATTTTACCACAGCAACAGAAGAGTGACTGATACAAATCCCGATGCTCATAGACCCGAGGTTTGCAAGCCCAAGATGCCATCTTGCTCTGTGTCTCCAGATACCGAGCGGGAGGCAAGGAGCTGAGGACATTTAATTTGTTTGGAAATTGAGAGAGAATGAAGGAGAGGTAAACGCTGATAAACCTGCTACACCCGTAGGGGCGGAGCTTAGCCATGCCGCCCCGGAAACTGTATAGACATGAGGATACTGGAGGGATGAAGAAACAGAAATTCATAGGCTCTCTAAGGCAGCTGTTCTCAACCTCTGGGTCGTGACCCCTGTGGGATCCAGTGACCCCTTCACAGGGCTACTTACTTCCCCTGAGCTTCTTACTTCCTAAGCTCCCGAAAGTTGTAACTTAGAGTTCTGGTTGAAGAACACTTCACAGTTCCAGGAGTTGGGCAAGGCAGGCATGTGCATAGATGAAGGTGTCCAGACTTAGCACAGAATATGCTAGATTCTGTGGGAGATGAGGGGTCTGATGTCACCCATAGGTCAGCCTCCTCAGCAGCCCAGTGGCTGAAGTAGAAGTGTGAACTGGTGCTGCTGGATTTTATTGTTCAATAAGAACCAGACCTTCACTTTTATGTTACTTTGGCAGATAATTAAGATGTTTTCTGAGTGTCGTATAAGCCAAACAAAACATTTTCCCTGATCACGTCCAGCCTGTAGCCACTGGTCTAGCCTTCTAGCCTAGCTGTTCCCCATGTACACTAGCTAGCTCCATGTGTGCTAGCCCCATGCTCTAACCCACCTGACTGTCATATGACTGTATTTCTGGTCAAACTTTTTTCACATCCTTGGTGTGTCTCATGTTCTCCCCTTGGAGACAGATAAACTAGCTAAATTTATTAGCATGTGTATGTGTAATTGTGTGTGTGTGTGTGTGATTGTGTGAATGATTGTGTGTGAGTATGTGTGTAATAGTGTATGTAATTATCTGTGATTGTATGTGTGTGATTGTATGTGTGTGTAATTGTATGTGTGATTGTGTGTGTGATTCTGTGTGTTTGCTAGTGTGTATGATAGTATATGTGATAGTGTATGTGTGATTGTGTATGTGTGATTGTATGTGTGCAATTGTGTGTGTGATTGTGTGTGTGAGTGTAATTGTGTGTATGTAATTATGTGAGTCTATGATTGTGTGTATTGAGTGTGCGTAATTGTGTGTGTGTGATTGTCTGTGATTATATGTGTGTGTGATTGTGATTATATGTGTGTGTGATTGATTGTATGTATATGTGTGATTGTCTGTGATTGTGTGTGTGTGTGTGTGTGTGTGTGTGTGTGTGTGTGTGTGATATTGTCTATATGTGTTTAGGGATGGAAGGGAATGGAAAAGTCAACCCAAATGTAGCATCCATGTCATTTTTTGGGGGGGGGGTTTGGTTTTTTCTTTTTTTTTCGGAGCTGGGGACCGAACCCAGGGCCTTGCACTTCCTAGGCAAGCACTCTACCACTGAGCTAAATCCCCAACACCCCCCCATGTCGTTTTTTTATGCTAAAGACTTTTAGGCTAAAGTTTGTTCTCTGGAATGGTGGTAGGAGCAGCTGAGGCAGCGTTTACATTCAGACATAGAGTAAAACAATAGGTGTGGAGTGTGGCACGGAGGGAAGTGAGCTGTGGTGGTGAGCTGGTGTGACAGCAGTCTCTCTGGTGATCAGTGTGCCCTGGGTGCAGGGTACCAGAGTCTTCACTCTCGGACAGGGCCTATGCCAAGCGTGTGTATAGTGTGCCCCTTCTGTGACAGACCCCGACCCCACCACATGCCAGCACACACTGCACACATCGTCATGTGCTCAGTCTCTGCTGGACCCCACCTTCTGACAGTTCAGCTTGTGACTTATCTGACTTTGTGACGGTGCACACGCCGTGCACCTTCAGCAGAAACCGTACTTCCAGGTTTGAACTTGGGTCTTTTAGCGGGGTGCCGTACAGTACTTTGGCGATGCGGTAACATGTTACGGGAAGGGCCATCAGGACAGAAACGTGAGAAGATAAGATTTGGTGATGGGAATGTTGGAAGACGAGGCACATGAGAGAGGAAGGATGGTCCTGGGCCCTGGGAGACTTCACCCACCACACTCCACACAGCTTGCCGAGCGCGACCGAGAGCCTAGAGCTGTGGTTGTCTGTTACCGAGTGTGGCTGTGGAGTTACCTATGGCTCTGTCTTCTAATCACCTTGAGAGACTGAGATGAGGGGACAGACCCTGTGTCCTCTACTCCTCCGTGACGAGGCCTGATGAGGTCACGGTAGCGTATCGGAGAAGCTCGTTTTTGCAGTTTCTGAGAAGCGAATGTTTTGAATTTCTAATCAGGCTGGGTCTCCAAGCGGGGCTTTGGGGGTCTTTATAAACTACCAGCTCGGCTTGCTTCTCTATGGCAAGTGACATCAAGAGCTGGAGAGTTTGTTTTTGCTGTAAACTGAGTCTTCCCGCTAATGTCTACCTCTACCACAGAATGGGTATTCCGTTTCTCTCAGGAATCTGTCTCCTCACTTTCAAGGCGGGCCGCTCAAGACGGCGCCAGATGACAAAACCGCTCAGCTTTCTAATCTGATCTGAGGGAGGATTTGGACACTTGATGTGTTTGCACAGATTTATATTTGAGGGAGTAGCTGACCTTTCTCTGGCGGAAGGCTCCGTGCAGGAACCTGCGTGTCTGTGCTTGGGAATGCAGAGAGATGTGTCAGTGGCGCGGAGGAGTCAGGCGTCACCAGGGCCGGAGTAAGCCCATCCTTCTGTATGTGAGCAAAACACAAACAGCTTTCCTTCATCAGTAGCTGCTACCACGGTAGCAGACTTGGCTTCCGTTGTACTCTGTGGTCTCCGGTGTCTCTTATCAATTTAATAGAAGCCCCCCCCCAAAAAAAATGCAGCCCTTGGATGTTGATAGCCATCATGGCCATTAAGATGACCAGTGAACTCACTGCTCACCCTTGTAAGAGAGCCCTGCAAGGGAAATCAATACTTGGAAAATAATAAGTCTTTTCCGCCCATTTCCTGCCTTTAATCTTGTGCCCTGAGCACCCTGGTGACTTTACCTTGAACTTCCTGCATGATGCCAGGCAGTGGTTCTCACCTGGCCCTGGTCCAGATACCGCTCTTAGCCTGCATCCTCCCGGTGCTCACTTCCTGTTTCAGTCGCTTCTGAAGGCCCTACTCTTTATCCACAATAGACTAAGAGAGAGTCAAGAGGAGCAGGTACCAAGCCCCAGCTCCCACCCCTGAGGCCAGGATGGTAATCTGTCCCCAGTACTATGCCTGTCCCTCCTGCCAGAGCACCTAGATGGCATCAGAGAGACAGCAACTAGACGGAAGGAAGGCCGCTGAGACTGCTGGCCCTTCTGGTAGCCATGGGCACCAGGAAGCGATGGAGAACCCCAGGTGTCCGTTTCTAATCAGTGTGGCCTGTGTTCCGAGGCAAAGCTCAGCTTTCATTGGTACGAGAAGCTTCGTCTGTGTATTCACGGCATTTGAGGGGAAGGCTACAGTCCAGCTTGAGAAACAGCAATAAAGCCATAAGTGCAACAAGAACCAGTTAAGAGTGTCTCCCACCATCATGCCATAGGCATTCTGTGAGGGGGATTCAGAAAGTGCGCATTAAAACTTCTGGACCCTGCCTTCAGCTAGATGTCTCTTCTAAAAGGGAAAGGAGGAGCCTGCCTGGGTTTTCAATTGTTTTTGCCAGACAACAAAGTACCTAACAAGGAAAGGAAGGAAGGAAGGAAGGAAGGAAGGGAGGAGGAAGAGAAGAAGGAGAAATGGAGGAAAGGAGGAAGGAAGGAAGGAAGGAAGAAGGAAGAGAGGAATGAAGGGAGTGAGGGAGAAAAGGAAGGAGGGAGGGAAGGAAGCCATGATCAAATTGCTAAACTGAGACAAAAGACAACATAGAAATAAATAACATTAAAAACTAGATCTGGGCGATGGCCCGGCAGCTAAAGCACTTGCTGAGCAAGCCCGGTGACCCGGTTTGGATCTCCAGAGCCCATAAATCAATGGAAGGAAAGAATAGACTCCATCCACAAAATTAGCTCCTCACATCACACACATACACACACATACACACACACACATATAAACACACACATACACACACATACATACACATACACACACACATACACACACACATATACACACACATACACACACATACACACATACACACATATACACACATACACACATACACACATACACACATATACACACACATACACATACACACATATAAACACACACACAACACACATACACACAAACACACAACACACAGAGACACACACAGACACACACACAACACACATATATAAACACACACATACACACACACACGCACACACACACACACATATACACATACACACACACACATGCACACACACACATACACACATACACATACATACACAGACACACACACATACATGCACACAGGCACACACACACACACACACACCACATCATGCACACACAGTAATGAAGAAGAATAGAGACTGGACAGATGGCAGTATGCATAAGAGAGCTTGCTGTTCTTGCACAGGACAAACGTTCCGCTCCCAGCAGCCACACTCACAGCCCCCAATAACCTATAACTCCAGCCCCAAGGGCTCTGGCTACCTCTCCTGGCCTACAAGTGCATCTACACTCGTGTGTTCACACACAGTTTGAAAATAATACATTTTTTGAAGTCAGGAAAAAGTTGGTAGTCCCTGAGGGATGTGTCTGTTCCCAGGGGAGATGCTCATGGTGAAGCAATGCAGGGCACGATCTCAGGCAAGGACCTCCAAACCTTAGCCCTCAGCTTGATCTGACAGGGAAGCACCAGCTTCGTTCTATCCCGTCTTAAAGGAAGTTACACTTCTGACCTACAGACAGCAGACACTGGTTTAGAGCCACTTTCGGAACTGTTAAAAACCTGCAGCTCTTTTTACCCTAGGGGATAGGATGTGAGCAGGGTGGGACCAGGAATCAAGGGCAAGCCTCAAAAGATGGGGGCCATTGTGGACAGCAGGGAACCCACATAGACTTCCCGGTGGGACTAGAAACTAGCTAGCCCCACCTCTATGGATATCAGTGTGAAAGGTTCCCAGAGAGTAGACACAAATCCAGTGGACTGAGTGTGTGACTCAGCCCTACGACTCCTGGTGTTCACCCAAAGGCGCCCTCTCAACACATCTCAGAAATAGCACAACCATGTTTACTACAGCACTGTTCCTAACAGACGAGCCAGCCTAGCTGTCCAGCAGAGGAGGAACCGAGAAAATGTGTTTTTTATACACAATGGAATGTTTTTTAAGCCATAAGAATGAAGTCATGTCATTTGTAAGAAACTGGATGCAACTGGAAACAATAACATTAAGCAAATTAAGCCAATATGAAAAAAAAAAAGGCTTCTCTCTCATTTGTGGTTCCTGTGTTTTATATAGTCCTGGGGAACGATGTATGTATTTATTAAATAAAAGTGGGAGTGGGGTTGTCAAAGGGAACAGAGGGGCTGAGGGGGGATGGTAGGAAAACGGGAGAGATGAGGAGAATGCTCAACAAACGCACGGAAGAAATCTAAATTTAAAATAATGTTTTTGGAAATGGAGGCCTTGCAGCAGCTTGAGATGCAGGAAGGAAGCGGTGGTATAAGCCCTTGATAATGACCACAAAGCTAAGTTGTGTATATGCTGGAAAAATATAAATAAAAAAAAGTGAGGGGCTGGAGAGATGGCTTAACGGTTAAGAGCACTGACTGCTCTCCCAGAGGTCCTGAGTTCAATTCCCAGCAACCACATGGTGGCTCACAACCATCTGTGATGGGATCTGATGCCCTCTTCTGGTGTATCTGAAGTGTACTCACTCACATGCACTAAATAAATAAATCCGTTTTTTTAAAAAAAAAAAATGTGAAACTGGGAGGGATTTTCGGGACTCCAGATAAAACTCTCAGGATCCACTTAAGGGAAACAAGGCAGGACTAGGGGTGTGGTAGAGCACTTACTGAGCATGCTCAAGACCATGCTCAGTTCCTCAGAGGAAACACTTCAGCGTGTTTAAAATATGTGAACTATTCCCAGGGCTACAGGCACAGGCCACCATGCATGCCTATCCAAGTTTTCTTCCAATTCAAACCAAGTGTCAGTACAGTAATGTCAATCTCTAACTTCTTCCTGGAGCTGACCCTGCTTCAACTTTCCCTGAAGAGTTAGAGTTGCTTTTTTCAGTCAGAGGTAGGACGTTGGGCTGCTGGAAGGAGCTCCATTACCCAAAAGGCCAGGGACGTCGAACCCGTTGGTATCCCCTGATTGCCTTCAATGCCTTCCCTCTTCCTACCAGTTTTTGCCCCCCATACTCTGCACCTTGTACTCTGCATACCTCAGCCCAACCGTGGTTTGCTTCTGTGTGTCCCTGTGTGTGTGCATGCGTGGATGTGCACATGTGTGTACACATGTATGCATGCCCATGTGCATTGTGTACGTGCGTGTGCATTGTGCCTTGCACACACAAGTGTGTGTGTGTGTGCATGTGCATATACATTTCCTCATGTGTGTGTGTGTGTGTGCATGTGTGTGTGTGTAAAACTTCATATGATGCTATTTCCCTCATATGATGCTACTTGGTGTGTCTTGTCTTTGTACTGTAGCTTCCTGGAGGTCTGGAAGTCTAACCTGTTGATATTTAGCCTGTGAGGTTTGACTAGAACCCAGTCTTGTTAAGTCTGAGGTTTTTGATCAATTTTTGCTTTCTTTTTTCACAGACTATTTATACTTAAAATAGCGATGTGTCCATGTAACTTTTCTTTTGACGTTTTAAAGAAATGAGCTCTATTTCTAAAATGTCACCCCCTGACCTTAAGGATGAGATACGCTGCTGTTTTAATCTCTGGCAGTTTCACCAGTGCGTTTGTCTCTATTATAAGCAAGATGCGTCTCTTCGTTTGCTCTCCTCTGTGGTCTTGGTCAGGTTTGGGACTTTTGCTAGAGTTTTCTAAATTAATAAACAGAGAGCCTGAATTCTTTTTGGTAGTCTGGAGACGTGTATCTGACATTGCTTCAACAGCAGGCAATGAGAAGGATAGCCTTACTGGGTGCTCACTTTTACGCCATGCACTATGCTCAGCACAAATTTTTTAAAACATGTTTTAGCCCCACAGTAACTCACGCCCACTGGCGAGCTTTGTTTTCCTGAGGTGGAAACCAACCCTTAGCGAGGCGCAGCTGCTAAAACTGGGTATCGGGATCCAGGCACTGACAGGCTGACTTCAGAGGTCTCTAATGCTTCTTCTTTGAATAAAGAGGCTAATTTGCATGTCTGATGGTCCCGCTGGCTGCCCACCTGGCTTGCAGCAGTTACCCTCTGGAGAGCCAGGTGCTTCGTGAATGACATCTTTCAGATTACATCACCCCTCATTTTTCTTGGGTAGGGGGTAGCAGACAGGAAGCACTGATGCATTTTCTGGAGCAGCTGTGTTTTTTCTAAACAAGACTCTCTTTAGTACCCTGGGGGTACTGGCACACAGACCTAACCCCTACCAGGCTCCCACTAGAGGAAGTTCTCCTGTGGTGCCCATGTGTCACTACGCTGGATTCTGAGAGCTGGCACCGCTTCCCTGACTATTTGAATGTCTTTCTGGATTCGATTTGTCCCAAGGTGAACTCGGTTAAAGGAATATCACACTTGAGAGCTTTGCCCCTGAATGGGCCAGGACAGAGGAAAAAAATACAGTTTATCCATTTCCCCTTCTGCCTGCTGAGCACTGGACAGCTGGGAAAAGTCCTGAGAGGTAGAGTCACTCAGCGCTTGGTGTGTCCGACACTCAACTGTCTTGCTCCATCTCCATCATTTTCCAAACTCAGGTCCAAATATTGTTGGGAAGGGGTTGGGGGAGCTCCTAGCTGTATGCCCAAGTCACCTATAAGAGGCCAGTGGCACAATACCAGGAGCACAGGTACCTGATCACATGACATGGATCATGTGACAACCAGAGTCTTACTGCTGATTGATAATTGCATCTGGGGGCTCTGCTGGGTGATAAACAGCAGGGATTTTCATAAGATAGCAGCTTATGCTCCCTGTATATAGGAAAAGATACCCAATAGTCAGAAGCAGTCTCAACAAAGACAAGACAGAGTGGATAAAAAGTCGGTGTCCTGTTTGCATGGCACAGAGGCAGGCATCAGTGTCTCGAATGTCTGCAGAACTCACACTCCTCCGGCTTTAAGTGCTGATCTTGAGAATGGGAACTGCCTGGCTTGGTCTGACTGCCGTCGCCGCTGTGCGTGCTCATTTATTCAGAAAGAGTGAACCGCACGTCTGATGAGTATTTAATGTGTATATTCAGAATAGACATAAGCCTGTGGCCCCTTCTTCACAAACCCGGTGGGGAATGGGTCTGAAGAGGTGTCTAGAGTTGTGACTATGGTGAACAGAACAGGCTTGGGGGCTGGGAAAGGTTCCCCAGTGCATGCTGAGAGGTGTTCAGGAAAAAGGGGGGCCACTGGGACAAGGAGGGATGTGGGCTGCTATAGAAAGGGTGTCACAATAGGTGAGTGAGGGGAGCTGACACATGACTGGTGCATTTAGCAGGGGCCAAACGACATAGGTCTTAGGAGAGCACAGTAAGGTGTCCACAAATAAATGGAAGAAGGTGTCATGTGTAAGTGACAACCTTCATTTTGTCTGAATGCTGGATTCTATCATATACTTACAAAATGCCTTCAAAATGTGCCAGGACACATTTATTATAAAATCCTGGTCTGATTATTAGCTCTGAACAAGGAAGGACAAGAAAGAAAGAAAGAAAGAAAGAAAGAAAGAAAGAAAGAAAGAAAGAAAGAAAGAGAAAGAAAACAACCCTAAGATATCTTTTATAGGGGTCTTTAAATGGAAGCCAGGGTGGATATCACCAGAAGATGAACATTAGCTATTAAATAAATCTAAGCTTTAAATCTAACCTTTGTCATAGCAGAATACATGTACAATCCGTGCTGAGAAAGGTCTAAAAGGTCACATCTCACAGAGGGAATAGCCGTTCACAAAAGGGAATAGTCTAATATGGTCAGCATGTCAAAGTTCATGTCCTCCTTTGGGGAACCCCAGTCTATGGGGCATTTTCTCATTGATTACTGAGGATTGATGTAGAAGGGCCCATCTCACTGTGAGCAGTGTCAGCCCTGGGCAGTGGTCCTGGATGGAATAGGAAAACAGGGTGACTACTCTTCTCTTTCTCTCTCTCTCTCTCTCTCTCTCTCTCTCTCTCTCTCTCTCTCTCTCTCTCCCTCTCTCTCGGAAACAGAGGAGGAGTTAATCTGGGGGAGATGGAGCACGTAGAAGACTGGGAGGGGTGGAGAGAGGGAAACTGCAGTCAGGCTGAGAGGAATAAAAGTTGAAAGGAAAGAAGGGACGAAGAAAAGAAACAAAGGGGAAACAAAGAAACAAAGGAAGGAAACCAGTTGAGTAGGCGGGGAAAGCAGGCCAGTAAGCAGCTGTCCTCTGTGGCTTCAGTTCCTGCCTCCCAGTTCCTGCCTGTCTTGAGCACCTGCCTTGAGTTCCTTTGGTTAGGGATTATGATGTGGAAATGTGAGCTGAAATCAATCCTTTCCTCCCTGTGTTGCTTTTGGCCATGGTGTTTATCACAGCAATGGAAACCCTAACTAAGGCAGGAATGCACCACCAGGTCTGGCTCATGCTAAAAATTTTAAAGAGAAGAAAAGCTCTTTTTCATATAGTTTTATTTACTTCAAATAAAAATAAATAGATGTGATCTGGTAGTTTACAAATATTTAGTCAAGGAGGAATTTCCCGACAAGCTCCCTTCTGTCCAAGTGGCCTCTCCCTGACCCAGCACACCTTCCCCGGTGCCACAAAGTGCTTCTTTGAAGGTCTTTAAGAAGTGCCTTCCTTGTTTTTCTTTTATTTAATAGTGTTTACCTTCTACTTGTGTGTCTTTTCATTTGCAGTACCCTCAAGTACAATAAGGATTCAGGCACACTAAATACAGTTGATGATCAGTTCTGCCATCCGTCTTCTGAGGTGATGTTTTTCCATGTTCAAAAGTCCATTCCTCAGTCCCTAGGGGGACATGGGGACAAGGTGGATATGGGGTGTGATCTATTTCTTGGTTTTTCCTTGGATAAAAGTGGGTGAGCCCAAGCCCAGGTGGCTTCCATCCTTAGCAGACAGACTAGGCAGAGGTCAAGGTGACCACATGGAGAAAGATCTTGGGTGCAGGTTCAAGAAGGAAGTGAGATGAATTGTTGGAGGGTAAGGAGCTTATTAAAAGAGGCAAACTGACAGATAATAACATGCTAGGAGCTCTGAGAAGAGTGTAGTCCCTCACACCAGAGACAGATGGTGAGGTCTCTGAGGAGAGCAAAACAGACCCTCACAGAGAAGGTAGGACTCTCTTCTTACATCTTTCTACGGATGAAGCCAATGTCACAGCCTATCTGACTCCCAGAACACAGGGAAGAAGGTTGGAGGGAGGGTGGCCACTAATACCTCCTTTGACTTAAAATCTCTTCCCTGAGTGTGTACTCCTGAGGCCTGAGCGTCTGTTAGAGATTCACAATGTCTCAATCGCTTTGGATATCTGTAGGAGAGGAAGGGCTGCTGGAGGTACGGTGGCCTGAACAGCAGCTACATTGTAGCATTAGAGTCTTACGGCCCTAGGTAAGAGGCTCCCACTCACCTCCGAGACTTTGTACCTATTAGTGTAACAAACCACCCTAACATTTATTGGCTTAGTACAATAATCATTTATTATGGCTCCTGCCTGTAGGCATTAGCTGGACCAGTTCTAAGGTTTGGCTTCTTGGCTGACCTTGCTTGGGGGTTCATGGTTACCTGGCAGATCGGCTGGAATCTAGCTGTTGTCTGGAGTGAAAGACTGACTGAGCTGCGTAACAGGCATTTCTCAGGAAGCAAGCACTTGCTCACACAGTCTTGGCAGGGTTCCAAAAGAGCAAATAGAAGCCCCAAGGCCTCCTGGATAGGGTCTTGGAACAGCCATGGCATCACTTCAATTGTTTTCTGGTGGTTGGATCCAGTCACAAAGCCTGCTCAAATTCAAAGTGGGAAAAATCAAGTTGACCTCATGATGGGAGCAGCCCAAAAGTCAAGCCGTAAAGAAGAATACAAGGAAGGATGGAAAATCAGGCCAGTTTTACAAACCATCTATCTACCCCTGCTCCTGAGACATAGGCGTGTTTGTAACAATGTCTTCCAAAGGGCAACTTATTCCCCAAATGACATCTGACAAATCTAATTGTCTCAGATAAGATGGTTCTACAGGTGGCTAGCTGATAGTGTTGTATTTTATAGAAATAAAGAGGAGAGAGGGGATATGTTTGGTGGATGTGCAGTCAGGTGTGGGGGAAGGGAGTGATGCCTCTGCAGGGCCCATGCTGAGGCATCCCTTCCCCCTGAGGGACCAGTCTCATGACTTTATGGTTTAGAATAGATTTATTAGGGTATTCAGAGGAGAGTTGAGAGGATAGTAGAGACAGAGAAAGGCGGGGTGGGGGGAGGAAGTGGAGTAGAGGCCGGCCATGAGCATGTAGAGAGAGAGGAGGAAGGGGAATGGGGAGAGAGAGAGGGGGAGCAGGAGCAAGAAGACAGAGAAGGGGGGGCCAAGCAGCCCCTTTTACACTGAGTCAGGCACACCTGGCTGTTGCCAGGTAACTGTGGGGCGGAGCCTAGACAAAATGCCAACAGATAGGAGCAGAGCTCTCAACTAGGGATGCAGGGATGCTGGGGTGCTTTGAGACTTCTCTTGTAGCTGGAGAGTTAGGAGAGCTACAGGAAAGAGGGCTGTTATTTTCCTATCAGGTCCTCCAACAGGTGACTTGAGTGTCACATGACCAGCTTCCTCTCTAGCAACCGGTCCAAGAGAGTGGAAACCAGGCAGAAGCTGGCCTTTGATGATCCCATCTAGGGGGCCATACTTGCTACATCTGTTCTCCATGGGAAGCGAGATTCCTCCTTCTCCGAGGAGCATCAAATAGTTCTGCAAAGTGGGAGCTCTGCAAAGCCACTGTGCTGTAAGAGCTGCCAGTCACGACTTAGGAATTAAGAACCCTGTGTAAAGCACAACAGTAGCTATCTGTCACTAGAAACGGAATCTCAGTCCCGCATCACAGTCAGCAACTTAAGTCCTGGGGGCACAGGCCACAGCCAAGGAATCCTCAGACTTAGATTGGCCCTCAGAGCTTTCTGAAGGGCTGCAGAAGCTCCAGTCGAGTTCACATGTTCCACTCTGAAGTGTTCTAGCAAGTACCCCAAAATACCCTCGTGCTTGGAGCATCATGACCTTTCCTTACGACATGGAGGACTGGGGCTCAGAACTGCAGCAGCCAAGGCTGCTCCAAGGGCTGGCTTCTACCCAGCTCTGCAGCATGCTTGCATAGACCTCAGAACACGGGAATTACTTGCACCTGTTTTAGCTTTTTGTCCCAAACAATAGAAGAGCCAATCTCCCCTCCCACTGAGTGAACAGAGAAATTGTTGTTCTTCAAAGTGAAAGTGTGAGGTTTGCTTGGGTCCCCGTTTCCTGTTGGACTTCGGAGCTTTCTTAAGACGTGTCCCGTTTTGGCTCCATGTTCAGACAAGTCTGTCCCATCAGGGTACCGAGATCATTGCCAGGTCACCACGAAGAAGTGCTTTGATTTCATTAAGTTCTAGGGAAGTTTCAGAGTCTCGCTGGGATGACTGGCACAATAAACCTGGGTCACTCGGTCCTGTGTTAGTGGGCTGCAAATGAGATGGAGCGCCCCTTTACGGGGGTGAGGTGTCTGCCACAGTGTATTTCCCCATTTACCAGGGGGGGGGGAATTAGAGCTCGGAGCTGGCGACACGGATAAAGTCTCACAACCTGTAGAAGTGAGCTCTTCACGCCTGCTCTGTGTTGGTAAAGGAAGACTTCGTTTCCACCCAGCCAGCCCTCACCTCAGTGCTGCCCCATCTTAAGTGTCTGCCTAGCCCTGTCCTACCTGACCATCAGCTTTGGAAGTGATAGGATAGGAGCAAGGGCCACCACGGACAGGAGAGAGAATGTCTGCCTCTCTGCTAAGATAGAAACCCCATGTGGAGTTCTGGTCTCCAGACACTGGAGCTGGGGCAATCTGAAAGTTTGCATGGCCTCTCCTCATCCTATGCTGCCTGTGCATGAGGTTTAAACACTAAGAGCTTTCTCAGGGTCATTATGGAGGGGAGTTGAATGGCTTCTGCTGAGCACATGTTGGAGAGGAGCTCCCCAAGACCCCACCCCCAAGGCCCCACCCCCAAGGCCCACCCCCAAGACCCCACCCTTTTCAGAGGACTTGTTGGTAGCTGATAGCTGCTGAGAGAGGGAGGGTCACTCTCCTTTGTGGCTGCTAGTATATTTCTTACAGGTGACCACAGGCCATGCACATATAAATAGCACCAAATAATAGCAAAACAGTGCAAATAAAGACATGGAGCTAGGAGGAAGATGTGGGGAGGGGCAGAAGACCAAGTTGGATGGGGTGGATGGATATGAACAATATATATTATATAAGGGTGTGGAACTTAGAAAGAATAAAGAACAACATTGGGTTGTTGTTGCTTTTGTGTTTTGTTTCATTTTGTTTTAATTATATATTAGTTGTGTTGATACCTCCTTCCTTGGAGGCCCTCATTCTAGAAGGTTCCAGATGAAGGAGCTGCCTTGGGGCTCCAAAGGCAACAGAAGGCAGTGGATGGAACCACATAGGGAGGAGGAACTCAAAGAGACAAAGCCAAAACCCTCTCCTCAGATAAACAGGCCTTCCAACTGGGGGAGCAGAGACCTCTGGAGTGGGCGGTGCTCTCAGTCCTTATTCATGAAGCCGCGGCAGGGTAAGGGCTTGGAGCCTTATGCCAAGGAAAACTCCCACTGGTTTTTCCAAAAAGTCTGTAGAGTTCTTCTGATGAAGGAGATGCTGGTTGGGGCCCAGAGGTGGACAGATACATCGGTTCATAGCTACGGGTCTCCTGCTGACTGTACAGACCTTGGTCTCTCCACACACAGTCAAAGTACAGTTCCCTCTGGGCTAAAATGAGCCAGGCAGACTGGACGTGGTCCTGCACCCAGACCAGGGTCTGTCGCAAGGATGCAAACATGCTTGAAACGGCGTCTGGCAGGTGGCACTTGAACGTCAGGCAGCTCTGTAGCCTCCACAGTGCCAGGGTGGAAGGGAGCTGTGCAGTGGTGTCCTGGGCATCATAGTCCTGGGCTCAGAAGACAGCCCGGGGCCAGAACACACAGGGTATGGAGCCAAGCGAGGTTGAATTGGGATCCTGGTTTCAGGCAATGAATCACCATTATGGCAAGCTGCCCCATTTCTTGATTCCTCCCTTTCTTTATCCAGGCAATGGAGACCATGAGACTTACCTCACAGCCTCCAGATTAAATAAAAATGGCTTGGCTTCAGGAAGTTACAAGTTGAACATCCCTTCCCCAACATTCTTAGTCCAGAGCTGTTTCAGATGTCAGTGGCTTTAGACTCAGGATGGCCAACTTGAACCTGCAAATGTCAGCCCATAGCCTCCTCCTCTGGTCTCCTCGACATGTCCTCACCACAGAGCGTGGAAAGTCTACTTTCCAGCCTCAGGTTTTTATGACAAGGGTAGAAGCAACCTGGGGGAAAGTGAGAGAGCTGGTGGCCCAGGAGGGACTTTACCCACGAGAGATAGGACCTCCAGACCGCCCCCCACCCCAAAGCCGTACTCTGAGCTACAAAGGGACACTTAGATATCCAGTAGATCAGCAGATCAAGGCCACTCTTGTCTTTGATCTGCCTCAGAGGTCCAGCCCAGGAAGACACTTCTCATCCAAGGTCAGGAAGCATCGCAAACCTCTCTCAACACCTGATAGGTGTAGACTCATTGAGAAACTCACTATGATGTTCAAACACAGCTTGGAACCACCATGGACAGGCGTTTCAATGGGGATTATCTACATCACTGTGGCCTGTGGATGTCTGTGGGATGTTGTCTGATAACCCTAACTGATTTGAAAAGACACAGCCTGAAAGTGGGCAGCACCAGTCACTAGCTGGGGACCCTAGACTGTGTAAGAGTAGAGAAAGCTGGTTGAGCACAAAGCAAGCATGCATCCATTCTCTCTGCCCTTGATTAAGCTGGCTGAGCACTAAGTATGCAGCATTCTCTCTGCTTTTGATTAAGCTGACTGAACACTAGGCATGCATGCATCCATTCTCTCTGCTCTTGATTAAGCTGGCTGAGCACTCAGCATGCAACATCCATTCTCTCTGCTCTTGATTAAGCTGACTGAGCACTCAGTATGCAGCATCCATTCTCTCTGCTCTCAACTATCCATGTGATGTAAGTACCTGCCTTGAGTTCCTGAAATGATGGACAGTACCCTGGAGTTTTAAACTGAATAAACTTTCTTCCCTAAGTTGCATTTTACATGTACTTGTTTGTTTATTTTTTTTAAATATAGCCACAGAAATAAAACCAGCAAAAATGCTTAGATTAATGCCCACCTCAAATACGGTCAGTGTACATTAGCTCTGTCCCCTTGTTGTCCAGCCAGCCCGAGCAGGTTGAGAGCTCGCTCTGAGGTGCACAAACACTGTAAGCATCTATAAACATCTACGGGTCAAAAAGCCAAGAATATTTGAGAACAATCTTCTGGGTCCTCTCTGAATCCTAATAAGCCACAATGAGAACCTTAAATATCAAATCCAGGACTTCCCAGGTTCCCAATTCCTCCCCCTGCAAAATACTGTAGAGAAAAAAAGGGGGCTGTTCAGCTCCCCAGCTCTTAGTCCATGGAGATTTACAGGAGCAATGCCTCCATCATCCCCCCTCCTAGCATACAAAGGAAACACTCAGAAACAATAACGGAATAAGTCTTGTTTTAAGAGGCACTTAACTGAATTAAAATCAATATGCAGACAAGTCCCCCATGGGAGCTGGCATCCAGAATGTTTTACCAGTAGAATTCTCTGTTTTAGAAGATACTGCTCTCTGTAGGTCAGGAAGGCCATGAGGCAATATCTCTGCCCTTTACCATGTTCTAGGATGTGAGGATTAGAAAACCTGTGAGCCCACTCCCTCAGAGTCAGACATCAAGTGGCTGTTTCCACAAGTGAGCGCAGAGAGAAGACGGAGGGTGGGTGCTTTTGTGTCATCTGTTTCCTGCCCTGCTTTGACTCTGCCACTCTGACAAATACCACAGCCAAAAGCAACTTAGAGAAAGAGAGAGTTTCTTATTTGCCTTTCACTTCCAGGTCACAGGCCATCAATGAGAGAAGTCAGAACAGGGAGTCAAGAAGCAGCTTGAAGCAGAAGCCATGGGGGAATGCTTCTTGCTGGCTCACTCACTGGCTCTGACTTCTTTATACAGCCCGGGACCAGCTGCCTAGGGAATGGTGCCGCCCACAGTGGGCCCGGCTCTCCTCTAGCAATTAGCAATCAAAGCAACCAATCCCGCACAGGTATACCCACAGGCTAGTTCCATCTAGGCAATTCCTCAGTGCATGGTTTTACACTTTCCTCTCTGCTATGTCAAGTTGACAAAACTCACTAGGTCAGTTCTCTACAAGGAAACCCTGACCAAAAACATTGCATAATGATGATGTCCTAAGTAGTGCTCAGATGGTGAACAGCAGGAATGAGCAAAGCTGTCCAGGGTGGGAAAGGCACCTAGAAAGTGGTGGTCATTCAGTTACCTCTGTAGCATCAGCAGCAAGACATAGCAACCCAGTCCATTCAACTCACCTCAACCACTAAATCACTAAGGCAGCTCCTGACGTGCTCAAATCTATCGTGTTACAAACAGCGCAAACATACTGTGCCTTAGACCGGCTCATAACCCTGTGGCTTGGTCTCCCCCACCCCCTACCCCCAAAGGACCAGGAAAAGTCGTTAAGTTCTACACAGATCTCTAGCAAGATAGAATTTGAAACCTGGTCATTAAATAGCCTAAAGCAATCCTTAAGTGTATGGGCCAGTCACTCCAAACAACTGGCTGGTTAACCGAAAGCGGAAAACCAAGAAAAAAAAACCTGGAAAGCAGAACCTATCTCCTGGGGCAAGCTTACTCCAGCACTTAACTCTATTTGTAGTCTTTTTTTAGTACGTTTGAAAATGCATCATGAATGTTTTGCCAGCTTGTATCTATAGGTACCATATACATGCCTGGTGCCCAAGGAGACCAGAAAAGGGCATCAGATCCCCTGGACCTGAAGTTCAGACAGTTGTGAGTACTAAGAAGTAAACCCAGGTCCTCTGTAAGAGCAGCCAGTGCTCTTAACCACTGAGCCGTCTCTTCTGTCCCGTTAGTTGGTATTTCTTAGCTTGTCCTACAGACGAGTCTTTCCATTGCTCTAGTGATGGACCAATCACTGAAGTTCTTGGCTTTTAGGCAATATACCCATAATTGTACACCCTGAAATATGGCCCATGTCCCCTTCTCTGTCCTATGGGAAACTTTTGAAAGCGTAATCCTTGGCTGGTATGTGATTCAGTGTTGAACCAGCTGCCAAGACAATGGTTCTGTGTCTGTGTTGCTTCAGGATCGCTGTGGAAGTCTTGACCCTGCATGATGCATTGGGAGGGGGTAAATGCTTTAGAAGATAGGTCTTGGTAATGGGTTGTTAGATCAGTGGGGCCTGCCCTTGAAGGTGATATGGGACCTGGACCTCTTCCTCACTCCCATCTCCTGGACACTGCGAGGAAAACACACTTGTTCCATTCCACACACAAGGCATCCCAAGATGCCGTGCCTCACCACGGGCTAGCAGATCAAGAGCTGAAATCATGAGCCAAAGCCATTTCTACTTTCATGTTTGGTTTCTTGGGTATTTGCCACAGTGACAAAGCTGGTTAGGACACAGGTTTAACTACCAGAAGAGCACTAAGGGAGGCCTACATCTGTGTACCTCCATTTCTGACCCATGAGATAGGCACAATAAGACCTTTCAAATAAATCCATTAACAGCACAAATCCTGTGGTAGCCACAGGGCCCTGGGCATAGCCCTTGCGTCCACCAGGTAGAGCTCTGCATTAGAGCCCTCTCTGCCACACAGTGCAGCTTATATGTGGTGACCGCGGATGTGGCCATTCATGACGGTATTGACCTGCACCATTCAAATGGCAGGCTACTCTCCGCCATGACATGAGTGTCTGTATGATGCTGATAGACAAGTTCATCCAGTTTTGGATCGTGTAATCTTAAAGAATTTACAGATTTCATGACTCATGACAAAGAAAGATAAAATTACAGTATGGTGAACTGTAGTGTAGGGTTTACAGAATGGAGTAGGGAGGCCTGGTGCTTTTCTTATAGAGCTACCCATCCCATCTTGTGTGCAGACTTCCCAAATACTCAGAGAGTGAGCACTCTTTTATTCTTAGAACCAGTTGTTCCTCCTCCCTTCTGCCAGGCCAGGCATCCTCGTTTGAATCAACAACAACCGAATTACAAAGGCATATGGCCCAATAAAGGGCATTGTTGATATTCTATGGGTAATTATTCTTAAACAAGAAACTAAACATAGACATGTAAGAATGGAAAACTTAACTTTCATATATAAGAATTAGTTTACCACAGCTGTTTCCTGCTATAGCAATATAAAAGAAATAGGATGGATGGATGGACAGAGGGTGGATGAATGGATAGATGAATGGATGATGGATGGATGGATGGGTGAATGGATGGATGGATGGATGGATGGATGGGTGGAAGAAGGAAGGAAGGATGATGGATGAATGGATAGATGGATAGATGAATGAATATATGAATGGATGATTGATGGATGGATGAATGGATAGGTGATGGATAAATGGAGGGTGGATGAATGATGGATGAATGGATGGATGATGGATGAATGGATAGATGAATGGATGATGGATGGATGAATGAATGAAAGAATGAATGGAGAATGGGTGAATGGATGATGGATGGATGATGGGTAGATGGATGGATGGATAATGGATGATGGATGATGGATGATGGATGATGGGTGGATGGATGGATGGACAGATTTTCTCTGATATGACCAGGAGCCCTGAGATTAGAGTTCAGTTCTCCGAGTTGCCTACAGCAACATGCTCTGAATGTACCCAAGCTCACCTGACTCCCTGTCATCAGGTCTACAGGGAACTTGTTACCCAAGGCCTCCGTTGGAGGACTCACAGCATCATTGCACAGCAGCAGAGTCACCAACATAGTTACCAGCCAGCAAAGATCCCAATGTTCCTCTTCTACTGGGTAGCATATGTAATAACCTCCAAGATGATGGTTGCTGCATTAGCCTTGAGAGCAGGAGTCTTGTAGATGACTGCATCCCATAGACACAGGTGTGGTGACTATACTTACACTTAGGATTCCTCCCAAAAAGTCTCATGTTGAGCTGCTGTGGTGAAATCTTGAGATTCAGGAGGCAGAGGCAGGAGGAGTTTGAATTCAGGTCTAGCCTTGGCTACACAGTGAGACCCTGTCTTGGGGAAACAAGAATCCTACACTAGAGAAGAGGGCCTGAGGTCCACTGGAGGATCTTAACATTATCTAACTTTTCAGGGTTCTTTTTTCTTTTCTTTTCTTTTCTTTTATTCGGAGCTGGGGACCGAACCCAGGGCCTTGCACTTGCTAGGCAAGCACTCTACCATTGAGCTAAATCCCCAACCCCCAGGGTTCTTAACTTGAGAGCCCAAAGGGACCACCGTACAGGGAGCTTCCTGCCAGTGCATACCCAGGCTGCCTGCTTTGGTTTAGTAGGGTTATGTTGCGGTTAAAATAAAAATAGGCAGAACCGGTTCCTGTGCATACCCTGGTGGTCGCACTCTCTCGATGGTTCTGGCTCCAGCAGGCCATTGGAACTAGTGCTAATTTATCTCAGCAGCTCCACGCTGCCCCCATCTACTTTCTGACCTGCTGTCGGTGAGTTCCAACACTGCACCCTGTCAGGCTGTCCCACCCTCACTCACAGCTCTCTTAGCTGGTTTCTACCATGCCAGGCATTCCATGGTGTGCTCAGTGCGTCCAGCCACCTCACACTCTCTTGAACTCAATTAAGTCGCCACATGAAAGGACACATCACACAATACCCTGTGATCCAATTGATAAAATTTAATTTGCCCATCTAGACAACACAAAGTCCTGTACACGTCTGTACTTTAAGAATAGTCATAACAACCTGTAATATGTGCAGAGAGGAATCTTAACATCCGCTGCCGTGTTCTCTCAGCTCCCTTGCCCTTGCTCCAGCCTCCATTGCCTCTCTAAAACATTTCTCCCACCCATCCTTCCTTCTCGTCCAATGACAGGCCTGGTTCTATCCTATACCTGCCTTTACCTGCATAATGATATCAACCTACAGGGTCACACAGGCACCACCGCCATCAGCATCTACCCTTTAGCCTCAAAGAGATTAGAGAGGCACTGCTGTCTGGTGAGACACAGCTCTCTACCAGGGCCCAGGGCTTGCGGAGAGCGCCATTCACTTAATGTCCTCAGCCAGGGCCTGTGCACAGCTGGTCCTCCCAGCTGGTCCTCCCAGAAGAGTCCGCTCCTGGTTAGGAACCGGAGACAGGAGTTCAGGTTCATCGCCTCTGAACGCTATTAAGCAAAAGGAAAGCGAAGCGTTCGGAGGCCACAAGCAGAGTGGGAGAGGTGATCGCAGTAATTTCAGTGCTTCCCAGCAAGAGGTAGACACTAATTTATTCTCCTCTGTGTTTACCTATTCTGCACATCTCGAGTAAATGGGGCAACATATGTATGTGATGTGGACCCCGTGACTGGTTCCTTTCACCCAACCTTTGAATTTCAAGCAACACCTGTGCTGTGATACGGGTCAGCACTTTCTCAAGGTTGAATGCTATCTCATTCCGCAAAAATGACATCCTTTGTCTACTCGTTGATCGGCTGGTAGAGCCTAGATCGTTTCCTTCTGTGTTAAAAGGTGTTAATGCTGTTCAGTTAAGGGCAGGCATCCCTTCTCAACCATCAGTCATGGTGCCCTCTGTTCTGTGCTTGGCATTGGCTAGAAGAAGACTGGGTGAGTTTGTGGATGAATGTATGAATGAATGAATTAATGAATGCTTTGATGGATGGAGAGAGAGAGAGAGAGAGAGAGAGAGAGAGAGAGAGAATAAGACAACAGCAAAGGGCATGACACCATGTGCGTATTACCTGTGACATATATCAGAGCCTAAGTCTCACTGACAAAATGTTCAAATGAGAAGTCTCCTCACGCCCTTGCTGTGCCCTGTAGCAGATCCACGGGGCTAGCGTTGTATCAGGACATGGGAATTTACACTTAAAGAGACAGTGCGGAGAGGCAGGTCTGAGCTCTGACATTTGGCGTCCTCATGCCCACTCAGCCCGCCAGCGCCTGATAGAATGCCTTAGCACTCCAGGTTCCTTCTTGTAAACTGAGAACTAAGAGGGAATCGAAGTCCTCAGACAATGGAATTTATACACCGCCTGGCATGTTGGCAAGCCATTGCTAAGCAGAGCTCGTCTATGAAAACCACCCACATCTTTCAGTCCTGGTTGGGACACCAGGGGGTCATCTCAGGCAGGTGCCGTGACCTCGTCTGACGGGTGATAAAATTCCGGCTTCCAGATAGCATAGTTTATTTCAATGATGACACACATAGCTGTTGCATATCTGAACCGAGAGTCAAAGCCTACCCGTGAATGCCAAATCTCGCTAGCAGGAATTTCTCAGGCCCTGTCAGGAGAACGAACCTCTCAGCTGACTCCTCACTGAGGAGAGCTGCTGGTGTCTTCTCCGGGAGTAACTTCTCTTACCCTCGAGTCAGGTTGCTAGGGGCTTTGCTTGCCTCTGGCTTCTCTGTTAATTAGGGAGTTTGGGCTGAAACACCTCCAGATAGAACCCTCGCCAAAGAATGCTAAGAAAAGGATCTTAAAGGAACATCAAACTGATAGCCAGACATGAATACCTGAGGGTCATTTTCAGTTTGGTAAACGCATGTCAAAACTAGAAAACGACAAGTCGGGCTGGAGAGATGGCTCAGAGGTTAAGAGCACTAACTGCTCTTCCAGAGGTCCTGAGTTCAAATCCTAGGATACCACATGGTGGCTCGCAACCATCTGTAATGAGATCCGATGCCCTCTTCTGGTGTGCCTGAAGACAGCTACAGTGTACTTATATATAATAAATAAATAAATCTTTAAAAAGAAAAGAGAAGGGCTGGAGAGATAGCTCAGTGGTTAAGAGCATTGACTGCTCTTCCAGAGGTCCTGAGTTCAAATCCAGCAACCACATGGTGGTTCACAACCATCTGTAAAGAGGTCTGATGCCCTCTTCTGGTGTGTCTGAAGACAGCTACAGTATACTTATATATAGTAAATAAATAAATCTTTTAAAAAAAAAAGGAAAAAGAAAAAAGAAAAAAAAATGCAAAGTCAAACCTCCAAGTTCAACCTGGCTCTTAGAGTAATCCCACCGTGGAACTCACAGACATTCTGTTTCCAAAGACTGCTGCTATGTTGGTGGCCGGGTAAGACCCTTCTCTAAGTCTAAAATCAAACCCTCCTGTGAATGAGAGGAAGGAAGCCAAAAGGCCAGAGAGGCTCACTGGCTTCATTGTCTGAACTTCCAAACACCCCCACGGTGTGACAGAGTCTGGAACCTGGCTCTGCTGGCTGTGTGCCCAGAACTGGGGCAGCCAAGGTATGTCTGGAAAAGAAGGCTTCTTCAAGGCAAGCATCCCTCGTGCCAGGCAGGCCAGCAAAAGGAGCTGCTGTTTGCAATCCCCTTACACAAGGCTTCCGCAAGCCACGCCTGCTCGCTCAGTAAGTGCAAAGTCAAGAGCTCTTGAGTACCAGGCACTGAGAGCATGTGTGTGCGCAAAACAGTGCTTCCTGTCTTGGGTTGTGGTCCTGTTGTTTGTTTAATGTTAATTGATGATTTCCTATCTCAAGCATAATGTGTGATTGCTATGAAATTTCAATTGGATCACAATTCCCTGTGATCTCCAGAGAGGAACCTTGTCTGCTTCCCTCACTAGCTCAGGAAAAGTGAGGCTGGGAAAAGGGCCAGTTAGTGAGTCAGCTTCAAGTCCAGTTCAAGATCTCATAGCCAAAATATTTTCAAGAGATTTTGTTGGGACGTTGCTTGCAAAATAAATAAATAAATGAATGAAAACTTGTGAAAATAGGTTGGCTTTATGCTACATTTAAAATCATTTGGTATTTTCATTGTGAGTTTCAAAGATTTTGAGGTAAAAGCTTGATGGTGTGATCAGCCTCTTTAAAACAGCACTACTGGGGCAAGAGAGATGGCTCAGTGGTTAAGAGCACTTATTGCTCTTTCAGAGGTCCAGGGTTCGAGTCCCAGTACAACCATCTGTAACTCCAGTCCCAAGGTATTTGATGCCCTTTTTTGGCCTCTGAAGGCACCAGAAATATGCACAGTGCACATATCTGCATGCGGATAAAATATACATACACATAAAATAATAAAATAAATGAATCTGTTTTTTTTTTTTTTTTTTTCTTTTTTTTTCGGGCTGGGGACTGAACCAGGGCCTTGCGCTTCCTAGGTAAGCGCTCTGCTGAGCTAAATCCCCCAGCCCCGTGTTTTTAAGTAAAATATAATAACTGCTGATTAATGAAACAAGAAAAGTGAGTATTGGGCAAATAGTTCCTGAGTGGGGGGTTTCTTAATATATGATATCCTACACCTTTGCCTTTTAAAAATGTGTGTGTGTGTGTGTGTGTGTGTGTGTGTGTGGTGTGTGTGTGTGTGTGTGTGTGTATGTGTGTGTGTGGTGTGGTGTGTGTGATGTTTTGTGGTGTGTGTGTGTGGTGTGTGTGTGTGTGTGGTGTGTGTGTGTGTGGTGTGTGTGTGTGGTGTGTGTGGTGTGTGTGTGTGTGTGTGTGTGTGTGTGTGTGTGTGTGTGTGTGTGTGTGTGTGTGTGTGTGGTGTGTGTGTGTGTGTGTGTGGTGTGTGTGTGTGTGTGTGTGGTGTGTGTGGTGTGTGTGTGTGTGTGGTGTGTGTGTGTGGTGTGTGTATGGGGGTGTGTGTGTGTGTGGTGTGTGTCTGTGTGTATGTGTGTGGTGTGTGTGTGTGTGTGGTGTGTGGTGTGTGTGTGTGTGTGGGGGGGGGGGGGTGTGCGCGTGTGTGTGTGGCTTGGGTGTGTGTGGGTGTGTGTGTGTGTGTGTGTGTGTGTGTGTGTGTGTGTGTGTGTGTGTGTGTGTGTGTGTGTGTGTGTGTGTGTGTGTGTGTGTGTGTGTATGTGCCATGGTATGCATGTGAATGTCAGAGGACAGCCTATAGCAGTCATCAGTCTCCTTCCACCAGGTGGGACGTGGGGATTAAACTCTTGATTTTCAGGCCTGGCAGCAAAACGCCTTTACCCACTGAAACATCTTGCCAACCCAGTTTTCTTTGCCTGGAATACATGAGACCCTGTTTCAAAATGCATTCCTACATGGAGAGGGTTGGGGAAGAAAGAATGACTCAATGAACGTTCATCCAGGCCCCACCGCCCAAGTCTCCTCAGAGACCATGCATTCAATGGAGTGCAGTCTCCTGTGCAAGTCCAAATCTAGATAAGTTACCTGTGATGGTTAAGACCCAAAGCTTCGCTTTAAAATTATCTCTAGTTCTGTCCTCTGCAGTTGCCTCAGGGAACCCTGGGGAAGTGGGCAGGCAGAGAGGAATGGAGATTTGGTCTCAGAGCTCCTCAGCCCACTACACCTGGGGATGACTAAACTGCTCTGGAGGACCCAGGGGCCTCACTGAGGACCTTGCATGCCTCTGGCCTCCTCACAGTCCAGCCATCCATTGACATTTTCTGTTTCAGGAGGAGATGGGCATTTCCTGCGAGCTGCTGGAATCAGACTTCCTCAAGTGCAGTGTGGGATTTCCCTTCATGAGGTCAAAGTCTAAGGTAAGGCCCTTGGCCAAGAGGAGTTCTTCCTAGACCATAGTACTCCCGGTTCTTCCCATCAGTCCCTTATTGCTACACACACACACACACACACACACACACACACACACACACGTGCACACATACATGCATGCATGTACACACATGCATTCGCACACACACATGCACCATCACACACATATGTGCACTCACATGTGAACACATTCATGCACGCACAAACATGCATACACTCACACATATGCACACACACGCACACTTACACACTTGCACACACACACACACACACACACACCGCTTCATGTAAATTTTTTAAGTAACAGAACCCAGACTTCCTTGAGAAAATGTCCTTTCTTGAACATGCTACTCTGCTGTAAAAATCGATCCCATGTCACAAATCAAACCCAAAGCATATCTAGTGGACTGTGAGTTTCACTGACATGTATCAGCTCTGAAAATGTCATAAAGTCAATAGAATAAGGTTGATCAGAATATTGATTTCCTGTTTCTGCTACAGAAGCTATAACATAAATAACCATATCATATTTCATTTAAAAAAAATACAGATGTCAAGATCATAAGCAATACTAAAACCTCAAAGGTGAGGGGATGGAGAGGAGGGTAGAAAACCCAGCAGGTTACACAAGGACTGAGCTCCCCTACCTGTGGCCTCCTCTATTCTCCTATCCTCAAACCTTGAGGTCATCAGGTGCCAGTGTACCTGCTCAGCCGCAGATCTTATTCTGATTGGCAGTGGGCTGCTGTCACTCACTTCCAGCTCTTACTCTGATTGGCAGTGGGCTGCTGTCACTCGATTCCAGCTCTTACTCTGATTGGCAGTGGGCTGCTGTCACTCACTTCCAGCATGACCAGTTCATCTGTGATTTTGACTCTCATTCCAACCCTGTGCCCTCATCTCACTTCACTCTTTAGTACAGTTTACTTAACTCAGTTGGGACAAGACCCTTCACCATTTTCATTCCTCATAACCCAAGTTCCTCTGCAGCAGAGATGTCTGTCTAGAAAGGGGTGCCTGTGCCCATCATAGATAATGGTTTAATTCAAGAGACTGTGCCCGTCGGTCTCTAGTAGCATTCAGTTTCACAGAATTCAGCATCTTGGTAAAGCGTGCAATTGCCTAGAATTTATTTGAGTGGAAACCAAATAATTGAGATGCAGTCCACAATCTTTCAGCCTTTGCTGGAATTAGAGACCATTTTGCAAACATCATGTCCACTGAGAAATGTAAACTTGGCAAAGGCTGGAAAGGTGGTGGTGTTGAGTCAGAGACTCCTGGTTTTGCAGTTTCGACGTGCCGCTTGCTCTAAGACTTCCTGTGGCAGAAAAGGGTGATGTGCACCTCCCTGAGGCAGGGGGGAGTTCTAGTGAGGAAGCCTCCTGCCACCCAAAACTCAGATAGATGTTAAAAAGAAAACAGCATTTGCTATGCAGACGAGCTTCTTCCTGAGGTTATAAACTGCAAACCATTCTAGAAAACACAGTTTGAAGAAGTGTAGAATGCTTATGGGTGCCCAATGTGCTTTCTGTCTTTCTCCCTAGTATGAATTCAGTGTCATCTTTGATACAAGCCACCTGTCTGGAGAAGAGGAAATTCTCAGCTTCATCGTGACTGCTCAGAGGTAAAGAGGCCTTAAACAGACTTCTTGTTCCCCAAAACATAAAAAAAAATCATTATGGGATAGGGAAAGAGCATGCCTTGGGTGTCTCGGGGATGCAGGAGATTTGGAAACAGCTTCTCAGTGATAAATCCCCACGGACTGGGTGCGGTCAGACTCTGACGGTGCTCACCAGTTTCTGCTCATACTGCGACCATATAAGAAAGTTCAGAGGAGGAGGGATTTGTGTTGGCTCACAGATAAAGGGGATACAGTCCACCGGGGCTGGGTACTCACGGAAGGAGGCTGCTCTGGGCAGCAGGTGGATGCTTGCTCACAGCTCAGTGGTCCAGTGATCTGAGAGCTGGGAATGAAGACAGATACCTGCGTCCTGGGAGTACCCTCACTGCTAGGGCCAGAGGCCTGTGTCCTAGGATCATAAATCTACTCGAGCTTAGACCAAATCTAACTAGAGCTGTTATCCCTGGTCGCCACTTCTAGCGGAGCCTGGGGGGCCTGAGGGTCAGCGTGTCATGGGGAAGTCTACAACTGAGTAGAGGCAGGACTGCTGAGGTGACACTCTAGTTCAATGTCACATAACTAGCTGGTCAATTCCTGCTTGACCGTGTTTTCCAGTTCAGACAGATGCTCTCTGTGGTTTGTCAGCCTCAGTAGTTATGAGAGTGTATTACTCTTGCTGGGGATGTGAGCTTGGTTCCCAGCACCCAGGTGCCGATCAACATACAGCTATCTGTAGGTCAGGCTTCTGTGGGTCTGACACTCTCTTATAGCTCATTTTCACACACATACACACACACAAACATACATATACTCAAACACAATACACACACATACACACACACTCAAACACACACACTCAAACACACACATATACAAAAACATATATATACTCAAACACAATACACACACATACACACACATTCAGATACACACATACACACACTCACAATACACACACAAAACACATACACACACATTCAGATACATACATACTCACACACATACTCATACTTACATACAATATACACACTCAAACACACATACTCACATACATACACATACTCAACACAATATGTACACACACACACTGCACAAACATACACACACACTCAACACAATATGTACACATACACACACATTCAGGCACACACATTCAGGCACACACATTTTAAGATAATTTTAAAGTTTCTAGTTGAAAGTATGTTGCAGTGACAGTCCAAGAGTCCCATGTGCCATTTACTCAGCCAATGCTGACACTTGAACTCATGGATTTTACCTTTCTTACAACGTAGGTTTTCTTTCCTTGATCATTCTGAACACAAGGTATAGAAGCCATGCCCCTTAAACCATAAATGCTTCCTGCAAAGTCCCCAAAAACAAAACCACATGTGATTGTCAAACTCTGGAATTTGAAACTGTGGCCCACTTTCACCACGTATCTCAGTGGTATCTTCCCAGATATTTCCCACAGATTCTCAAGAATGAGTTATTTTCTTTTGCCTTTTTTTCAAAGTCACATGATCACCGCTGTGATCAATAAGAACAATCAGGTTCCATTTCCACAGTTAGAAGGCAAGAGGGATTGTAGGGTGATAGTAGTGGGCTGTTTCCATGCAGAAGCACAAAGCTCATCAGTGAAGGCCCACTGTGCGCCCTGCTGTGCCA
Source organism: Rattus rattus (assembly GCF_011064425.1). Classification (NCBI taxonomy): domain Eukaryota; kingdom Metazoa; phylum Chordata; class Mammalia; order Rodentia; family Muridae; genus Rattus; species Rattus rattus. The sequence goes on from NC_046161.1 coordinate 110,074,102, forward strand.
TGCCCTTGTGAGCCGTAGGTGTGGAAAGGGACGGTGTGTGAGCATCCCTAGAAGGAGGGTGGGGAATGTGTATGACAATAAGAGATGGACCGGAAAGAGGTTTGAGTCAGAGGCCAAAAGCAGACTCAGAAAATCTGACCACATTCTGACAGCCATGAGGAGTCTCTTAAGTTTTTAAAGAGAACAGTAGCCCCAGTTTCATTTCTATGGCTGTGATGAAGTATCCTGACAGAGAGCAATTTAGGGGAGAAAGGGACATATTTGGTTGATGATTCCAGGTTACAATCCATTGTAGCAGGGAAGTCACATTTCAGGCACTTGAAGCATTAGTCCCATAGTAAGGAGCAGAGAGGAAGGACGGCATGCGTGCTCACTTGCTAGGCTGTGTTAGTCTGGATTTCTCCACTCTTATACTGTCCAAACCCTCCTGCCTAAGGGATGTTCGTGCCCACAGTGGGCTGAGCTTCACACACTACACACCCCCACATACACATTCACAGGCCAACAGGAGACTGCCAGGTTATTCTAGGTTGCCTTGTGTCTAAACTTAAAACAGAAAACTGACGGCACACTGACACAGAGTAACAGCTCAACACGTCAGGAGATTGCTGCCATTGAATGAGGGGAGGCAGATGCCCACTGAACGCAGACAGGCACACTGACACAATGTAGCGTCAGGAGATTGCTGCCATTGAAAGTGGGGAGGCAGATGCCCACTGAAACCCGAATCTGACCGCTGTTTCTTACAGCCACGGAAAACAAAGCATTGTTGGACAGACCCAGCATTGTGCTGTCTGTCCTTCAACACCTCGCCCAGGCAATGGTCCTGAAGAGGAACAGGACATAGAAAGGATTTCCTTGTCAAAAGAAAATGGCACAACCTGCCTCTGGCCCACTCCCAGAGAGAACAGCGAGGGCAGGGGTCAGGAGCACCCTGGCGAAAGCTTCCTTTCCTCTCTTAGAAAGACATGCCCACTAGCTAATGCTGTACTGGCCACAGTGGAAACACCTGGCGCTTTGACATCTGCCCCTGCCTGATGCAACCCCACACACCCCTGAGATTTGGATCTGGTTGATCTGGAGTAAGAACCGAACATTGGAGCTCGGGGAAAGACTCGATGATTCTAATTAATGTACAAGTCCTGAATTCTCCCGAGCATGTCACTGCTCGTAAACACCTGCTAGGTACCTGTCACAGTGCTAAGTAGGTTATATTTTTAATTGCCCACTACATGTTATTTTAAAAAAAAAAATACCCTCGCAAACATTAGTGTAAGAGTTTCCAGTTCATTCCTTTCATCATAGATGTTAAGGAGCATGTATAATCTTTTAAACATACTGGATTATTCTACGTTTCCTTCTCTTGCAGATTTTGTAGAAATCTCCTCAGCCTGACCCAAAGAGCTCTCTTAGCACTTGACTCCCTGCTACAGCAGAAGATCCCTAGAGCCCCTTATCTCATATCTGACAGTTAAAATATCAGCCGTCCCTCTCTCCCATCACCACCCTTTGAAGGTCTCTTGCCTACTTACAGCTTTCAAGGAACATCAAACTGAGGCTAAACAGTGTTTCCTGACCCCCTCATCTCCACCTTCAGCAGCCTAGCCTGCCAACTCACTTGGAGATGGCCCAGCTTGAGGAATGGCAGAAAGTTGTTTGATGTTTGGTCTCTTTATCTCGGCTTTTCAACTCGGCTCGTTCCGGAGCCGTTACTTGATGACAGATCAAACCGTTATTGGGTGCAAGCTGCCAGCAGCCCCAAGTGGCTGGACAGATGACAGGGCAAGAGATGGCCGTTCCATCAAGAGTGAGATCCTCAGGCCTGGAAGGATGGTGCATGTAGGGAGGGGGGGTCCATCAGGATTGTACCAACTGCACTGACAGGGATGTCACCCTGGACTGCCCCGGCACTGGTTCCAAAGCTTAGATCACTCCTGGGGAAAGGCAGGGAAAGGAGTCTAGTCATGTGGGTACCTGCTCCTGCTGTCATGTGCACCTGCAAAAGACAGATGTGAATCCAGGGTCAGTGTCAGTGGACCTGCATGGTCAGAGTCATGAAGCACCATTGTCTCAGAACAATAGGAGAGAGGGGAAAGGATGTGAGAGCTATTTTAGTACTGTTGCCATTCAACACTTGCTGGTGGAAGAGGAAGACCTCAGGGCAAGAGGACTGCGGCAGAGCAGCTGAGGTTAGCAGATATTTGGGAGTTATTTCTGGAGGAGTGGGTAAGACAAGCCCTGTCCAAACATCAGAGGGTCTAGGACCTCCCAGGTTCCATCCAGAGAGGGCCAGCTTCACTCTCAGCTAGGACCCCTGTTCATTCCGTATAACAGAGCCAACCTTAAGTGTTCCATCTGTTTAACGAATCATACCCAAGAGCCATGTCTCTTCCCAAGGCATCCACTTGCTCTAAGCATCCCAGTCCCGACTGAGGTTTAATGAACTAGTGAATCGAAGTGAGTAGAGCCCCGGCTTGGAACTCCATTGAGCTGTCTAGAAGGTTGGCTCCTTCTGGCCCATAGTGGGGCTGTAAGACGTCTGAGCTGTCCCTGTAGGTCCCTCTGCCCCTGGACTCATGGGGAGATGTCCACGAACTTCCTTCCTGGCAACCATGTCCTAACTTTGATGGTCAGTGTTCGTGCTGGCTAGTTTTAAAGGTGCCACAACTTGCCACCTGAGAAAGGAGTCTCAGTTGAGGGATTCCCTCCCTTACTGGGTTAGCCTATGCCATGTCTTTGTTGACTGGTGTGGGAAGAGTGAGCCTACTGTGGGCACAGCCTTCCCAGGGCAGGGCATCCTGAACTATGTAAGACAGGAGAAAGCTATGGTAGTGAGTGGGTAAAGTGTGGGCGTTCACCCCTCTGTTCTTCACTATGGGTGTGATGTGTTAAGTTCCGACCTTGACTTCCCTCAGCGATGGACTGTAACCTCTAAGTATAAGCCAGATAAACCCCTTCCTCCCCCAAGTTGTTTTCATTTGGGGTGTCTTAATTCAAGAGATCCCACATGCAACAGGGTGTTCACCTGTAGCCTATCACCACGTACTCATCAGAAAGAGTTAAATCATGGCTCCTGCCCCACCCCCAATTGGGGTTTTCTCTGGTGAAAGCCTACTCACTTGTGTGACTGGGAGGTACCAGAGAATTTCTGTTCTCTCTCTCTCTCTCTCTCTCTCTCTCTCTCTCTCTCTCTCTCTCTCTTCTTCTGTCACAGTGGTTCTCAGGGGTCTCTATGCCCTCAGGTGGGACATTCAAGATACATGTTCTGTCCTGCTTCCGAAGTCCTCCCCAATGAGCCTGGGGTCCCAGCTGCCTCCAGCATGCACCTGCTGGGTAGCAAGCCTCCCGTGGCTTCTTCCCCTTCCTGGTCTCTTTATTACCTATTGGTGTTTCCTGGGGTCACCTCCCGTATGTACCTCTTGCCCCTCCCCCTTTGTGCACACTGAATGGGGACAGATTAGGTGAGTCTGAAGAATGTAAGGATTGATGTGCACCCATGGGGCGGGCACACCAGCTGCTAAGTGGCTTGCACTGACCACTGCCCCATCCTCCTTCTCTCCCCTACCCAGCGGCAACATGGAGCGCTCTGAAGCCCTGCATGACAACACTCTCACACTGACAATACCACTGGTGCATGAAGTGGACACGTCCATCACTGGGTAAGCATCCAGAACACAGGGTGCCTTGCAATGGAAGGCCGTGCCACTCCTGATTTGCATGTGTCACAGCCAAGAACAAGTGGCCCTGTAACCTCCCTGCCGGCCAGCCTGAGAAAGCAGAAAGTGTGTCTGCAGTGGCTGATATCCACATCCCATCTGCCTTTCCCTGTTTCCAGGCACATAGCTAGTGGCATGTGTGCTGGTAAGTTCTCTGAACATTCCATGTGTGATGGTTTGTATATGCTCAGCCCAGGGAGTAGCACTCTTAGAAGGTGTGGCCCTGTTGGAGTGGGTGTGGCCTTGTTGGAGTGGGTGTGGCCTTGTTGGAGTAGGCGTGTCACTGTGGATGTGGGCTTAAGACCCTCATCCTAACTTCCTGGAAGTGAATAGTCTTCACTAGCAGCCTTCAGAGGAAGATGTAGAACTCTCTAATCCTTCTGCACCAGGCCTGCCTGGATGCTGCCATGTTCCCACCCTGATGATACTGGACTGAACCTCTGAACCTCTAGGCCAGCCCAATTAAATGTTGTCCTTTATAAGACTTGCCTTGATTATGGTGTCTGTTCAAACCCTAACTGCGACACTGTGTATCTTAATGTGCACCTATTCCTGGCCCCTGACATACCCTGTCATGTGTGCTGTATACACTGTACAGAACACTGTACAGCGGCAGGTACTGTCCCGGATTAAAATGCCAGCTAAAAGCCGCAGGGCTAAAGATTGCCTCAAGTGTTCTTCACACCCTACCTCCCAGGAAGGCCGCCCTTCCGTTCAGCTCCATAGTTCCTGCCTTTTGTATGTCTGTTGCATCCTTGAACATAGCCAGAAAGGGCTCTGCCTCATATCTGTGATGGTCTGGAATGGACAAGGAGCCATCACCATAGCAGTAGTAACCCATCCAGGTGAAGGGGACAGCCATTCGGCGCCTATGGTTGTGTTGGAAAGCAGGGCTGTCGGCTGTGTCTGCAGAGACACAAAGCAACATGAATCAGCTTCCAGCCAGAGCTTGGAAAACTGAGAACTCGGGTCTTATCTCCAGCTTCAGCCAACAGATCATGTGTAGTTTTCTGATAGCAGCAGGGTTGGTGGGGGTGGGGAGAGTATCACACAGTTGGTTTAGATCAAATGGGAACTCAAGGAATGCCTAGCCCAAATGCAAGCTGAACTCTCTAAAAGTTCAGTCTCTTGTGTCTCAGTTTTCAAACGCTCTGGATCTAAGCCTGGGTCCAGGAGAAAAATGTTGCTCCTAAAGGGAGGGGCCATCCCTGCAGTAGCTGGACTCTGCTGGGAGCCAGCAAAGTGAGCATCTCGTATTCCTCTTGGGCATTCCGGAGCATGGCTTGTAGACCTGAGGTGTTGGTCGACTGTATCTGCAAAGTGACATATGTTGCCTGTATTCACAGCTGTTTTTAGCCCTATGCTTTACTTATCCATTCTGTCCAAGAGTTAGTGTGAAATGCCCAGAATCAGGCCTTGTCCTTAGGGATGAAGTAGAAACACCTCCCACACACACTTGTGTTGTCAAGGCCTTAGGAGACCTTAGTGTGCAGTGCTAACTGTCCCCATGAAACTATCAGCTAAATAAATGAGCGTGCCTCTGATCTTTCCGGGGATGGGAACTGGGGCGACTTCAAATTTATTATCCATAAAACGCCTGTTTCTTTTCAAGTTTTAGTGCATTTATTGTGTGGGTGGTGTGCCATGTGTGTGTGTGTGTGCACCTTGTGTGTGTGTGTGCACTGTGTGTGTATGTGCCTTGTGTATGTGTGTGTGTCTGTGTGTGTTTATGTGTGTGTACCTTGTATGTGTGTATGTGTGTGTGTGCACCTTGTGTATGTATCTTGTGTATGTGCCTTGTGTATGTGCCTTGTGTATGTGTGTATGTGTGTCTGTGTGTGTTTGTATGTGTATGTGTGTGTACCTTGTATGTGTGTATGTGTGTGTGTTTGTGTGTTATGTGTGTGTGTATGTATGTGTATGCCTTGTGCGTGTGTGTCTGTGGGTGTATGTGTGTATGTGTGTCTGTGTGTGTATATGTGTTTGTGTGCCTTGTGTGTGTGTTTGCGTGTGTGTGTGTGTGTGTGTGTGTGTGTGTGTGTGTGTGTGTGTGCAGGCATGTAGGAGCATGCACCGGGACCATGGTCAGAGGCCAGTTTAAGAGAGTCAGCTCTCTCCTTCCACCATGTGGGTCCTAGGGATTGAACTCAGGTCAGGCTTTGTGGCAAATACCTGTACGCCCTCAGCCATCTTGCAAGCCCCCGAAATACCCAATTTCTAATAAGCATGGGCATCTGACAGATATAAATATGTTTAAAAATGAATTTGTTATGGTTCCAGTTGCCAAATACATAATTTACTTACATTTATTTCTCAAAGGCTTGTTATCAGCATAATCTACAGAAGTGCCTTTTAAATGACAAGAAAAATGTATGATTTTATAATCAAGGGGTTTTTTTTGTTGTGTTGGGGGGGTTGTTGGGGTTTTTTAAGATTTTTGTTTTGTTTTTGGTTTCTGTAGCTTTCGGTTTGTAAAACCATGTCTTAGAAGCATAATTGGGAGGACGGCTGGAGAGATGGCTCAGTCAGTAAAGCGTTTGTGAGATAAAAGCATAAAGAACTGAGCTCTCCTCCCCAGGACCCCTACAGGAAGCCGGGGTTAGCCATGAGTGTCTGTATCCCTAGAGCAGACCTCTTGCTCAATGACAGCCCCTGCCTCAGAAACTAAAGTGGGAAGAGGAGACACCTGGTGTTGACCTCTGACCCTGAAACCTAAGACACAGGGTGGAAGAGAGACACTTGAGTTCTCAATCCAGCCGTGACCTTGGGGGCCTGGCCTCAGGTAGGATGACAGATTTCATGCTCTCCTCTTTCAGAATTGTGTCCCCAACCTCCTTCGTGTACGGAGAGTCTGTGGACGCATCCAACTTCATTCAGCTGGATGACCAGGAGTGCCACTTCCAACCAGTCAACATCACTCTCCAGGTACCGGCACGGGGCGTGACTCAGGGTGTAGCCGGGATGAGGGAACCAACTTTTATCTTTGTTTTCAGAGGGAACTGTTCCAGTCTGTTTTTCTGGTATGGGGGCGTTGGGGGGCCAGGGATATCGAGGAGGTGTTAACCACACGCCTGGAGACCTCGGTGTTTTTCAGAATTTAGAACAGCTGCACCAAAGAGCCGCGGTTCTCAACCTTCCTAAACGCCGTGACCCTTTAATACAGTTCCTCATCTTGTGCTGACCCCATACCATAAAATGACTTCTGTTGCTACTTCATAACTGTAATTTTGCTACTGTTATGAGTCATAATGTAAATATCTGCTATGCAGGACATCTGATATTTAACCCTGTGGGGGTTGGGACCCCCAGGTTGAGAAACAACAAGAGCATTATCAGGAAGGCTTATCCTGGCCACGATCCCCGATCCCTGTTAACTTAAGGGCTTTAGGAGATTCCCCCAGTGCATTACCACATAAATTTCCTCCAGGATTTTCATGCTGACTCCACTAAAGTTTTCTCCCCCCGGGAACCAGCCTTTCAAAAGTACAGTTTTCTGAGAGCCCTGTGAGCCCATGCACCTTGGAGCGTGCGCTGGCTACTCACTGGGTAGGGCTTACTCAGTTAGGTTCTTCAGCATCAGCTCCACAGGTCTGCGGGGCATGTGGTCTGCAGACATCCAGAAGACATGGTTCCTTCTCTTAGAGTGCAGGCTTTTTTTTAAGAAACATCCAGAAAGTAACTATTTGAGGCCTTGTGGGCTACACTGTGGCAGCTGTCCGGCTGTAGCCAGAAGGTAGCTACAGAGAGAGATACTGGTCTTTAGATATGCGCCTTCCTTTGCATGCATGTGTCTCTTATGGGACACGGAATGTGACTCTTTAAGTTTTTTTCCCTCAAAAATTTAACGATGTAACTTTCTTAGTTTGCTGGACAAGAGTAGGCACCAGGTCAGATTTTGTGTGTAAGGCCTAGTTTGTCAGCCTTTGCTTTTAAAACATGGATTCTAAGGGCAGCTTTTCAAAATAGGAGTATGTGGACAAGAAGCCAGAAGGGCCTCAGCATTGGCCGGTCTGTGTCCTTTAAGGGGCAAGTACAGAGAAATGTGGTCCCATGAGAAAGGAGGTACAGTGCTGGCAGAACTTGGTGAGACAGGCCTGGGCAAGGGCTGGTCAGGCATTAACCGGAAAACACAAGAAGAAACAATCCCTCTTGTTTAGTGAAGACTACATTTCACAGTCCCAGGTTCTTCCTCCCAGTGCTTTCCCGTGCCTGCCCATTCTCCTCCATGGAGAACATCGTCTCCCACTGTGATAATATTTACCATAGGGACCAAATAACAATGATCTTCCTTGCCTGCGGGTCCTCTTACATGGACATAAGGGAGGACAGACACTGATGTGGTGAGGGTGCAGAGGATGAGGTAAAACATTTTGGGAAGATGATCTTCCTCCACTCAGAGTGTCCATTGGCCGGAAGAGCTCTGAACCCATGATGGATAACACATGTTTCCAGCTTAGAGAGGATGGGTTCTTGACTTGCTAAGCCCAGCTGTAATGCCTGCCCTTGATTTACAGAGGAGACTAGGAAAACGTTCAGTGAGACTGTGGGGTGACAGCTGTGGTCAAGGTTTCAGGCACCTCTCAGGGCTCGCCCATTGCTTCCCTTTGGGTCTCTCAGTTGGATAGGAAACAAACACCAGGTAGATTTATTTTGTTTTCTGTGATTTATATCCTTTCTTCTCTTGAAATGCAGAATGCAGACAAGAGAATTATTTAGAAAGGTTCAAATGACCCAGACAGTGTCATAAAAAAAGAAGGGGCAAGAGGCATGCTTGCTATATAAAATGCCAGATTTATAACAAATACTAAATATTAGTGCCTGCTCAGAGAATAGAAGGAAAACAGATGGGTGGATGGGTGGGTGGATGGATGGATGGATGGATGGATGGATGGATGGATGGATGGATGGGCAGGTGGATAGGTGAATAGATGGGTGGATGGATGGGTGGATGATGGATGGATGGGTGGATGGATGGATGATGGGTGGGTGGTTGGATGCAGCTTACTCTTCCAGTTGGTTCTCTGAAGATATTGTACAGGGAACGTAAAGTTTGGTGTCTAAGAACACAGCTTATTTCACATATGACCTGATGCAAAGAACCCAGCTGAGACTGTGTCCCTGGGGAATTCGTGGTTGGCATGGTCCTTAGATCACAGAGCCTGAGGGAGTTCAGCCATCATTCAAGTTTGAGGCAATGGACTGCTAGTGAGCTGCAGATTAGGAAAGCCCCTATACACACACACATACACACACACACTCACAAAAACACTCATGCACATGCACAGGCACACACACTCACACACTCTCATACATACACACACACACACACGCACACACACACACACACTCTCATACATACACACATGCACACGTACAAGCATGCACACACACATTCACACACTCATACACACGCACACACACTCTCACATGCACATGCACAAGCATGCACAGACACACACACATGCACGCCAGCAAACATGCACACCCACATTCACACACGCACACACACTCTCACACACATGCACACAAACACACGCACACACACACACACACACATACACACACACACCCATGTTAGCAAAGGCTATGTTTCCTGAAACCTTATCTACTGACACACTTCTCTGGCACAACCGTTGTGAGTACAGTTGTCCAGCTGAAAGGACACAGAAATTGATAAGGACCAGGAACGAGGCTGGTTTTGGGGAGAGGGAAGGAGTATGGAGGAATCTCTTGACTGTTTCCTTTATCAGCACTATCATTCCCGAAGCAGAAACAAGACTTCCCAAAGCAAGGATCCTTCTGTGTCTTCCATTAGTACGTCTGCCATTCAACAAGATACATCTGAGCTGAAGATATATCTATTAAAGACGGGGAAAGGCAGAAATTCTAGTCTAGGCTGGCTTCCTGCGCCAGCCTTGTGAGCAGTTTTCCCAACAGAGACACACGAGGTTGCTGACTGTTAATAGTAATTGGTTTGACTTGGATTCATTTGGTTTGATTTTCCCACCAGGAGTCTAAATGCTCCCCCCACCTGGGAAATTATAAGGAAATATATTACAGATGTCACGCACATAACTTCACACAAATGCAGATGTTAGGATGGTGTATGGCAGGCCGTTGTTGCTTCAGTTTGTTGGGTTTGTTTTTGTAGCTCACTCTGTAGCCCTAACCTAGAACTCACAGACGTCCATCTGCCTCGGCCCCACGAGCGCTGGAGTTAACATCATGTGACACACCTGGATGCTTCATTGTTTCTCTGAAAGCAGGTCTCACCCGGTGACCCAAGTTAGCCTAGAACCAGCAACTCTCCTGCCTGTGCCTCCTAAGTTCTGGGAAGATAAGGTTAAAGATGAATCTGGTCTTACACACTGCCTCAAAGGAGTAAGACCAGGTGGCAGGAGCCCTTCTGTGCTCTCCCATCCCTGCTTTCCCTGGGACTCCCTGGCCTGGGAATTGCAGGTGGGGCCTCTGCAATTCTGAGCTCTTGAGTTTTTCTTGAATTGAGTTGTTTTCGGTGGTGGCAGGGTACCATTTCCTTTTCTTGTCTGAGGGCTGTTGTTGTAAATGTTGACCTTTTGGAATCAAGAGTTAGCAACAATCTCTCTTTCAGTCTTGTTGTCACTGTTGCTGTTGTTGTTAAATCTTTCACAGAATGTAAACAAATGTGAAAACAAACTAAAGACCTTGCTTTCTAGGAAAAAGCTGGCTACAAACAGAGCTCGCACCTTCAGTTGTGTGTGAATGCACTGTTTGGGTGGTTTTGGTTGTGGTTGGCTCTGGCGCCCTAGCCTCAGCTTCAGAGATGTGGTGAATCTCTGAATCTTGTTTCTCAGCCCCACTGCCTGGCAGGGTTCTCTCCCACTCTCCCAGGAATCCCATTCTCATCACCTTTTTAATTGACAGATTAAAATTGAAGCTTAGCACGGTAGAGCATGCTTGCAGTCCTAGCCTTTGGGAGACAGGCAAAAGGATCATGAATCCAAGGACAGCGTGGCCCACATAGTGAGTTCCAAGGCAGCCTGAGCGCTCATAGAGAGAGATCCTTTCTCAAAACAGAACTAAAGGAAAATAAGTCTGTAAGCTTCATTCATCCCTGTTCATCAAGAAAAACATCTTTAATGACATACCTCTTAAACTATGTATGGAGTTCAATGATTTTTAGAGTATAGAATTCAGATTTCCATCACCTCAAAATAAAAAATCCACAGTGCTCAGTCACTGGCTACACAGACGTACCTTGAAGATAGTTGAAAACAGGTGCAAGCTTGGCTCCAGACCCTGTCAATCAAGCAAACAGCCCAACCGAGCAAGCCATACAGGTTTTATATACTGTATGTCTTTATACTGTATGGTAGCACTTAAGTGTGTAACAGAATATCCTGAAAATAAGAAATTAAGTAACTTTCTTGGTGAGCTGAGCGGTGTTTTAACATTGTTGCTAGGAAGTGTTTCCCCAGGCAGAATGCATGCCGACCAGCCTGGCTGTCAGTTGTGAAGGCTGCAGGATCTCTGGTCCAAAGTTCTGAAAATAACATGGACATTAGCTGCATCAGTTGGCTCTTACACTCATGAAGACTTCTTGACAGGACAGGAAGCTGCTGGACATTCTACCTACAGGAGAAATATTTACAAAATTGGAGTCTGTCTTCTGGTATCTGCCAGGGTCTTGTCAGCCAAGTTCAGGACATGATTCTAAATCCCCCAGATTGTTTAACCACATCACTGTATCTTAGCCAGGAGTGCATCCCATCTCAAGAAAACACTTTATTTAATGCCTAAGAGATAACTGCCCCCCCACCCCCATCCAATTAAAATTTTGTTTTAAGATGGCAGGAGTTTGTTCTTATCTTCAGGCTCCATTTCTAGACTGCCCTGCCAACCCACTCAGCTATGTAGTGACCTCTTGCCTGGAAGCCTCAGACTCTGCAGAGTCATCAACAAGAGTTGACATCAACGCCATTCAAACACCCATCACACTGATGTCTGACTTGCCACCACTGATCATGACTGTTGTCAATAGCAAACCCTTCCTTGGTTTTCAGTGTAGTTTCCCTGGACTTACGATAGTCAGTTTAATCATCAACTAGGCACAGACTTAGAATAACCTAGGAATTGAGTCTTGGTGAGTGATTGTCTACATTGGGTTAGCCATTGGATATGTCCGTGGGGAAAGACCTGCCCACTCTGGGTGGCACCATTCCCTTTGTAGAGGGTCCTGGATTGTATGAGAGTAGAGAAAAGGAGCATGCATTGGTTCATTGCCCTCTATTTTTAACCTATAGATGTGCTAATGATTAGCAGTTTCCAGACTCCTGCATCCTTACCTTCTCTGAGACAATTTGCTTTACCTTGGAATGTAAACTAAAACACCACCTCCCTTAATGTGTATCTGTAAAGATATTTTATCGAACCAAAAAGGGACAGAGGCAAAGACTTATCAATGGAATCAGATTTTGGCAGCTATAGCCTTATGGAATGGAATTCTGAAACAGTAAGACTTGAATGTCAAAATCAGTCCTCTATCCACAGGCTGCAGACTGAGTACTGTTCATGTGCAAACATCGGTCTCCTAATACACTTCATAGTACATCCCTGCTCATGGCCTGTTTGCTTAGTAACTTATGTATTCATCAGATTCCTTAGAGAACGTTCCGTAGAGAAGGTTTCCTCTGCATTCACGGTTTGCTTGAATGGTGCAAGAGACCTGCCCACTGGAGCTCTTAGGTACCCAGGTACAATATAAGAGAGTGATAATCTTGGAAGGAATCTTCTCTTGAGCAATAGATCTCAACAGTGGATAAAACATGCAGGAAACATGTTAGAAGAAACTGAAGTCCAGTCTTGGTTACTCTGTTACAGCACATGGGCTAGCCCAGTCTTGGTTACTCTGTTACACCACATGGGTTAGCCCAGTCTTTGTTACTCTGTTACAGCACTTGGGCTAGCCCAGTCTTTGTTACTCTGTTACAACACTTAGGCTAGCCCAGTCTTGGTTACTCTGTTACACCACATGGGCTAGCCCCACTTGTGGATCATTAAAATGTGGCCACCTGAATAATGGAAAATATTCTATCCCACAGGCAGCCAATATGTTCTGTTCCTGTGAGCTGCCCATTTTTTAAATTCCTCCTCTTACTCTATTTCTGTCCTGGGTTTGATTGGCAGTCTTTGCGCTGTCACCTCACCCCGTGGGTCTCTTTGTGGCTTCTTTCTTTCCCCTCCATACTTGGCTTTGAGATGAAGTAGAGAAGGAAAAGGGGGGTAAAGTTTCTACCCTGATCTGATTCAGAACTCAAGAAGAGATATGCAGATGTCATCAAGCTGTCATCAGAATGACCTAGATAGCACATGTGACAGCCTTTTGTAAGGAATAATGAAACTTCATTTTGGGACCAGTCCCTCAGTCCCTGAAGGTCATCATTATCCCAAACTGTGCCAAGAATAAGTTTGGACCAAGCCACTGGGTCTCAGAGATGACTCCTGTGTGCATATGTATCCAGGGAAATGTAGATATATTACCTCTACCCATCCCAACTGCTTCAGCCACATTCGCTCTCCCCACACCACCCTCCTGCATTTGATCGAGCCCCTAGATCATTCTTACTTTATTCCAGAGCCCTGAAGTTCATTTTGATATCTGAGTTTCTACCAACTATCATCAATGAATAAATTTCTAGATATGTAAAGTTAAATACAATTTTCAGCAGGAAGAGGACAAGAAAATGCTCAATTTCATTTGACCTGCATTGTTTAGTATGCATTTCAAAGTTAGATCTGAGTGATGGACGTTCTACTTCAATTAAAAGCATATCTAGATAAAATAAAGTCACATCCTAGATCCACGCCATCACACTTCTATGTATAGCTCACACTCTTAAGGCGTATGATGTATCGCATGACCTGAAGGTCTTATGTGTCACTGACATGTGCCATGTGCTTCACCCCACAGGTCTACAACATGGGCCCCAGCACCCTTCCTGGATCTTCTGTCAGCATCTCCTTCCCCAGCCGGCTGTCACCTGGTGGTGCAGAGATGTTTCAGGTTCAGGACATGGTGGTGAGTCCTCCATCTGTGTCCTCCATTGGTTTCCTCTTTGAGCTGCCTGTTTGAAATGCGTATCCACTTACTCTGGAGTCTTCTCAGGAGGCTCAGGAAGTCAAAGTGATTTCACACTTAGGAGACATAGCAGGGGGAGCCTGAAGAAAGACCTTCATCTCTATGTTGAGGCAATTTGATTGATGCCAAAAGACCTTGGAAGGGATGAGGAGGGAATGGTTGTAAACTTGTCCCCCAGGGTAGCTTGTGGTGCCTCTGGGAACTCACGAAGACTATCTAATGTGTACATGCATGCATTTCCTTGAGGAGAGCCTCAATATTTGTAAAGATTGTCAAAGGAAACTGATACCCACAGATTAAAGATCCGTGGGGTAAGACACGTGCATGATGAGACTGAAGCCCAGGTTCTTATGCAGACCATGAGGCTGCCTGATCCTGTGTCACCTGTAGCTGACTTTGCCTGAGGGGACACTTTATACGCCATGTGTGGCCATTGCTACACACCTGCTTAAAAGTGGACTCCTTGGCTCCAAGGATTTTCTCCCATTGACTTTTATCCTTATCTTCCCAATGGCTAAAGGGCTCAGGCCTCCCACTCCTTCTCTGGGGCTCAGTAAGACCCACAGATCAAAATCTAGCCTGTTCTGATGATACACCACCAGTGTCTCTCCAGCCCAGACCCCTTCCGGGAAATTCAGGATTTAGTAACCAACTATATCTATCAGTGCCTAACGGACATCTTGGTTTTACTTAAACTCCAGTGGTACCCCTCCGGGTCAGCATTGTTGTTGTTGTTGTTGTTGTTGTTGTTGATGATGATGATGATGATGATGATGATGATGATGATGACGACGACGACGACGACGACGACGACGACGTGGCTTATGGCACAATACCATTGCTGGAGTAGATTTATAAAGAAAGAAGGTTTATTTTAGCTTACAGTACTGTCCACAGTCTAAGGAGTAGGTCTCAGGAGTGAGGACCTTCATGTCAACAGTATCCCAAGGTGGTACAGATCACCATGTGGCAGGAAGTTTGTGCATGTGTCTTTGTATGTGTGTGTTTCTGTATGCTCATGTGTGTCTGTGTGTAGACATGTCTATGTTTCGGTGTGTGTCTTGTGTGTCTGTCTCTGTGTGTGAGTGTGTGTACATACGTGTGTTTATGCATGTGTGTGTGCATGTGTGAGTCTGTGCGTATGTACATGTGTCTGTGTGTACATACATGTGTGTGAGTGTGTGCACATGCATATGTGTGTGTGTTTGTGTTTCACTAGGCTCTGCCTCTCCTTTTATGTAGACACCAGCAGTTGATCACAGGACCTACACCCTGGCGATTTTGCTTACTCCCAGTCACCCACCAACCATCCCACCTTTAAGTGTATATTAAGGGGGTGGGGGATTTGGCTCAGTGGTAGAGCGCTTGCCTAGGAAGTGCAAGGTCCTGGGTTTGGTCCCCAGCCCCGGAAAAAAGAAAAAAAAAAGTGTATATTAAGCACTGTCATGTTAAAGACAGGAGATTAACTGCCAATGTGAGTATTAGAGAGCAAACCACATCCACACCGTAGCACCTTTCAGGCCTGCTTTTCTGTCACAGCAAACAGCCACTCTGTCCTTCAGCCCAGGGCAAAGGCCTTGCCTCATCCTAAATTCTCATACACCTCACGTCCAGCATACAAGCAAACCTAACATGTGCCCCTTCGTGAAAGTCCCAGTGTGAGCACTGTTTGTGCCTTCAGAGGCCTGGTCTACATTCTGCCATCTATCTGTCACTCAAGTTGTGGTACGTGGCCCTCACTGGTGTCTCTTACAGCCCATCCTTGGTTGGGTCTTGACACACTTCTGTGTAAAACATGCCCGTGGCTCTCTTTCCCCTATAATGTCCACAGCAGCTTTGCTGTCCCCCTGCTCTATGACCTGTCATCTGTCACAGCCTCCTCCCTCCCAGCCTCCTCCCTCTCAGCCTCCTTGATGTTTCCACCTCCAGCATTCAGCCTTCCTCTCCTTCCCACTGGAGTGTTCTTTCCCCAGAAGTCCATGTAGCCTCCTCCTTTAGATTCTGTCACTGAGCCCTTCCTTCAGCCTCTGTCTTGACACTCCTCACCCCTCTTGCCTGCTCACATGTCACCTTGTCACCAAGCTGACACCCTACATCTATTTTCTTATTAGACCACTTAAGTTCTCTCTCTCTCTCTCTCTCTCTCTCTCTCTCTCTCTCTCTCTCTCTCTCTCTCTCTCTTTCTCTCTCTCTCTCTTTCTCTCTCTGTGTGTATGTATGTGTTGCTCTCTGTCTCTGTCTTATCTCTCTGTCTCTGTCTCTGTCTTGTGTGTGTCACTCTCTGTCTCTTGTTCTATGTTTGTCTTTCTCTGTCTCTGTCTCTCTGTGTCTCTGTCCTTCTCTGTCTCTGTCTGTCTCTGTCTGTCTCTGTCTCTGTGTGGGTGTGTGAGTGAGTGAGTGTGTGTGTGTTTATGTCACTATCTGTCTCTCTCTCTCATTCTGTGTGTTTCTGTCTCTGTCTGTGTCTATGTGTGTCTCTGTCTCTTTGGTCTCTCTCTATGTATCTCCCTGTCTCTGTCTCTCCCTGTGTCACTCTCTGTCTCCCTCTTCCCCTCCCCTCCCCCCTCTCTCTGTCTCTCTTTCTCTCTGTCTCCCTCTGTCTCTCTCTGTGTCTGTGTCTTTCTGTGTCTCTCTCCATCACTCTCTGTCTCCCTCTTCCTCTCCCCCCTTCTCCTCTCCTCCCTCTTCTCTCTCACTCCCCTCTCTCAGACCTAATACAGTGCTCAGACTATGATGCAGATGTTCAGAAAACATCTGTGGAGCATGAGAACAACTCCATATTCTAAAACACTTGCTAACTGTGGGTTCAGGGAAACACTGACAAAACTCTTCACAGAACCCCTCTGCCTGGTGACTTGATCTGTAGTTGGGGTGCAGGCATCCACCTCTCTCTAAACCCTGGAAAAGAGAGCTCAGAGGAGTCAGCACACAGAAAAACACATGCAAGCCAGACTCAGAGAACCAGGAAAGCATGGGGGGTAGGCAGACGGCCAGGGAGATGGTAGCTCCATATGGTTTGAAAAGTGGGACAGCAAGCCATGGCCCGGGACACATTTAAGCCATGAGTCTAAAGGACACTGCCACAGGGTGGAGGCCTGGGACGCTTTGTGGGATGCTGTCACAGTTTCTGGCATCTGCGTCCTCTTGGGTCACATGGGCCAGGGACTAAAACCATGTGAGTGTTATTAGTGCTGAGCAGGTCCTGGTCCCTGGGGTGCCTGCTCACGATGACACATGTATACCTGTGTGTCCTGTGCTGTGCCCCCGTCTGTGGGCCCCGCTGAACCCACACGAGACTATTCCCCACTATTGCGTCCCATGGAGTGACACTGTCTGACCTTAGCTTGAGCTCAGCAAAGCACACATTTCTGTCTTCTTGCTTCTTGCGTTTAGTGCTGTCAATTGAGCCCAGGGCCTCATATATGCCAAGCATGCATTCTACCATTGGACTGCCCGCACTCCTCTCCTTCTTAACTGTTAGTAACCATAGTAACCAAAACCTTACCTTGTCCTCACTATCTGGAAGAATGGTGCTTTCGTTCAATTCTGTACAGCACAACAGTATTGTAAGAGCTGATCATATGACCATCTACAGTGTTATAAGGAGACACAATCTCCACCCACCCCATCCCATGAGCAGACCTAACTGTGGACCAAGTCAGAGCTTTAAGTCACTTGGATATTCAAGGCATCTCAGAGCCAGGTGTATATGAACTCTTTTTTGTCTTCCCTGGTCTCTTGTCCACAGATACGCATTAGTTTTTCCCAAGGGCCTAGCTGGTGACCCCAAAGCTCGCAAGAAGAAAGAGGAGCGGGCTTCTGGTTTGTAAGTTCCCAGAAGCAAACCCGTACGGTTTTGTCAAGACTGTATTTAGGGCATAGTCAGTCACAGAGTCCTCAGAGGCTAAACCCACTGAAAAGACCAGCCATGAGCATTAGCGTGAGCTAGGAAAGCAATCCCCAGACAGCATATGTTGAGGCACTGTGTTCCTGTGATGAGCTCTCCCTGTGTGACTGATGAGGAGCCTAGGAACAATCTTGGGGTGGCATGGAGCATACAAGCAAGGACCCCAGACACTCCAGACACTTGTTTCACAGGCCTGACGCTAGCTCACCCTTGGCCGTAGGGCCCATGTTTTCTCAAAGTGAAGGTAGCACCCAGCACAGCACAGCACAGCACAGCACAGCACAGCACAGTACAGCACAGCACAGCACAGCACAGCGCAGCCCTCTCTGGCTCTGTGGAGACCCCTCAGTGGATCAGCTGTGACTGGCTAAGGTGGTGATGTTTCTACCACATCCTTCACAACTTTGAATGGAATAGGAATTCCATTCAAGGGACTCGGGTAGCCTTCTGGTTTCCTCTCTGCTCCTGTGATAAAAACAATCTGACCAAAAGCAAACTTGGGGAAGGAATGGGTTTATTTAGTTTATACTTCCAGGGTCACAGTCCTTTGTTGTGGGAAGTCAGGACAGGAAGTCAAGCAAGGACGTTGAAATAGAAACCATGGAGAAATGCTCCTAGCTGGCCTCCGGGAGACATTTCTCATTCAGACCACCATCGCAGATACAAACTACAAAGGCGTTAGCCTTCTGTAGCATCAAAATACTTCACAGACAAAGCTCAAAGGTGTTTTGGGAAAAGACGTTTGCAACATAGGGAAGTGACCTATGATTTGTTTTTTTCAAAATAACAAGGAAAAGCCAAAAATATCATACAAACGGGGGTAGGGTGGGGTGGACCGAAAATTCACAGATGTTTACGTGGGAAATAAGCAAACCCAGCCTCCCCGTAATGAGAATATCACAAGCTAAGGATCTAAGGATGAGGTTTAATCTTTGAACACATTATTGGCTTGGATCAAGAACAAGGAGTCTATCAACAGATACAACAGGTTTAAAAGACAAAGAGAAACCGTCAGAACTTACATGAGTTCTAGGGCCCCACTTCCAGGAATCTGTTCCAAGACACTGTAATCTACTCAGCTAAAAGTTTGACTTTCTGACAGGAGATTTGCACTGGCACAGTCTCAGCACCACCGTAAGCCTTTCCTATTGATGAAGAGGAAAATAACTCCATGCATTCCACCCCAGCTCTGAAAGGGGGGTATTAGAGTCAAGATAGCAATTAATACTAAGCTTACATTATTAGGAACTTATCACGAACTGGGGAGATGGCTCAGAAAAGAGTTAGAGGGACATCCAAGGTCTGCGTTCATAAGAACCTGGGTTGGTAGTCACTCTTGACCACCGGACTGCACAGCCACCTGCCAGGCCTCATGACATTATTCCGTCTGCCAATGGAGATGTCACCCAGACAAGGCCTGCATGGCCTTGTCTCCGTTTGAGAAACCATGTCCACATGATGATATTTTCTCTAACATGCTTCCATGTCCCTTGTATGTCACAGTTTGTCTGATGACAGTGGTTACTAAATTAGGCTGTCAAGAAAATTTGGTTTCAAGCCACACGCACTTTCATTCAACAGGTACTCTGCACCCAGCGCATGTCAAGGGCTGGGTTACAACACGGAATGAAAGACAGAAAGACAGAGCCGTAATCGTTCCCAGCCCACATGTAGCTTACCTTCCGGTGAGGGAAGACAAAAATAAGGAAAGCCCACAGCTCATCACTTAGTGCTAATGCTATGGAGGCAGAAGAGGGTCGGAAGGCAGGGTGGGTGGCCAGTCACATATCTGAGCCCTCCTGTCAGGGCAGGTAACTAAGCAACCCCAGGAGAATGTGTAGTGAGCTCTTTCTGCTTGGTGGCCTTGACACGTTTGTGGATGGTCCGTCTGCCTTATCATTGCTTGGTTTGATTTTTCTCTTCAAAAGTGCCAGCCCCCAATGCCTCGGGGCTACCTCTATGCAGTATTCAGATCAGACTCCCGGAAGTCTACATACGTATGCTCATTAGTGCTCACGATGGAGGAGTTCCCTATCACCACCAGTCACTCACTGTTCTGGCAATGGCTTCCACAGCGACAGTGACACTGGAGAAAAAGTGAGAAAAGTCCTGGGTTTTACAGTTTGGCTAGCCTTGGGTGCTAATTACAGCAAGAAGTCTCCCTTGCAGCAGGCTTGCAAGAGGCTGAGGCTCAAACTTGTACATCAGCCACGCCTGATGTTTTCATGCACCAGCAGATAAGGCAGATCAGAACTGAGGAACTCAGTTCTGCCTTAATGTCTACTACTGTACCCAGCATGAACTCACGCTGCTTTCTGAGCCCCTCCTCCCTCAGCTTTCCTCTAGAGGAATTCAATGGCTTGCCCTGTTCCTAGCTGAGAGGGTCTTTCTAGGGAGAACACTAGGCTTAAGCTACCCCTCCCTGGCAGCAAGAGATGGATTTACTGCCCCAGAGTGGCTTAGGGGATCACATGATCTAACCCTCTCTCTATCTTTGGGCAGAACGTGGTCAAGATGTCTTTTCAGTACAACAGAACCATATTTCCAGCAAGTTCTCTCTGCTAAGCCGTCCCAGCATCCCTCAAATCCCACTGTTATGACTACCCTTGGTCTCTGAAGCTCATTTCCCTCCTGACCTTTTCTTAGCTAAAATGGAAAACAGTTGCCTCATCCCCTCATTGAGAAGTTGAGCCATTGCCTAATCATTCTCACCCCGTTCTTTTACACGGAACGATAAGAGCTATTTTCTCTCTTTCCTATCCTGGGGCATTGCCTTCGTTTTCTCCGTGGGCTCCAAAAAGGATAAAAATTCAAAATTAGCCAGCATACGCTGCAATGTTTGCTCAGTCTCTCCCATCAGGAGTCATTGCCTCGGCGGTGAGAACCTGTGTCGTACGTAGTTGGAGAACTCCCTCTGGCCATGATTGCTTCTCTATGTAATCCCACGACACTCTTGAGGGTCTCTGTAGAAAGATCAAACAGGAGGCTCCATGATAGACCTTTGTGATTCCAGCGCTAGGGAGGCAAAGACAGGAAGATCTCTGGGGCGTGCTAGCCAGCCAGTCTAGCCTAACTGGATAGTTCCAGATTTAGTAAGAGACGGCAGCTCAAGAAAATATGGTAGAGAACGATTGAGGAAGATACCTAATATCAACCTCAAGCCTACATGCGAACACACACAGACACACACACACATAAACACACCACACACACCACAAACATATACACTCACATACACACATACACACATACCCACACACCAAAAACACATACACCCACATACACCCACACACATACAGCTACACATGTACACACACACACAAGCTAGAAGATTGTATTGGCTCAACCACAAGGTCTAAAAACCTCCATACATGCCCCAAACCTTCTGGCCATGTTGTTCACTAACCCACCCCCAACCTCCCTCTAATTCGATGCCTTTCAGCCACTGACCCTTTAAGGATTGCCACCATGTGCTTCCCTGGCCCCTTTCCTTGCTCACAGCTTCTTCTCCTTTCCTGCCCATCCCCCCATATCCACTTCCCAGCCCCTCTCTTCCATCATGCCTTCCTGGGGTTCCCGTAGATGATGCTTCAGAATGTAGGCCCAAGTCCAGAGCCTGACTTCTCAGGGAGTCTGCCCAGGCCACCAGCCCCAAGTCTGTGAACCCCACTCTTGGTTCCATTTCACTGTGGCATTTCCTTCCCATCTTTGTCACTCACTAATGTCACTATACTTGATGTCTGTCACCTTCTCTCAGGAGAGCCAAATGTCATGAGAGCCAAGGACACAGCCCTGATTTCTGTATATGTCCAATTCGGTGCCTAGATGGAAGGATGAGCTAGGAGAAATAAAAATTCCACTGCCTACATCAGCTACACCACCGCCAGATATAATTTCTCTGCCATGGGCTTGGGAGGTAGATCCTTAGCGATCGATAAACTCTGCGATGTATCTAGAGGGGGCTCCATGTGTCCAAAAAGATCTGAAAATTTGTAGTCACTGGGAATCCCCAAATAGAGCCATTTTTGGAAACGCCACTCACCCTCCAGCGGAAGTAGCCTTCATTTCAGTCTGAGAATCAAAGGGAAGGTGATATTTTCAAATCAGATACAGCCACTCACATTGTCAAAAGCATCAGTGAGAAAGCTTAAAGTCTGCAAACCTTGGGAACGATTGTTATGGAATCTATTGCGTCATAGCCCAACCCCTTACGTACCAGCTGATCTTGTCAGTAGCTTTTTTTTTTTTTTTTTTTTTTTTTTTTTTTTATTAACTTGAGTATTTCTTATGTACATTTGGCAAACATCCCTTCCCTCCCCCTTCCTTATGGGTGTTCCCCCCCACCCTCCCCATTGCCGCCCTCCCCCCTGACAGTCTTCTTCTTTATGTACATGTGTAGATATGAGTCACATATTAAAGTTTTGGAAATAGGTCAGGAGAAGGTTTTCCTTTTCCTCAGGAGGGGCCAAACACTTTATAAAGAGGGGAAATGTTTGACCAGATTCTGCAGCAGTAGTTAGAGGGAGATTATTGACTTCTAGAGCGATAGTTGCATTTCTGGGCACGTGAACTACGCATGCTCTGCCAGAAGGCAAAACTGTGTGTCCCTGAGCTGTGTCTGTGCACCGTTCACATGCTCTGGAAGGTAGGGACAGCCAGGGCTCCATGGACATCACACAAGCCAGAGGCTGACCTTTGAACTGTGTGGACATTGAGAATAAATCAAACCAGCAGTGCCATCTCCTTGCTGGCCGAGGATGAGCGTTCTTATCTCGGAGCCTGAACGTACCGTGTCCCAGCTGTTGGGACTCCCCGTCGCCACTGGGTGGGCCAGTTGGGATGCTGTGACTTAGATGCGTGGTGTTTTCTGGCCCCCAACATGAATAGGCCTTAACAATGAGGGCTAACCGGTCAGTTTCCCTTCAGCCCTTCAAGCAAACGCGACCCCCGGCCTCACTGGTGCAGGCATAATGGGATGTTAAAGAGCCCATAACGGAAACTTCGCTGAGGATAAACAGAGCTCATCAGCCACAGCCGAGAAACACATGGTTCTCATTTAACCTGCTGAGGACAAACCGAGTGTGCCTCAGAAACATAAAAATGGGGACCGGCTTTCTCACGTGCACCCCAAAATTCCTTCTGTCCATAAGTCACGGCCTTGGCATTACTAGCCCCTAAGAAGTCGTTTGGTCTCCCTGGCCATCGGGGTCCTACCCTTTACCTCTTCTTAAATTTCCTAAACAGGAGCCCTGAGGCACACTTCAGACTTCCCTGAGGTCCTTGAAACCTGAGACCCAGTGAATCTGTTACCAGCTTCACTTTCAGCTGCTCTGGCGTGCACGCACCTCCAAAAGGCGGTCCAAGAGGTTAGATAGAGTGTGGAGGTTAGAGATGGCATCCAAAGGGTTACAGACCTTTTGATAGAAGGAGGATCCTCAAATAATAGGTGCAGAGTGAACTCTGCAAAGCTGGGTGGACGCAAACTTCGCTCTTCACCGTAGAGGGATCGAAGAGTCGAAACTGGAATCTGAACAAACTAATACAATCCCAAGGTCTGTGCTGTGTCCCAGTGGGTGGGGGTGGGGTGTCGTGACGGGTTCATTCATTATCCAAGTCAGTAGACCATCCCGCTTCCAAAGTGTCTGGCCATCTGTGGAAGGCGAGCATCTCGGGCCTGCATGTCAAGTGCTCAGATAACGTATTTACGCCTCCGTCTCTCACGGCGACGATCCAGCCACATCTGGAAATTCTTCGCTGTCATTTCATCTCTGAAAGTACTTCCCTTCTGTATCACTTCAGCTCCAGGAAAAGCCATCCATGCTTGTGAAATGGGCCTCGCCGGGGCCCGCCTTTCTCTGATTACATGGAAATGAATTCTCTTTTATGGGGAGCCTGGTGTGGCCTGCACTCCTGACTCCCCTGACTCCCTGGTATATTGACTGCTTACTCCTGAAGAGGAGAAAAGGGGCTCAGGACCAAGGGGGAAAGTCTTGCATCGGCCATCCCTAGAGCTGGTGGGAATACATGCATCTCCCTATAGCATAAGAGTTAGCAGGCTCACGGGAGGCGGGCTCACAGGATCTGCACCCTGTGCTTCCTGGAGTGTCGGTATCAAGGCTTCTTTTCTCCTCTGTCTCATCTTTGGTCTCAGTGACCTCCTGGCCTTTCAGACAGAGCACAGCTCTTCCTCCGTGTGACAAGAAGCGGCTGAGGAGAAATGTTTTCTTTAGGAGATAGTCTTCAATTAGAAAGAAGACATCTAAGCCAAAGTTATGACACGTTCAGGATTTTAAATTTACTCTCTTGGCCCAGCCGACTGGGTAAAGGTTCCTGTCACCGAACCACATTCACAACTAAGTAAAAGAAAACAATATGCTTACTGACACTTTTCTTTCTAGAAGCGAAGGACACCAGGCTGTTCTGGTGGCCGTGATCCATCCCCAACTCTGCAGATTTCTAGTGAACTGTCACTGTGAACACTTGACACCTGCCTTTATTTCTCTGTCCCATTTCAACAACTAAACTGTCTAGTTGAGGTCCTTAGTGGTATGAAACGGGAGCCATGGGGGGGAGGAGCTAAGCAAAGCTCCAGCCTTCTCTGCTTACCTCACGGAGCCTGGGAGGGTGGGACAGGTTTCTTCTTTGGAGTTCTGTTTGTGTGTTGGAACCTCTAGCTACATGTAGGAATAAACAGGAGAAATATCAGAACCCAACACCTACTGGTCATGACAGTGTGCACCAGTAATCCCGGAAGTGGGTGGGCAGAGACGAGAGAATCCCTGGGGCATGCTGGCCAATTCATTCTAGCTGAGCCAGTGAGTGCCGGCTGCACTGAGATGCCCTGTCTCTAAAGAATAAGGTGGGGAGATGATGGAAGTAGACGCCTGACCTTGACCTCTGCTGTGTGTGCTCACACAAACACGCACATACATGTGTACACACTGACACACATGTATACATACACATAAAGAGGGAGAGATGGACAGACAGACAGGAAAGAATCATGCCAAACTGATAAGCATGGAGTATTCCACAGAGTATAAGACTTGCTCTGTGCACATACACATGCACATACACACACACACACACACACACACACACATGTATACACACTGACAACATGTATACCCAGAGAGACAGAGAATTATCATGTGCCAAACTGATAAGCAGGGAGTCTTCCACAAAGTGTAAGAATTACTGTGTGTGTGCTCACACATACACATACATGTATACATACACTGACACATGTGTAGACACACACACACACAGAGACAGATAGACATACAGACAGAGAGACAGACAGATGGGTGGATGGACAGACAGCAAAGTATCTGCCAAACTGATAAGCAGGGAGTCTTCCACAGAGTATAAGAATGGCTGTGTGCACTCACACATACCTACACACATACGTGTGTACACACACGGACATGTGTACACATACACACAAAGAGAGACAGACAAAGAAGTATCACATGACAAACTGATAGGCAAGGAGTCTTCCACAGAGTATAAGAACTCTTCTCTCTTTAGAAGGAAGCTCTCCGTTCGTTGTCTTTCAATGGTGGGACATTGACATCCAGAAGCATGTTCTTAGCCTTTCAAAGTGTGGGTAACATAACAGCCGAGACCTCACCAGTACTGTTAGTTCCATCTCAGGCCCCATCCCTGCTGGAACAAAACAGGGGTGACTTCGACTCTCTGTGGGTCTGAAGCACCATGCGGCTGGAAGCTGAATGTGCAAACCTTTGGCCCCTTTAGGAGAACACCGCCATCTGACCATCGGTCAGACAGCACCCAGAAACACCTGTCATTCGCAACAATGTAACTTAATACAAGATAAAAATGGGAGGTGACTGAGTTTGCTTTTTGCTGAATGGGACAGAATGGAATTGGCTCATTTATGTTAGGATGAGTATAATTAACCAATTGGTATCATGTCCCAAGCATTTTAGTGAGTCCTGAAATGAACATCCCCACAACCGCTCTGGAACACGGTAAGCCACCAACAGTGGGATGGTGATCGCCCTGTCTCCTGATCTCTCCACTCCCAGAGTAGGTAGTTGGTGGTTAAATTAGCAGAGCTGGTATTCACAACATTCCCTTGGTGTCCCACCTCAAAGGGCGTGTGAATTCAGAGAATCCAGATGGGCCCGGCAGTTAAGTCACAGGCCTGGTCATGTTTACCCACTTGCCAGCAGCTGTGCGTGTGTAACATGATACAAAAAAGTGGCCCAAGGAAGTGACAGGGAGCAGAATGTCGGCTGACAGAGAAACAGGAGTTAACGGGAAACACATGTTCTTGACAAGAATGAACCTGTGCTCCTTCGCCAGTCAGCTCTAGGCTAGTTTCAAGTCTACTCCCCCCAAGGCTACACTGAGGGAGACTCCTAGCCGGGCTCCTGAGTGATGCAGTGTTCAGGTTTCCAGTTACCTATCTCTCTGACCGTGCACCAGAGGCACAGAGCCAGGCAAATTCTGATGACCTTCTCTGTGAAACCCCGGCCAAGCGGTGTGTAATCAGGAGAGTGGGCTAAAGCTGATGAAAGACACATCCAGGCCTCAGACGTGCTGTTAAAATAAAATCAGGCGCAGTCGTACACATTCAGGAGGCAGGAGCAGGTGGGTCTTTGTGAGTTCCAAGCCGGCCAGAGCGACGTAAGCCGAAGAAAGAAAGGAAAGTGCCAAGAACATTGCAGCCTGAGTAGAGTTTGGTTCCTTAGTTCTGGGGTCAGGTTAATGGGCTCATCTCAAACCTCACATCCTCCTCCCTGGTTCAGAGCCTTCCCTGGCTCCCCCATCCTTCTCCAGAGCCAACCTACTCCTAAGATCTGCTTACAAGGCCCTTGCTTTGTGCAAAGTGGAGAACATACAGTTCCTGTGGCAGGTGGTTTAGGAAACTACCAAGTCAAGGTCCTGGCACCTCACCGTGAAAGCTTCTTGTCAATGGGGCAGAGTCATCACCGGCTATGACAGCAGTCTTAGGGCGCATGGTGGTGTACACCTTCGATCCTAGCCCTCAGGAAGCAAAGGCAGGTAGATCTCTGTGAACTCAAGGCCAGCCTGATCTACACAGTGACCCCTTAGGGCAGTCAAGGCTACATAGTGAGACTCTATATCAAAAATAAATAAGTACGTAGATAAATACATAAATACATAAACAAAAAAGACAACAATCTCATAGTAATCCACCAGCCCCCACGGTGCTTAAATAGATTAATTCATTTATGAAGGAAGAACCTCATATGCCCTGAGGCCACGTCTCCCAGGTACACCAGCGTGTGAGCGTGGGGAAGGGCACGTTCACGCCACCACACCAGGAGTCCTCCTCTATCCAGGCTGTCCCTCCTGCCTTCCTCTGATGCCTGTTCAAGGTTGAACTCAAGGCCACAGTGTGCACCTCCAGACTCTGCTATTCCTTTCTCTCTGGATTCTGGGCCCCCCTCCTCAAGACCTGGAGGAGGCCTGGTAGCTCCCCTGAGTCAGGAACGCTCTGAGGCTGAGATGGACAAACTAGAGTGGTCAGGATGTGTGAAATCAGCCATTAGGGTCCCATCTGTAGAACCTGGGTGCTCCGACAGGGGGTGTATCAGAGATTCTGACTCCCCAAACTTACAGAGCTGCAGGCAAAGGTTGCTTAAGTTCTCAGACCCTGACATCTGCAAAGTGTGGGTGGCAAGTAGAGACCTGTTGTCACAGTTTGCTGGAACACCTCTGATGTATGTCTGCCTGCCTGCCTGCCTGTCTGTCTGTCTGTCTGTCATCAATGCTCAACTAACAGTGGAATATTATTCAGCCCTAACCAAAAAGTGTAATCCTGTCATTTATGGCAACATGGATGAAACCAGAGAATATTCTGTTAGGTGAAGTTCAGCAGACATAGAATAAAACTAGACATGTTCTCCACAAGCAGAAACTAGAAAGGGTGACCTCACGGTAGTGTGTGAAGCAGTGTCCACCAGAGCCGGGGGTGGGTGGAGAAAAGGGACTTGGGGTTTGACACGGATGAGGTGCAGTGAGGAAGCTAACAGAAGGCACTGAATATCTCCAACACAGACAGACAGACATCCAAGACGATGAACGCTCCAGGGACTTGATGGTCTGTTCACACACACACACACACACACACACACACACACACACACACACACCATTAAAAATCCTTTAACAAGAAAACTCACGCTATGCTCACAAATATGTAGTTTTCATATATCATTTAAAACATCTCGCCAAGCCCCCGTTTAGACAGTCATGGGGGTCTCCATTCTGACGGCAGCGCCCCCTGCACAGAGGTGAGGCAAGCGCCCAGTGTGTCCCATCTGTTGGAATGGAGCCTCATGGAAACCAGGGTTATCCTTTACATCTACACACAGAGGGCTCACAAACAACTCACCCGGCTCCCGGAGAGATGAGCTTGAGGGGTGGGTGTAGAAGAACAAGCCTGTCACCTATAACAGACACTGGTCCTGAGCCTTACACGTGGGAACATCCTGGTCCCTCTGACCACAGCCTCCACGACCATCCCTTCCTCCCCTGGGGACCGAGGCTGGTGATGTCCAAAGGAAAGGCCATCTTTCCTTGGCCAAGAACCTCAGTTCAGGCTTCACCCCTACGATGAGTGAAGTGAGACTACTTAGAGGACATGGGACACCCTCCTCCGACACCTTAGCCACCTCCAGCCACTCACCCAGGATGACTCTCCTACCGCGAGATGTCCATGCCATCTGGGTTCCAACAGCGTGGGCTCCTGACAGTCTCCCACACCGCCGCCCTCCCTTGGTTTCAGCTTACACAGTGTTTTCTCTGGGGTCAGGTTTGGAGAGGGCAGATAACAACAGAAAACCCTCAATAACTGTGCCGGCAGAATCCGGCCTCAACAATGTGCCCCGAGCCCTCTTGTCCCCAGTTGTGGACTTAGTAAGTTCTTTTGTGCAGATTCCAATAGCCACGGGCCTCCTTCAACTCCCAGGGGTCCTGTCGTGGGAAGGCATTTGGGCTCCGGCAGTCTGGGAAAGTATGAGAGTGAGTGGGCAGAGGTGAGCAAGGGGCAGAGGCCACAGGGCCCTCAGCCGGCTGAAGATGGATGGGGCTGTTGGACACAAGCAGTGGGGTGCTTGGTGTGACATGGGAAGACGCTTTCATTTCCTCACGACTTTGACCAAAGATGATTAGAGCCATGCTGAGGGAGTATTCTAATTTGCTTTCTCTCGCTTCGATAAACATCCACAGCCAAAAGCAACTTGGGGAGGAAAGGGTTTATTTGGCTTACAACTTACGGTCCATTGTGCAGGAAGCCAGCCAGGGCAGGAACCTGAAGGCAGGAACTGATGCAGAGGCCATGGAGAAGTCCTGTCACTAGCTTCCTGTCCATGGCTCACTCAACCTGACTTTTTTTTACAGCACCCAGAACCATGAGCCCGGAGATGGCACTGCCCACAGTGAGCTGGGCCCTCCGGCATTAACCATTAATCAAGAGAATTCATGATGGGTTTTCCCAAGGCTGATCTGTTTTCGTTTGTCTTGTTTTAACAACTGAAGTTCTCTAGACAAAACTAACCAGCCCGTGGGGTAAGGTTTTAGCAATTGCTTATCTACAGAATGGGAGGTGAGGTGGCCCCTGGCTGAGAAATTGGCGCTGTGAGTAAAGGTGCTGTCTACTAAGTCGGGCGACCTGAGTTTGATTCCCAGAACCCTCATGGCAGGAGAGAACTGACTCTGACCTCCACATATGCACCGTGGCACACATGTCCTCCTCCATTCTCACAGACATGGGATGCTCCAGGGAAGCCATACATATGATCCGGGAAGCCTGTGATCAGCTCCGAGGAGTAACCGTGTAGGCCACTGTGCTAATTCTAGGGATAAGGAAACCAAGGCCCAGGAGACTCAAGTTGTCATGGTTGTGAAGAAGCAGAACTGGGCTGCAGTGGGTACCACTGAGTATTCAAGAGTGTAACCAGGCATGGTGACACATGCCTTTAACCCCAGCTGTTGGGAGGCAGAGGCAGACAAATCTCTGAGTTCGGGGCCAGTCTGGTCTACAGAGCGAGTTCCAGGACAGCCAGAGCTATACAGAGAAACCCTGTCTATAAAAGCCAAAAAAGTCCATGAGGTTGGAGAGGCAGCTCAGAGGGTGACGTGCTCACCTTACTAGCACGAAGACCTGAGTTCAATCCCCAGCACCCACACTAAAAAGATAGGGGTCAGGGAAGGAGAGATGGCTCAGTGGTTAGAGCCCTGACTGCTCTTCCAGAGGTCCTGAGTTCAATTCCCAGCAACCACATGGTGGTTCACAACCATCTGTAATGAGATTCCAATGTCGTCTTCTGGTGTGTCTGAAGACAGCTACAGTGTACTTATATATAATAAATGAATAAATCTTTAAAGAAAAAAAAGCTAGGGGTCAGGGCTCGAGTTCGTAATCCTAGTGCTGGGGAACTAGGGACAGGAGGATCCTTAGGGGTCACCAGACAGGCCATCTAGTCTAACTGGTAAGTTCCAGGCCACCGAGGCCACCTCAGAGAAGGGAGATGGCATCTCTGGAGCTGACGCTCAAGGTCGTCCTCAGGTCTCTGTGTACACATGTGCCCGCAAACACAAACATGGACACACATTGTCTAGAAGCGTACCACATGATTCACAACAGTCAAGTCATCGACCCGTTCCTAGGTACTGATCCGCAGAGGCAGAGGCCTGTGCTGTGCAGACATTGTTCGGCCGTAGAGATGAGTGAACTCTGTCAAACACAGGACAAGGATGGAGTTGGCAATCATCGTGTTCAATGAAATAAGAGGGGAGGGGACAGAGGACAAGAGTGGTGACTGGGATAGCATCCGCTCTCTGGGTTCCTTCTTCTGGGTCCAGGCTGCTGCTAGCAGCCAACCATGTGACCTCGGATAATTCACCAAACTTAAGGCCTCAGGTCCTTATCTGTCAGCCAAGGCCAAGGACTGATCTGGGAACGGCCTTCCAAACACAACATTCCAGGGTACTCTGTTCCCCTTCCAGGCCCAGAGACAGCACAGAGTGGCCTGGCCTCCCAGCCTGCAGGCACTCATACCTCCCGTGGGCTGGCCAGCAGTCAGCTTTCGGTTGGGAGCTGAGAGGAGACGGTGGCAAAATGGGTCACCATGAAGAATTCTGGGTAAAAAGAGGGTGGATGTCTGTCCTCCTCCCTGACTCCACCACAGTCTGTCCTTGACCACTGAACCCAGTGCTAGGGTGTGGGTATGGTGCACGGCCCACTCTCAAGAGCCCCTCTATAGGTCTGCCTCCTTATCTTCCTATAAATCCATCTTTAAAATGGCACCAGATACGGCCCTGGCCCACGGGACTGTTGTGAAGCAGATGAGAGAGTGTGAAGGGCGCTCAGAGCTGGTCCTGGATGTTACCGTGACTGTGACCTGTTCGTCCTCTCAGAGGAGTGCCTCCCTGTGGTGACCCTCGTCAGGGACTGAGTGGCTGAATTTTAGCTGCACCAGATCAGATACCAAAGAGACCCCGGGAGCCTTCAGTCTCCTGCTGAACCAAGACCACCCCGAGCCTCCCAGAAAAGTGGGTTATTTCCTGATTAAAATGATTCCCGTATAAGCCCGGTCAGGAGCGTGTTGGCGAGGTTTTCATCGACCACCACCAACTTCAGCTTCTGCTTCCTGCCCCACATTCCACTGGGGGCAGACTGTCATAAGGCATCAGATCCCCTGACCATCACTTCCCTGCACACGCACCACCCCAGAGACGCCCTGTGGAAGAAGAAATTAGTTCTGGCTGTGACTCTGTCCAGCAAGGCCTGGCTGTTTCTCACGCACTTTGCTGCCGCTCCCAGCCTCTACCCCCTCTCTGCTGGCACCTGTAGCCGGGTGTCACCACGATCTTCTCACATTGGGGACTCGCTCTTACGTGAAACCAGCTAGGGTGGGTTGGCAATCAGGTTTCTCCCCCTGCCTGGAAGGCCAGAGCGCCCATTTTCAGAATGCCAAGGAACTCTTGGCCTGCCTCTGATTTCAAGGAGGGTCTATCCTACAAGGCTTTCTGGGTACCAACCAGGGGTGCAGTGTGATAGCCAGGCCTTGGGGCTCGGGGGTCTTCACTGGAACTTCTGTGCAGAAAACTTCTCTGGGCCTGTCAGCATTGTCCCCTCTGGGTGGAACAAACTGGGGAAGGGGAGACCACACACTTGAGAATGAAAGGAGACAGATGGTCTGAGAGCAAGAGTTCTCAAAACCAAACCTCAGGTACCCACCACGAGGTTTGTACTCCAGTGGGAGCAGAATTGAGGACCCAGAGCAATTCTTGGTACACTTTTTATCTTAAATCTCTCAAGAACAGATGCTAAGGGGTTTTACAAAATCTTAGTGGTTCCATGGAACCTTCTAGAAACTTCCAACAGTGGACCATACATGAGGCCCACTTATAAGTCTGACGGACCTAAGGTTCCAGAAGACCTGAGCTCCAGACCAGGGCTCTTGACTCTGTTAGCACATGACTTGGATTTCTTTTTGCCTCCTAAATGCCCATCTGAAAGGAAGGATATAGATGAGCTTCGAAATCAAGAAGCGGAAGGTTAGAGCTGTTCCTCAAATCTCGTTTGCATACCATGGTCTTCTCAGTTCAATCTACGTTAGGACTTAATAGCCACATTTTCTGTAATAACTTCTGCCCTAAATACTTCTCAGCCAGAGCTGTGATAAGCCTGTGGGCCTGGCTGCTAGGCAGACTAAGGCAGGAGGATGTCTTGAACCCGGGAGTTCAAGGCCATACTGGGAAACAACAAGAATCTCACAAAATGAAATGCCCTTTGACCGTTCCTGACATCTAGAGAATGGTAGCAGGGAGAGTCTATGCTCAGCTGCTGTGCCAGATGCTTCTAGATCTGTTCTTTCTTAGGCCGCTGGCTCTAACAGGTCTCTCTCCATTTCCAGGTGAGCCAAGAGAAGGGGAACTGCTCCTTACAAAGGAACCCAACCCCCTGCATCATCCCTCAAGAACAAGAAAATATCTTCCACACCATATTTGCTTTTTTCTCCAAGTCCGGAAGAAAAGTGTTGGTAAGAATTTGCTCGGTGGCAGGGGCCCCGTGAGGGTGGGCCTCACAGGGAAGGCATGTCAGAGACGAGAGGCCGGTCTTCAACTTGGTGTTTCTTGTTTCTCAAATCCGGTTTTCATCGGTTAACTCAAAAAGGCTCAAGGACTGTGATCAAACCCTATTTTTCAGCCCAGGGTTTCCGTCAAACCGTTAAAGCTAAATGCCAAATCCCATTGCCTGACTGACAGAAAACCTACTGACCAGGAAGCAAACGATTTCTTCTCCTAGAAGGAACCTACAGTACAATGGGGGAACCTGCTAGCGATTTCTATTAAAATTAAACACGTATGCAGTACACCCCACACACACACTTGAACACCTCTCCCTCTCCTCGAAGAGCTCGGCAGTCTGCTACTAGAGGTTTAGAATTGTTTTTCCCGCTTGCCTACCGTTTCACTTCGTTTTGCTATGACAGTGTACCCTGGCATAAGCCTCTTAGGAGAGAAAGAGTTAATTTTAGCTAAAATTCCCAGGGTGCAGTCCACCACTGTGCAGAAGTCAGGATACACCTAGTCATCTTGCATCCACAGAGAGGAAAGAATTAAGACATCCCTGCTGTGCTCAGCTCACTTTGTCTATTCTCACACGGCTCAGGACCCCCCTGCCTAGGGAATGATGCTGCCCACAGTGGGCGGGTCCTCCCACATTGATCAGTATAGTGGAGATAGCCCCTCCCAGACCACCCTGATCCCTCCTTGAGACTGTTTTCCTAGGACTCTAGATTATGTCAAGCTACCCAGTGGCACATATAGTAAGGACAGTCCATCTTTGTAAAGGCCCTAGGGGACACTTAGATATAATGATGTCGGCTGTGGGTTCCATACAACTCCAGGTCAAGCTGAAAATGTCCCCTGCAATTGAAGCTTCACACAGGTACACACACACACACACACACACACACACACACACACACACACACACACACTTTCTATATAAAGATACACTTCAAAATACAAAAGAAAAATTTCTCCTTGGTCATTGGAATAAAATTTCCCTTGTCGGTTTATGTGTCTCCCTGAGTGACACAGCTTCTTTCTTCTTTACACGCTCACCCCCCATCCCACCTCACCCACCAAACAGAAGACTGATGTCTACCTGCCAAGGCATGAACCCAGAATCTGCCGTAGTCAGAAAGCATTCTTGTTTAAGATTTGTTAATTTTTTATTTATATGAGTACACTGTCACTGTCTTCAGACACCACCAGAAGAGGGTGCCAGATCTCATTATAAATGGTTGTGAGCCACAATGTGGTTGCTGGGATTTGAACTCAGGACCTCTGGAAGAGCAGTCAGTGCTCTTAACCGCTGAGCCATCTCTCTAGCAACATTCTTGTTTAAAAACTCATAAAAGTACATCAAGATATCTACACATTTCTTTTTGAGAATTGATTTTTCTTGTGAAATCCAACTTTTTGGTAGGATTGACCACATAACCACCGGGTGTCTACTTATGGACTCCCCCAAACACTAGAGACCAGAGCCCTAGTGCCCAACAAGGTCATAAGTCCTTCTACCGCCCTCTGCTGGTAACAGAGTATAATTACATCCTCTTCAGTTTGGGGGAGGGGGGAGAGATGTTATAGTTTGCTTTTTGTTTTGTGTTTCTTTTTAAGCTACTCTTTATACCAGTACAATTTATATATTAAATAACAGTAACTGAATTGTGTGGTACAGTTTTAAACAGAAGAAATCGTGAAAATAATTCAGGTTACACAACCCCTTCCCCCCTATACCTTAATACTTGTTTAAAAATCACTTTTTCTAAACGAATTGGTGGGGCAGGTGTATTCGGTGACTGGACACACCTAATTCCTATTTTGGAGCTGGGTCCCTGACAAGCTGGGCAGGAGGTCTGGCGTCAGCCACTCTACGTGCCCCACCTCTTCTTGATTTTGCCTCAGCCAACATGGCAGACACTCTGTGCTGTAGATGGCTTTGGATGGTCTCGGTCTCTTAATTCCATCTGGACATTTTCTCCTCAGGACTGTGAAAAGACAGGGAGCCTCTGCCTAACACTGCACTGCAACCTTAGCGCCCTCCCTAAAGAGGAGAGCCGCGCCATCGACCTGTACATGCTACTGAACACGGAGATTCTGAAGAAGGTGAGTCCCCGGGTCACGCGCGCTCTCAGGGGTTACCCAGAAACCCTGGAGTCAAACTTTCCCAGCATGCACCACTGGCGATTCATCCACTAGACCCTGCCGAGATACAGTTTCAGACGCTCAGTTTTACGTTTAATCCAAGGACTGGCAGTGTGACCTAGAAGTGCAGAGTAGCTGGGACCACACTTCGAGCAGTTAACGTCTTTACCAGCTTCCCGAGTTCTCATCTGCCCATCCGTGATATCCGTGCCGTTGCTCTTTTAATTTTCCTTGCGTTAATCTGTAGAGCGTGGTGCTGCGTGCCTTTAATTCCAGGTAGAGGTAGCCAGGTCGCTCAGTTTGATCTCTAGAAAAACCAAATACCCCCTGGGCTTATAAAACCTCAGATTCTTTGGCAGTTGGAACCTGAGACGTTACTGACAAGCTTACAAATTCTACTGATTTGGAGACCATGTTTTGTTCTGGTTTTGATCAAAGGTCAGCCAGCCTTTCCTGTCAAGAGCTAGGAAGAACTGTTTTAAGCTTAACGGGCCAGAAGCACGAGTGCTCAGTCTTTTGACCTTGTGACATGCTCATCAACTTACAAAACAACAAACAATAGAGAAGCTCATACTGTTTTAAGTAAGTTGATTTTGTGATGGACTACTGGTGTTCATAGCTACGACCCTGGAGCACGTGTTACGTATGGCACAATTATGTATGCTGATTTACTCATTTGCAACAGTTTAACTCTGCCAGCAGCCGTAGGCAATAGTCAAATGCAGGGCATGGTTGTGTTCCTAATAAAACTTTATTTACGCAAACAAGCAGAGGGCCAGATCTGACTCATGAAGACTAGTTTGCCTGATCGCTTGTTCAAATGACCCCTCAAAGAAGTTGGACTTGTGAACCATAGATTGCTTTGCTACTGTGAGTTTATCAAATATGGTTCCAAATCTCTGTCAGAAAGCAAATCAGTGACCCTAAAGAAAGGTATATATATATAAGACTAAACATGCAAGATGCGTACAAAGCGGGTGAGAAGCATCGCTGTCTCATGATCGGCTTTTAATCAGATCCAGCAGTGATGCAGCAGCCTGCGAAGACGCAGTCTTTGGGCTGTGGGGGTTGCTTTGTTTTCCCTGTCTCTCTATAGCTAATGCAATCTCCACACACTGGAGATCTGGACACCATCTGGGGAAAGTAGTTTGTGGAAGGCGGGCTCACCCTCAGGACTTCCCTGGTATAGGTCAATGTTAGTGGAGACCAGGTGTGAGCCAGTCTCCCATTCCCCTCCCAGGAGTCCCTCCCTGACATGGTCCCCTACGAGTCCACGTGCTTTCTCGCTGGTCCATCTTAGCCGTGCTGCCGACGGTCTATTTCCCATGAACTTACTGATCATGGCCCCCAGGGCGATGGCACTGAAGGATGAGAACCACTCTTTCCTGACTCCATCCCAGAAAGTTCCCACCGGTCAGGCAAACCAATGGAGCTCCCAGGCAAGAGAGGTGACAGCTCCGGGTTACTGCACAGAATATGCCTTGAGTCTGAAGGACCGCCAGGCCTGGACGCTAGCACAGTGTCTTGGGGGAGTCGACCAGATGGCTCCAGGGCCTTTGGGTCTCCCTGAGGACTTAGATCAACACAGACCTTGTGGCTGGCCTCAGCCTAGAGTTGTTTATTTTCCTTTGACCTCGAGGTTGGCTCCAGACAAGGGAATCTGAGGTTTTATTGTTTTAACCTCAGCTAGTTTTCATTTGAAATGTTGGGTCTGATTTTTTTTTTTTTAAATCTTCAGAGGATGGGATTCCTTTGGAAGTGTCCCTAAGGCCTTTTTCACAGCCACTGGGGGCCAGCCCTTCATCTGCTTGGCCTCTAACCTAACCATTATTATCACTGTTAATGTCTACGGTGGTGACAATGGTGATTTATAATAAAAAATACAGTGTCAGAGGATGGCTCTACAGCTCAGTGGGTGAAGGGGCTTGCTGCCAAGCCTGACTACCTTGCTCCATCCTGACAATCCACATGATGGAAGGAGAAGACGGACCAATAAAAATTGTCTACTGATCTCTCCTATAGGCTTGTGCCCTGTATGTGACCCCAGTGCTCCCACACCAAATTAAGTAATTAATTAAGTGTAATATCAATAGAAGATCAGAGGACGGGAAACTAAAATTTACAAAACTATTAAATTGCTGGAAGATCTTATGAAGCAGAAATATTCTTTTGAATGACAGTCCTCCCAGAAGCATTTAAAAGTGTTTTGTTTTGTTTTGTTTTGTTTAATTAAGGTAGAGGATAGTTTAAAAAAAAGAAAACAAAATAGAAAGGACAAAGGAAGGAAGGAAGGAAGGAAGGAAGGAAGGAAGGATGGATGGATGGAGTAACAGGAGAGATGGCTCAGTGGTTAAGAGCACTGACTGTTCAGAGGATCAGAGTTCAGTTCCTAGCAACCACATGGTGGCCCACAACTGCCTATAACTCCAAATCCAGGGGATCTGACGCCCTCTCCTGGCCTCTTCGGGCACCTGCACTCATGTGCACACACCCACACATACACAAATACCAGACACAGAGAAATACGCATCATTAACATTATTCTTTAATAACAAAGTTCCATTTGACCATGCATATATAGTTTTCATGTTCAAGTGGGCCTTACACATAGGAGCCCAGCACTCCCGTGGTTGTCTGGAAATATCCCATAAATCTCACTAATATGGACAGCTGATATATGTTTATGAAACTCTTAAGCTGTTTTTAGCTGTGGTTTTTGTTGTTGTTGTTGTTGTTTTGGTTTTTTGGTTTTTGTTTTGTTTTTTAAAGATTAATTTGTATACAACTTCTACATAAAGTACACCGTCAAGGGTCCCCTTGTTCCGCCCCAGGGTGGTCTCTGCGGTTTCCTGGGTGATGAGCCAAGGGTCCCCTTGGAATTTACGTCTAGAGCAATGTTTCTCAATCTGTGAGGCACAGCCCTTTTGGGAGTTAAGCAACCATTTCACAGGAGTTGCCTAAAGCCATCTGCACATCAGATATTTATATTATGACTCATAACAGTAGCAAAAGCAATTAGTAACAGAAGTAAATTCTATCCTTGGGGTCACCACAGCGTAAGGGACTGACTGCCTTAAAGGGTTGCAGCATTAGGAATGGTGAGGACCGCTGATGTGTAGAGAGGTCTTTGTTGTTTCTGTGTACATTTGACCGGTACAGGTCAAAGCTGGCCACTGACTGTGAGATCTGCCTTAGTCCATCGTCTGTGTCACAGGGAGCATGGGACAGGGTGACATAAAATAATAGAAATTCCTTTGACTTCTCCAGACTCAGGTGTAGAGGCCTGAGAAGTTCAAGGACCTAGTGCATGGATTTAGCCTACGGTGTGGGCCTCAAGCTACACAGTGGCACCACAGGTCTTTCCTCTCCTTTAGCCCAGCAGTAGAGTGCTTGCCTAGCAAGTGCAAGGCCCTGGGTTCGGTCCCCAGCTCCGAAAAAAAGATAAAAGAAAAAAAAAACTGTCACCACAGCATCGTGTGACAGACTTTTCCTGGGACATCACACACACACACACACACACACACACACACACATATACACACACACTCATACACTCACATACACTCACAGACACACACACACTCATACACTCACATACACACACATTCACACTCACATACACACATGCTCACACACTCACACTCATACTCACACACACACACTCACACACATATTCACATTCACACTCACATACACACACACTCACACACACTCACACACAGTCATACTCACACACACACACACACACACACACTCACACACACACACACACACACACACACTCACACACACACACACACACACACACTCTCTCTCACACACACACACACACACACACACACACACACACACACACACACCCCTCTGAAGGGAAATCCACAACAAACCAGAGTAATGGTTGGGCCAAAGTCCAGCCTGGTGAACCGATGAATAGTTGTGGTTCCTACAGGAATATAGAAGTATAGCCACTCACAGGAGCCAAGATGACTCCAGACAGCCGCTGCATCGCTGGAAAGCCCATCCCCCACTCACACACCTCCCCCACACCCTCATTTCATCACCACCCACCCCCTCCACATGGGCGATAACCCAGACTGGTAGCCCTGAGCTCTGAGAAACTCCTCTCTGTAACTCATCTCGTCAGAGCCCCTCCCCCAACAGCTGCTATTCCTTCCCTAAAGCTGGGGGCTACCAGAACCTTTCCAGTTTCATTTTCCCAGACTCGTGACCTCTCCCTTACCTCCTGTGTCACATAAGCTTCTATTCCGGAAGAAAAGATTCCAATCCCAGGAAACTCCCCTAAGGCACGTGGACTCTCCATCCTTCTGACTTGCCTAATGTAGCTAGCTACCAGAAGCCTACCTCTGAACTCCACGCCACACATCTTTAGGGATTAAATCTGTAACACCTGAACTCTAGGGACATGTACAAACCACACTGGCTTCCTGGAGTGACAGAGGAACTCAGGTAAAAACACTAAAGACACCTGGCTAGCAGAGCCCAGACATTGGGGGCAGTGAGGACACTCCACAAGTCAGCAGCACCCCCAATCTGACCTGGGGCACTGGCCTTTCCTAATTTCACCAATGCTTTCTCCATCCCTACTTTGGAGCCGTGTTCGTGTTATCTGGATGGTGGCTTTGAAACGGAGCCCACAGCCAGGCTTTTGACTGCTTCTGCCAACAGCCACTCCCTGAGGCTCAGAGGTTCCCCTCTTTGCCCCATCATTTATAAACTAGATGTTTGTCTCCACCACCCTACCCCCACCTGTCACCGTACCCTCAGATACCTTCTTTGGGTGTCCAGCCCCAAAACAACTTCATTCAAGAGCATAGAAAGAGTTAAGAAGAGCTAAGTTTTCATGGTATTGAGGGCTGTGATCTGGGCAGGAAGATGACTAGAAAATGGGAATCCGATGCCTCCTGGGGATGCCAGGCTGGGATTTGCTGCACACAGTTAAAGAGCTTTATTTATCTTCCACTCTGCGTGAATATGTCAGTACCCACCCCCAGCATCCAGCCCCCACCACTCGGGAAACCGCAGCACACAGGCTTGCACGTGCTCCTTACTGGAAGACTAAATGGTAACTCTGTATCCTCTGCTGTCCAAAGGGATTCTCAAGGGAAGGCAGAAGTGTTTGCCTGGCGGGTACCAGGGATGGGGAAGCTGCGAGCTCAGGGATAAACTGTGTATGGAATCTTCATGGAACCCTGAGAGTTCAGCTCTGCAGAGCGCCCCCTCATGGTCACATCATTCTCAATGGCATTTGAAAGCATCTGGTGGTGAACTGTGTCATTTCTCCCACAGGACAGCTCCTCTGTCATCCAGTTCATGGCTCGAGCCAAGGTGAAGGTGGAGCCTGCTCTGAGAGTGGTGGAGATAGCTAACGGGAACCCAGAAGAGACTCTGGTGAGTCCGCTGCCCTGGGACAGCTCTCTTCAGAGGATGGGGACCTGGAGCTGGGATCTGAAAGGAGAGACATTTTCTAAGCTAAGAGGAAGGGTTTGTGGTAGACCCAAAGCCATGGCTGCTCTGGGTTCCAGGGGCCCCTGGCAGGCCTCATGGCTCTGTTGTTGCGTTAACACTGGTTTTAGGATTCTGCTGGTATTTGAAAGTTTCTTGCAGTGATTGGCCAAAGGAAAAACTGCCTGGAAGTATCTTCATCAGGGCTTAGATTTCCATGATGAAGCCAAGGCTATTTTTATCTCTCTCCAGCCCTTCCCTAAAAATCTCTTAGGCTCTCCTGCCTGTGTTGTTTCACGGCTAAGCACTGGGGAGGGGTGGGTGTGGGAGGGGCTTAAGAAACTATTGCTTGGTTGTCCTTAAGAGGCCATGTCAAGTTGCCAAGACCTAGAACCTTCTCTCGCTCTCTTCCTCCTCTTCCCTTGTCCTCCTTAAAATCGTCCGGCTTCAGAGTGGGCAGCCAGCCTCATGGCTTAGCTGTTCAATGAGAGAGAGACTGAACAGAAAGGCCTTAGAATTCTGCCTTTTTTTTCCCCTTGTTCTTGGGGAGAGAAAGGTCATCCACTGCTTGACACCCTCCTAAGTTCAGTCCCAGGGGCATAGACAAGGAAGTTGGTCTATGAACCGCTCTGCTGAGGTCCCAGGGGCGTAGACAGGGAAGCCAGCCTGTGAACCGCTCTGCTGAGGAGCTGTGCAACCTGCTGCCCTTTCCTGCCTCCTCTCATGGATTTTACCGTCTCTCAGGGGAGGCTTGCCTGCCTCTCTCGTTGATTCTGTGTTGCTTTAACAAACCTATGAAGTGAATTC
Organism: Rattus rattus; assembly: GCF_011064425.1. Classification (NCBI taxonomy): domain Eukaryota; kingdom Metazoa; phylum Chordata; class Mammalia; order Rodentia; family Muridae; genus Rattus; species Rattus rattus. The sequence continues at coordinate 110,115,335 of NC_046161.1, forward strand.
AAAAAGTATGAACTTACACAGAAGAATGCTGCTAACTTACTTTCTAGCCACAACAGAGACCCACCACTCCTCCACTCTGATGTGAGAGGCTGGGAATATGGTTCAGTCAGTAAAGTGCTTCCTGTGCAAAGATGATGGAGTTCCAGTCCCCAGCACCCATCTAAGAAGCCAGATGTGGCAGTCCGAGCCTGGAATCCTAGCTCTGGGAAATGCAGAGAGGCAGAAAGTACCTGGGGCTTCATGGGCGGCCAGTGCAGCCAAAGAAGTGAGCTCGAGGTTCAGTGATATGGCAATCCCTTTCCTACTGTCAGTAACTATCACTCGAACATCAGCCAGTCTAGGATGACGGCGTCCGTGAGGGGTCAGCCATCCTACAGTCGGTGCAGGGATGGGTGTCCAGCCTTACCGCTCTGAAAGAGAGTTGAACAAGGGTTGTTCAATGTCATGGCACGGGTTAAATGGCACCATGGGATGCCATATACCCAATCTGGAGGCTTAGGATGCTCTGATAAACCATGGTATCAACACCGAAGCACCAATAGAAACGGTTAACAGTGTGCGCCTGCGCGGATGGAGAGACCGCTCTGGCTGTGCTGCCCTCTCCCTGGGATCCAGGGAAGCGCTGCGAAGCCATTGTGCACTGGGGCTCCAAATCATTGACTCTTCTGTTTTGAGAGCTGAGGTGATATTTTCCCCACCAAGTCTTGGCCAGGAGCTGTTGTTGGGGTTTTGTTTTGTTCTGTTCTGTTTTCATTCTCTCAAAGGGAGGGGATGGAGGGCTCAAGGAGAATCCTCAGAGAAGGAAGGCTCCTCCCACCTCCACGACCCCACCCTCCCACCCCTCCCCTGTTGAGAATCCCCAAAGAGCCCTCTCAGAAGGCTCCTCCCACCCAGCGTGTTCTGCAGTGTGTTCTCAACTCTCCTAGTAGGGGATGAAAATCTCTGAGTAGAAAGACTTCTAGTTTAAGAACAAGTACATCCCCTCCCTTTACCTCCCCCACCCCCGCATGATTCTTCCCGGTGCCTGGCTCCAATCAACCTTCTATCTGAAGGGGGATTTCCACAGAGGCGGAGCAGCAAACTTAAATCAGGTGCAATTTCACAGCCTCTCAGATTAGGCACGACATTGTTGTGGCCTTGAATGGATGAGGAAACAAATCTGTGTCTGGTGTCCAGCAGGGCGTGGCAAGGAGGAAAGCAGTTGGGTTTTTAACCATAAATAGAATACACGGTGGTGAATTAGGACAGCCGGACACTTTCCCTCGTGTCTTTCCGCTCCCACACACACCCCAGCCCGAGGAATCAAGCATGTTAGCCGACTGACCTACCCTGAGGTCCATCCTCAGCCCAAGGGCCTTTTATTTTTATGTCAGGATACTAGTAGTACCTTGCAGAACATTTGTTAGTAACTAAGAATATGGAGTCAACTGCTTGAGGACTTAAGGTGTCCATCAGAAATATTTGCTCTAGGTGGCTTTTCTATGGCTGTCATAAGACACTGCATCCAAGGCAACTTATAGAAGAGTTTCTCTGTGGCTTACTGTGCCGGAGGTTGAGTCCCTGAGCATCATGGTAGGAAGCAAGGCAGCAGGTAGGCAGGCATGGCACTGGAGCATTGGCCCACAGCTCCTCTCCTGAGTCACAAGCACGAAGCAGAGAATGGAGTAGACTTTTGAAACCTCAAAGCCCATCCCACCCCCTGTGACAGACCTCCTCCAACAGGGCCATACCTTCTAGTCCTTTCAAGCAGTTCCAACAACTGGGGACTGAGTATTCACATATATCGGGGGGGGGGCATTTTGACTCAGACCACCACACTTACCAGGAGGATGCAAGATCAATTTCAATGGTGCCGATGGGGTTCTGTGCAGTCTTAGACCTGAAGACCTCAGTGAGGTCTCCAAGGCCACGGGGCCAAAGGTTGTGAGGAGCCAATAACATGTTGACTTTCACAGTCAACCCAATCCAACTCACTGCTCAGAGTGAGTTAAGGGTTAAGCGAGAAAAAGGTAAGGAAGCCCACAGAGATTTTGATGTATTACGTGTGTCCTGGGAAACTGGTTCTATCAGGAGGAGGAGTTCACCTCAGAGGGGTGCATGACCACACCCTTATCCATAGTGTTACTCCCCACACTTTGTTCCTAATCAACCACAGTCTGAAATACTAATGGCAAATTCCAGAAACGATCCATAGGTGCCATTGTACAATACTGTTATAATCATCTACCGTGTGAGTTGTTGTTACTGCTAATCTCCTATTAGACATCAAACTCTGTTGTGGCTGTGTAGGGTTAGTACTGATGGGTTTAGCACTATCCACAGGATCCACTGGGGTCTCAGGAAATACTTTCTGTGCAGAGAGCAGCAGTACAGAACGAACATAGAAATATACTCCAGAGACGTCTGGCCTCGTTCCTGAGCCAGGAAAAGGCACCCAAAGATCACAGGGAGTGGAGCTATCCCCTGCCCTGGGAATTGACTAGGAAAGCCAACAGCCGAGGCAAAAGCTCGTCAAGTACTCTGGCTTGGTTAGTTTTTGGTCAACTTGACACACGCTAGGGTCATCTGAGGAAAGGGAACCTCGATTGGGAAAATGCTTCTGTTGGACGGGCTGTGCCGCCCCTGAGGAGGTGGGCCTAGGTACTATAAGAAAACAGGCTGAGCAAGACATAGGCCCATGCCTTCAAGCTCTCTGCTTCCATTCCCGCCTTGCGTTCCCCTTCCGACTGTAAGGGGTAAGGCGAAATAAATCTTTCCCAACCCGAGTTGCTCTTGGTCATTCTGCCCAAACTAAGACATACCCCATGTTTTTTGGAGATTTATTTTATCATTTTTAATAGTGTGTATGTGTGTACACTGCACATGTGTATGTGTGTGTACTCCATACACATGTGGACACCTGTGGAGACCAGAGGCATTGGATCCCCTAGAGCTGAATTTACAGTCAGTTTTGAGCTCTCTGGTGTGGATGCTAGGAACCAAACTTGGGTCTGCTCCAAGAGTAGTTCTTGTTCTCCACCACTAAGCTGTCTCTCCAGCCCCAACCACCTCCATATTTTTAAGGAGAATAAACAACAATGTAAACTAGGAGACTGTAGAATTGTTAGTTCTCGGGGCATCACCCCACACTCCCTTCCTCTGTGTTAGAGGCTGGTATGGATTCTCACTTGTTTTCTTGGTGTCAGCATAAACTGGCCGGACCTTGGGTGACCTTGCCAGGGTATGTGCACCAGACTGCCACCTTGGGGTCAGCAGCAGAAACCTACCCTTTCCTGCTTTGGAGAAGCAGAGTAGGCTAGACCTCCACACGTCTAAGAGTTTGGGGAATCACCTGGAGACCCAAACGGAGGGGTAAAACGAGTCAGGAAACTTGATGATCCAGGGCCGTGCTGAGTCCTGCCACAGGAAATACTCAATACCCTGCACTCTGGGGCCAGCTTCCCTGAGTCTTCATGTCCTCTAGCTCTGGAGTCAGACACTGGGGACCAGGCCACTGGTGCTATCAGCTGCTCTGGCATGGACAGGAGCCCATCTTTCCCCAGTAGTGGACGGTTCCACAGCATGGGAAGGAGATCCCACTAATGGTGACAGCTGCCCCCTTCCGTGTGCTTCAGGAGTCATGAAAGGCAGCAGTAAGTCAGCTAAGCTTGCATCTGAGCAAGAGTCATAGTTCAAACGCTCGGGCCGAGTGTTATTGGGAGCTTCCTGCACAGGCAATCATCCTACTGAGAGAGCATGGGCGCCTTGTCCAAAGATGGCCGGGCGAGCTGTGTTTGCTTTGTTCTCTCCCAAGAACTATTCTGAGCTGGGCATTGTGAATCATACCTGTAGTTCCAGCTCTTTGGAGGCAGAAGCAAGAGGACCTTGAATTGGAGGCCAGCCTTGGCCATATAGCAAGAGCCTTTCTAAAGACAAAACTAAAGAATGTACTGGGGTGAGCCCTGCTTCCTGGCTGGCGTGAGAGGAAATGTATTTGGAGCCTTTGTCTTCTACCACAGAGCCATGTGTCCTCCTGCATGTGGGGACAAGAGATCACTGATTCATAGAAGCCTCTAGAAACTCCAGGCTTCCGTTCCCCATTAGAGAACCCCTAAGTCCTTTCAGGGAAGAAGGAGTCTGTGATGCTTGGGAGAAAATAATTAATTTGCCTAAGATCTCACACTAGGTGAGCCGAGGGTGGCGTCTGGGCCTCTGGACTCACAGCCTGAGGGTCCGTTCTCTCTGCCTTGTAACCACTCGGCAGTGATGTGTTGGTGAGGAGCCAAAACCACTCCGAATGAATGAGCGGAGACAAAGACGCTCACACGAAAAGGAAGTAATCAGTTTATTCCAAGTTATTTGTTTAAACTCTGTAGTATCTGCACGGCCCAGCCAACTCCTGTCCTCAGGACCCTAATCTCCTCTTCTGAGCCGGGGTTCTCCCTCCTCAGCCTACATCAGACCCCAGAAGGAAGCCTCCTCCCCACATCCTGTGTGCACCCCTGAATAAGCTTGCCCTGCCAAGTCAGTCAAGCCCTCAACAGCACCAGTAAGAAGCTTCTAGAAAGGTTTGGAGAGATCTGAGGTTAAGGACACTTACTGGCTTTGCAGAGGGTCTGGGTTCAATTCCCAGCCCCCACATTAGGCAGCTAACATCCTCCTGTAGCTCCAGGAACTAGGACGCCCTCTTCCGGCCGCCTCAGTCACCTGCATGCACGGTACTTAGACAAGTAGGCACACCTGCGGACACACAATTTCTTTAAAAAAAAAATTCTAAGGAAGCTTCTAGAAGAATGGCTGGCATACGGTGACTTCTCAGTGCCTGACCCTTCCCACTGCTCCCAGCTTCTACCCAACCAAAGACACAAACCAGAGTATCTCAGCCAAAGGGGCCATCTTCTAACACAGTGCAAAAAGTTCGTTCCAGGGGATGCCACCTGCCAGTCCTTGGCTGTACTGCTACTCAGCCATAACTTTGCTATCATAAACCAGAGCTGGGCGATCTCAGTTAGAAATGCCCTCTGTACCGGAAGCTTTTCTACCTTGAACCTCAAGTTATGTTGTCATGTATGGCACGGAGCCTGGCTAGAAAGTCATCGACACCCCTCCCATGCCATCAGAGGGTGCGTGGTTCTTCCTCTTCACCCACACCCTGTGGGAGAACTAAGCTCCGTCCGTCAGAAACTGGGAAAGTTCCAAGTGCAGTTCAACAAACACACAAGCTGTGTTTCTAATGGTTCCATTTAGTCCGTTGGTGAAGGCATCTGAAGGCTTCCTAAGGGCTGGGTGCTGTGGTGGGCACTGAGGACAGAATGAGGGAGGAGGTGGGCATAGCCAGACCATCCACCCTGGGGCGACTACAGGACAACAAGAATGTCAGCCAACAAAGAAACTGACAAGGGCGTTGTTTCCAATTGAGCCATCCCCTACCTTTTTGAGGTGGGGTTAAGGCCTGGAAGCTGGAGAGGAACGAACTTGAGGGAGGTATCCTAGCATGTCAAAGCCAGCAAAGACGGAAGACACCATTGAGCCAAAGAAACAGGGAGCCCCATTACCACTCTGAAGCAGCAGCTTCCAGTCGCGGTCACAGTTATCAGCACTGCCATGTTAAAGGACAGAGCCCATACCCGCATAGAAATGCGCTTTGCTTGAATCAGGAGCGGGATATCTGGGACTCCCCAGAACTCCTGGTCCCCAAGGAAACCCCACAGCTGTGAAGGATAATATTTCAAATGAGCAAATCTACCACACTCTTTCACTGGCCACTAATTATATCCCCTAAGATTTCCAGAGCTCCATCTGGATAGATTGACATGTACATGCTTGTGCACACACATGTACTGTTGTAGATGAACTGGTCTTTCTAAGCAGTCAGCAAGAATCGGTCAGGGTGACACGCAGCTGACCCTCTCTCTTAGAAGCAAACTGTGGTAGCCTCGGGTGCACACCGCACTCAGATTTAGTGGTCAGTTAATTGCAGAATTCTTCCCCTTGTCGCCTGGTCTCTTCCCAGAGCCATAACTACACCTTCAGGAGGAGATTGAAGGATGTGGCTTCATGGTACAGTCCTTACCTAGTATGTCTGGTACCCTCGGTTCAATCCCCAGTCATGGGTGAGAGGCAGTCTTTACCCTCTGAGGGTTTCTATGTAGTAGCAGGCCCTTGTCTCTTAAAAAGGTCTTGTCCCTTCAGAGATATCTGGGAGGCTGCTTCATAAGTTATGGGTGATTGTCAATAAGGATGAAAATAGTTTCTATCTGACCAAAAATATCACCCCAAAACCCATCATCCTACGGGGTATTGGTCAATTTTGAGTCTGATTTTACTCAACGGATTTCAGCACCCGCACACCTGTTAAGCCCACTTTAACCTCCTGCTGATTCCATAAGTGGTTGGTGTCTTCGACTTACACTCACTACATATTTGTTCAAGATTCGTGTTTTTAATTTGTTAAAATACTGTGCATCCAGATAGAGGTGGCTCAGTGGTTAGGAGCACTGGCTTCTCTTCTAAGGGAACTGGGTTCAAGTCCCAGCAATCACATGGAAGCTCACAGCCATCTATAATTCCAATCCCAGGGGATCCAGTGCCCTCTCTGATCCGCAAAGGCACCCAGAATATGATACCAGATAGATATGCAGGTAAAATGCCAATATGCTAAAATGAATGAATAAAAATGTTAAGCTGTGCATCAACCCAGATGTGGTACTTATAATCCCAGCACTTAGGACACTGACACAGGTGGATTGCTGCGAGGTCAAGGTTAAACTGAGCTATACAGTAAGTTCAGACCAGTCTTGGTTATGGAATAAGACCCTATCTCAGAAAATAAATATATAACTGTATACATGCAAATTCACACACTACACATAGATACATAAATACATACACATGCAGACAGATATAATTTATAAAGAAGTTTTTCTTTGCTGTTATTTTGGGGGTCTGTTTGTTTTGTTTGTTTTTGTTTTTTCAAGACAGGGTTTCTCTATGTAGCCCTGGCATTCTTGGCACACTGCACGTGATCAAATCACTCACAGATGAATTTATTGCTGTCGGGATACAAGAGACAGATCTGCCAAGGCCTAGAGCTCACATCCAAAAGGGCCAAGGACATCTCTGAGAAAAAAAAGCAAAGACACAAAGTAGCATTCCAGGGACATGACAGGGCATTCTTACAAAATCCACCAGACTAAACTGTAGTGGCTGCTCTCATCTCGTAGCCAGACCTCCAAAGTGGCTTTGCCAAGAGGTCTCAGTGCAGTGTCCTAGGCCTTACAACTAACCCCTCACTGAGTCCAGAGCTGGCTCGGGATTCTTGTCTGCCCAGAAGTTTTGGCTGACTTTTGTCTGAACCTCTAGGGAGGGCTTGAAGCGCTCCTGATACACAGGTTTGGAAAAACAAGCTCAGAGAAACCACCTGGCTGTCGACTACACCACCCACCCCCCACCTGGCTGCTGACTACACCACCCCATCCCCCAAGGTGCCTGCTGGGGTTCCTAGGCCATTTCCCCTAGCTTGCTCCCCTGTTGGAAGAGCTTTCTTTGCTCCACTGAGTTTCCCTTAAGACAAGTTCTGTATTTGGGGTTCTACATGTGAAACCAAAGAGCCGGACTGTCTCATGGATAACTATTTATACCACCCCACCCCAACCCACATCACTCAGCACCCCTCCCTCACTCCAGAAATAGAGACAAGGAACTAAAAACGACCAGATTGGCATTTGCTTTGTAAGAAGGAGGCGCAGTGACACTTGGGTTCCATAAAAACCACTCTCCCTTCTGACCCGTGAGACTAGAAGTGAGCCAAGGAGTGCATTCAGCATGGCCTACAGAATGGCAAAGGCCCCACTCTCCTGCAAGAGGAACCATGACCTCTTCACCAGTTCCATGATGTGATATTTCCATTGTAATCCATTTCAAACTGGTGTCCCAGTGTCTCTAGATTTGGAGAGAGATGCACACTTGGCTCTCAAAAGCTGACCTAGGACAGTCTCTGAGGGCACCTGTATACATGTGACATATACACACCCTGATACACACATACATATACATAAAAAAAAAAAGCAAGTGTTCCTCAATGGGGTAAGACTTCTATCTTAATCATTCTGTCAAGCAACATCATGACCATGGCATTTCATTAAGGCTGGCTTACAGTTGAGAGGTTTAATCCATTATCCACTAGTCCATTTAGTCCATGGTAGGAAGCAGGGCATCCTGCAGGCAAACCTGGTGCTGGAGAAGGAGCTAAGAGTCCTACATCTGGAGCCACAGGCAGCAGGAGGTAAACTGCTACACTAGGTATGGCTTGGGCATCCGAGACCTCAAAGACTGCCCACAATGTTCTCTTCCTTCAAGAAGGCCACACCCACTCCCACAAGGCCACTCCCACAAGGTCACACCCACTCCCACAAGGCCACTCCCACAAGGTCACACCCACTCCCAGGAGGCCACATCCACTCGAACAAAGCCACACCCACTCCAACAAGGCCACACCTTCTAAGGCTACTCCCTATGGGACTCTGGGGGCCATTTTCTTTCAAATCACTGTATCCTCCAATTGCATGTGGCTCAGATTAGAAATGACAACACATCCGGAGCGAATTCCTTTTCACAGCACAGCTGTAAGACCCGAGACGGTGGCTTAGCCCTCGTGCAGCTCACACTGTGTTAGGGCAAATGGTCCTAAGCAAGTAACTCCACACTAAGGGACCTACTGATTCGGGAGCTGGGAACTACTCACTGTTTGAGCAACCCCGTGTTCTTTCCTTCAGAGCCGGATGCGAGGTAGAAGATTGTCGTCTAATTCCCGACTTTCTCCACCATGCTCTTGTTCAGTTGGTGATATTTGAAGTCAGGGTTGTTACCTTTACAGCTCTTTCCAGACATGAACCTCGGTTTCACGCTCTCACCCTTGCGGTATCTCCTAGGTGGTCTTCGAGGCCTTGCACAACCTGGAACCCCGTGGCTACGTCGTGGGCTGGATCATCGCCATCAGTTTGCTGGTGGGGATCCTCATTTTTCTGCTGCTGGCTGTGCTGCTGTGGAAGGTAAGTCTGGTGACCACAAACGCCGGCTCATTTCCCACTCAGGACACCGGGTCTCAGGCCTCTCCAGTGCTGGGGAACCTTGGAAGATGATTCCCTGCACAGTACACAGGCAAAGGCAGTCAGAAGCCCCTTCAGGTGGAAGATGGAATCTTGCCTCCTCTCAGACCACCTTAGAGAGAGAGAAGAGACCTCAATCTCCCCTTCTTATCTATCCTCAGAGAATTAAACCCATCCTGACACAGTTGCTGCCGCCATTGCGGGCTCCCATGAGATGATTGCTCCTGCATAGGGAGCGCTCTCAGGATGGGTGGTGTGACAACAACAGTGCTTTTCCTAGAGTCCAGAGGTGACTACAGCTGAGGACAGTGTTAGCTGTGACTTCCACCTGGAGGGGGATGAGGAAAGCTTAGGTACTGTGGATTTTTAGATGGGCACTCACTAAGAGACATGCAGAGCCTGACCCAAAGGTAAGGAGGCACACACTTACCCATGGACAATTTGCTAGTTCAATTACACCCAGTAATACACCCAGTGTCTGTTCAGATGTAGTAGGAGTCATGGGTTCAGTTCCTGTCTGTGCACATTCACACACCATGGCCCACGTGTGTAGATCAGAGGGGCAACTTTCAGGAGCCGGTCAGTCAGGCTTGGTGAGCATCTTCACCACTGAATCAACTCTCCAGCGTCATTATTCTTGTCTCATGTGCATTGGTGTTTTGCTTTCTGTGTGAGGGGTTTGGATCTCCTGGATCTGGAGTTACAGACAGTTGTGATCTGCCATGTCCGTGCTGGGAACTGAACCCAGGTCCTCTGGAAGGGCGGTCAGTGCTCTAACCACTGAGTCATCTCCCCAGCCCTTCACCCTCATTTTTTTGAAACATGGTTTCTCTTTGGCCTGGGGCAGAGGGAGAAGGCTAAATTGGCTGGCCAAGGAGGAGCCTGCCTGTCTCTGCCTACCCAGCAGGGGTTGTGAAACAGGGCCAGCCTGCCTGGTGTCTTTTCACATGGGTTCAGAATTCTTCATGATCACCAACCGAATCATCCCCTGAGGATTCAACTCAATCTGGAAACCTCTATGTATGACAAATACACTTTAGCATATGTAGTCTAGAGCCCCAGGGGAACTGTGTGTTTCACTACTCTCCTCAGGTCGATGGTCCGCTCCATTTCTCTAAACCCAGTGGTACTTTCCTTGAAAGAGGGTCTGGAGATTGAAGGAAACACATGACACATATCACATGGAAATATGTCCGCCTTCCACACCCACGCATGTCAGATGTCCCTTGTGCTATCTGGCGGCCTGCTACTCTCTGGCAGCAATCCTGTAAACCTCTCCCCGCGTTGTTTGGAGTCCATTTCCAGCCACATAATAATGACAGTGCATACTCTGTAGTCTGCAGTCCCCCCAGCCCTAGAACCAATATTGTCCCTGGCTGAACACAACTTGTACTGAACACAAACTTGCCAGTGTGATTGACCTTAAAAGACGGAAAGTTGAACAGATCCTTCACTGTGTCCTTAGAACGAGACCCTGGGAACAGAGGCATGGAGGGATGTCGTTCCCATTGTAAGCTGCCCTCCAGAAAGGCCACCCCGACTCACGGCATGTCTAGCAAAGTGTTCGTTTCCCTGTTCGCCAACAGCAGATATTTCCTCTGTTTTGAAGCCTCCAATTTGCCATTTGTTTACCCTACATGGCCAGATAGACTTTTAACTCTCCCCCTTGTCCAGTTCCTTCCTGCTGAGAGGGCCTCTGGCCTATGGGTGAACAAGGCTTGGTGTTTGGAATCTGAAAAGGCCAATGGTGGGTTGTGATGGGTGGGGAATCTGCCTTCCTGGGGGCTTTTGGACTGAGAAGAAAGCACTCTTGCTCCAGCCTCATGGGCCCAAACAGAGCAGGGAGTGATGGGGCTACTCCCCTTCTGCTTCCTCAGCTGGCTGGCCAGCCACATGACGTCCTAATGGCCACCCCAGGAACATCATATTACCTGTGCTCTCCTGCTTCTTAATGCCTGCCACCACTGGTGTAGCTTTGCTTAGAGAGTGTGGTGACAGACCATGATAAGAACCCCACACAGGCTGCAGGTCACGGCCTCTTTTCTACCGAAGGGAACTGAAGGGCAACCTTGTATACACCACACAGTAGGCCCATTATTCTCCTTTGAAAGGGCAAGAGAAAGGATACGCGTGCTTCTTCCCTGCTTTAAAATATTGTTGCATAGAACTTGCTGTTACCACCCTAGCTATGGGTCTAATGCCAGGCAGTGAGAGTCCAGGGTGACCTCGAGCGTGGGGGATCATGTATCCCTGAGCCTTGTTGGTACCTGGATCAGAGTGAATGCAGGCAGACGCACGCTGCTCTCTGATGCCTCGAAGACTCTCCACAGCCTTCTCGTAGTCCCCACAACCTGCCGGGGAGTTACATGGAGGCTCTTGTTTGAGATGAGGCAGAGGAGTCAGGTGACTCCATGTTGGTTGGGAGCACCCTTGTTATAAGGACTTTCACCTTTCTCTAAGTCTATGGCGGCACATCATGCCTACCTTCTAGAATCCTGTCAGCTGATAGACCTCAGGGTTCCTGCCACCGAGGAGTGGTATTTTCGTATTAGAAAGAACCATAGGTCACCTTCAGACACCTCTGCAGCGGTCCCAACTGGTTCTAGCTGGCCTTCTCCTGAGGGTCTCCAGCCTTCAACTTGGCCACCTGGTTTCCTTTATGTGCTAACTTGTCAGCCTTTGTGTAAAGCTTCCTACGCTGCCTCTCTACCCTGCCCCCCTGCCTCAGGGGGACTCTTCTCAACTAAGCCGCTATTTCAGTGCAACGCACCCATTTGCTCTGAGCTCTCAGAAGGTGAGGCACACAGGCACGCTCATGTATTCACTTGGACACACATAGGCACATGTATACACCCAGGCACACACCTATGCATATATATGCACTCAGACACACACACACACACACACACACACACACACACACGACTACGCATTAGACTAATTAATTTTAAAGATAAAAGTACGACTGCTGAGATGTCTCAGCCAGCAAAGGTGCTTCCTGCCAAACCTGACAACCTAAGTGTGATCCCCGGAGCCTACAGGGTGGAAGAAGAGACCTGACTTCCACGAGTTGTCCTCTGATCCCCACATGCACACTGTGGCATGCACACGTGCACACGTGAGAACACAAAAATTAATTATAATCTTTAAAAAAATTCTGAGTACAGTCTTCACATGACAAGGTTGTCCACTGTCAGGCATGGCCATAAAGCAGTCCCGCTCTTACACAAAGAGGGATGAGAGATCATGAGAAAAAACGTCTTGGTTAAGGGCTAACTATGTATCGAGTGGAGAGGAGGTTAGACAATGCAGTTTTGAAATGATGGATTATTTTTAAAGACCCACATTCCCTAGAATATTGGGCTGCAGACATTTTGTCAACTCTGATCCCTACCTAAAGATAATGTATTATGGGTATCGGGTAGCAAGTTAATATCACGCTGATGGCACAGCGCAGAGAATCCAGCTGAAATCTGGCTTAAGTCCAGTCTGACATCTGGCTTGCCTGACTTCACCAGTTCAGGCTTATTACCATACTCCATATGTAATCTCCTCCACTCCCCTCCAGGGAAGCCCCGGCTGGCATCTGCCACCCAGCTGGCCAGGAAACACGTAATGGATAGATGGCCAGAGGTCAGGTCCTCTTCCTGTATGGAAACTTCTATTTCCTTCTATTATTTTTTTTAATCTTGTAAAATATTTATTTTGTGGGGAGTTGAGGGAGGGCGTGTTGGTCTGAGAACAACTTGCAAGAATGGGCCCCCTCCTTCTACCGTTGGGTCCTAGCGACTGAACTCAGGCCGTCAGGCACCCACTGAAACATCCAGGAGACCTCTTGAGTTCCCATTCAGAGTGTCTCTGCATGTTGTTGCCTGTGGTTGGTCATCTGTGTCTTATATACATGAGCCAAAAATGGTTGTCCCAAGACTGTGCACTGGTGTGACACTGGAAGCTCAGTGGAAAGCTGGCTTGACTGGGGCTTCCCAGTACTACACAGGCCTGTGGATCTACCCACTTCACACTCACGAGTGGCCAGTGTCTCTATTCAACAGGTAGCATTGGGTCCCTGCTAGGTGTTACGCTCCTGGTAACTGGGCAGAGGCAAACAACAGACCTCATACTGTCTTGAAACCCTGTGAGAAAGGTACTTTAGTGGCAGAGAGGAGCAAATACAAGATTTGGCCTGGTTCACTGGCCCCTGACCCTTGTGGCATGTGTCCTGTAGGGTTCCCATCTTTCTGAAATTCTAGCCCCTCTGGGCCCCACAAATGCCTTCTCCATGATGCTAAGCCCCAGTCCTTGCCCTTGGACTCAGCCCACCCAGCCTCCCCCTCTACCCCTGCCATTACTGCTCCCCAGAACCTTCCTAAAGGACCTGCTCATGGCCCAGACTCTCACGCTTGGCAGCAAAAGGACCTGGCTCCTACACAAAATCCACAGCTAGGCCCCAAGCTAAGCAGAGCACTGAAATGGATCCCAATCAACCTTCTCAGAGCTGCGCTGTCCGCGGACACTGGAGCCGTAATTTAAACTTGATGTGCGAGGATTACAGTAGCCTGCCAAACCGCTGTGCAGGAGGAAGACTTTGAAACGTGAAACTCTTTCAAGGCAGAAAATCCAAAAGCATTCCCTCTCGCTTGGGCCAGCTCCTGGCTGGGCTGGAAGACAACCCAGCCTGGTGCCTCTTCCTAGAGGCCTGTTTATGGGAAGGTCGAATCGTTCAGAGACACAAGAGCATGGGGCTAGCATATCTGAGAAACAACTTCAGCTCAGTACACCAGCCTGAGAGATAAGGAGAGAGAGAGAGAGAGAGAGAGAGAGAGAGAGAGAGAGAGAGACAGAGAGAGACAGAGACACAGAGACACAGAGAGAGACACAGAGAGAGACACAGAGAGACAGAGAGACAGAGACAGAGACACAGAGAGAGACACAGAGAGAGAGAGACAGAGACAGAGACAGAGAGAGAGGTGCAGACAGACAGACTTGGGCATTTGCCTTTTAGGAGAAAAATGCTTCTCTGCCTCCCTCTCCCCCTTTCCCCAGACCACTCTTCCTGTTTGCAGTTTGCCAGGCACACAGGCCACCCCTTCAGTGAAGGAGCTCATCCCCTGCCCTCAACCAAGGACCCTCCAGCATGTCATTGTTTCCCCAGGAGGACCCAGTCCCAACTGGCCAAGTGACATAGAAGCAGGGTACAGAAAGAGTTTGGTTTGGTTGCCCCTCCCCCCTGAAAAGAGCTACTTGGAGGCCTCCATCATCTGCTATTCCAAGAGCCTGGTATTCTCACACTTTCTTAGAGAGCACGGTTTTTATTGGAGGACGTCCCTTGTAACTCACAACAAAAATATTTAGCAATGGACTTCTGCAAAGTGGCACAGAATATGTGTGAGGCTTGGCAACCGCTCCAGAGGCCACTGGGGTCACCAACTTGCCTCCAAACCAGACTTCTCAAAAGACTGTGTAGACGTGTGCACACATAGACCCGTACCCCCACCCCATTAAAAACCATGTGCCCCAAACGTGCTGTGGGTCTGGTTTATATTTGGAAATAAATATTGGTCTGATACTGGGTCCTCAACATCTCGAGATGGAGACATGCTACATAAACAGTCAAAGAACTGAGAGGCCCATAAACACAAGGTCCAGTGCTAGTCCAAGGAAGAGTGCGCCCAAGGTCCTTGGAATGACTGCCCAAGAAACACCCCAAACGCCATTGCACAGATAGGCACCCCCAAGAGACTAGATGCCCTGGCATAATCTGCCGTGCTTATCACCCTGAAGTGGACTGGACCACAAGACTGAGTACCTCACCCAGCTTCGTTGATTCACCCAGCACCCACCTAACCAAGGCACTCAGGGAGAATCTGCTACTCTGCCGGTTTTCTGGCAGGCTTGGAGACACATCGTGTTAGTCTACGGGGAGCTGCTCTTTGCGACTCTGCTTCTCCAAGCCTCCAGCTGAACAAACCTTGGAAGGAGGCGTGCCTCTCCTTCAAACAGGATAACTATAAACAAAACATCTGACCCTTCCTTGGAAGATTCCAGAAAGGACTCAGGAAAAATAACTGGCTCCACTGGTTTGGAAGTGTGGGGTCGCTATGGGTACAGGGTATGCCTCTTGTTAATCATTTCTCAGAAGGCTCAGGGCGGGCTGAGTGGACCGCCCAAGACTTTTCAGAATTTTTCCCCCAAATCCCCAAATAGCGCTAACAAAAGCGAGCATGCATGCCCAAGGGAGGCCTGCAAGGGAAAAAAGCACATCAAGTCCTGCAAGTTCTCCTAATTTTCTCAGCTTGACAGTGTATCCATCCTTTAACCTGAAATAGAAAGTGTGTATCCGCCTTTGAAGTTTGCTAAG